>NC_057941.1:41033147-41358459 GCF_018555375.3 Anguilla rostrata | reverse complement strand
AATAATTTCCAGAATCTGAATGGCTGGCAGAGTCATTTACACTGAAGTAAATGTGCTGTAATACGTAGCAGCAAAAAAAAAAAAAAAAACTTTTGATGAATGAAGAGGGTCCAAGAGTGACCTTTAGGGTGAAAACAAAATGGAATGCAAATGAGAAAAAAGATTGAATAATAAAAAAAAAACATTCATGGTACATCAGAATATACCACAGATTATATTTTACTGTTTTTACTTAGAGGCAATGTCAAAACAACACTTAAATTTGACCTCTGTCAAAACAGGTTATTCCAGTGGTGCTTTGATATTAAGCCAGAATACATTTAAATAAGAATGAACAAATACTCCAGGCCCCCCATCTAATGATCAATATCATTCACATGTATACTACTGCTTAGGATTCATATGATTCTTCTGTGCTATGCACAGACCAAAGTTATCAAATTGAAATGAACAAGGTTTCAGAATTTTGACAAATTAATCAAATGTGTATGAATATTTCTGGTACATAACTATAATGTTTACAGCATACTTCCATACATAAAAAGCTAGCTTTGGCTGTTTGTATGAAAGCTATATGCACATTCATTGTATTTCATAAATTAATTAAAACTTCAGAAGTGCAATTCCAAATATGTAATTGCACAGACCTGGTCTACATCCAATTTGTAACACTATAAACATTGCCATTTAACTACCATGCTGCTATCTGAGTATAACCTAAACATGTACATAATGATTGTTGTATTAGTCACATAGTGTAGCATTTGTTTTAAGATCTGTGGGAAAAAATAAACTGGTAAAAAATAAATTCTAAGCCTATTTCTCCATGACCTAAAACTTTGCAATTAACTTTTTTTTTTAATTCAGTATATCAGCCATACAACACAGGGCATGCAGCCAGGTAATACTTAATTCACGTGTTAGTGAATCCCCTCTTCAGTCAAGCAAATCTATCTACCCAAAGGACCAAAGCCCTTTGACCGTAGCTCATTTTTTAAAGTAAACTTCAGTCCCTTAATCAGCAGCCTTTGTTCTAAGGTCTTTGATGGAAACCTCTGACCCTTCCTTTCTCACAGTGACCTCCATTGCAGATAAGTGTCAGTTTAAGTACAGTCACATGTTCTTGAGCGACCCTGGATTAATGACGTTCTGCTGAGATGAATGTAGCGCCCTGCGAATTTTCCAGCCGGTCAGGTGGTTCACCTCAAGGTTTAGCTGCGCTAGGGTTTTTTGGCAGAGTGGTACTTTTGGTGGTTCTTGAGGCTGACCCGGTGGGTGAAGCTCTTCTCACAGTGCTCGCAGTGGAATGGCTTCTCCCCTGTGTGAACTCTCTTGTGGGCCTTCAGGTTGCCAAGCTGGTTGAAGCTCCTCTCGCACACGTCGCACCGATAAGGCTTCTCGCCTTTGTGAATGTTCTCGTGCCTGCGGAGGTGGCTCACGACACTGAACCTCTTACCGCAGAAGCTGCAGGTGTGGGGCTTCTCGCCGGTGTGCAGCAGCAGGTGGGTCCGCAGGTTTCTCTTTTCCGTGAACTTGTTCCCACACTGGCTGCACTGGAAGGGCTTTTTACCCGAGTGAGACTGCAGATGCTTTATCATGCTCTCCATCCAGCCAAAAGTCTTGGAGCACACCTTGCAGGCATAGGGTTTCAGGCCCGTGTGAGTGTGCTGGTGCCGTTTCAAGTACTGCTGTCTTCTGAATGTCTTCCCGCAGTCAGCACAGTGATACGGCTTTTCTCCAGTGTGAACGCGCTGGTGGTCCAGTAAGTGGGACCGCTGTTTGTAGGATTTTCCACACTGCTGACAAAGGAAGGGTTTCTCTCCCTTGTGATCCAGCCAGTGCATGCGAAGGCTGGTGAGGTTCCCGAAATTCCTACCACACTCGTTGCAAGAGTATGGCTTCTCACCCGTGTGAATTCGCCGATGCTGCTTGAGGAGGCACTTGAATTTGAAACACTTACCACATTCGGCACACTTCTGCAGAGGTTTCTCTTTCCTGTGTCTAGCACTTCGTCGTTTGGGACCCAGAACTGTTACAGTTGCTGAGGGTAAAGTGTCCCCCTCTCCGCCCGATGTGCAGTCCTCCAACTGAGATGGGCTGCGCTCCTCGTTCATTAAACCCAGCTCCCATTCCTCTTCCTCCTCCTTCACAACAATGTGCAGATTTTCACAGTCGCGTTCCTGAATAAACCGGTCCCCAAGTTCAGAATCCTCCGACTGGTCCGCAGGGTCCAGCTCAGGTACTTCGGCTCCATCAGGCAATACCCTTTCTTCAGATGAATCTTCATCAAATGCAACAGATTCCATTACTAAAACCCCTCTAGTGGCAATGGGAAATGTGGTACTTCAGAGCTGAAAAAGATGGCAGATATTCAAAGAACACCCATAAAAACATAAACCTACTCATATTTAAGTATACCAAATGAGCTTTAAATAATAAAGCTCTGTCAACTGATTGATTGAAAAAGTGCGACTTTTAAGACTTTCAATACTTTTGAGATTCAATTAACAGTAAAGCTTGCTCTCGGCTGACTTCCATAGGCAAAACAATTAAGATTAATTTCTGGCAAAACAACATTGATAAATTAGGGAATTGCCCTTGATCTGGAATGCCATATGAGTAAGAACCGTTTTCAAAATATGAAATCGATGAAAATATGAAATATGAAATGTTTCCAAGACAGCAAGTAAATTAAAATAGACATTTGTGCTGAACTAAATATTGCTTGAAAGCATGCAATCCTTGCCCGCACCAGATTAGTAATAGTCACTCATAGCCTATTAAACATTAGGCTACTATTTAAATAGGCGACGCTTTACGTGTTATTGTTGCAGCTATCATTTTCCCCCTTTTACATACGCTATACTCTGCTCAGTCTGGCTAAGTCAGTCTAATTCCACTATCTAGTAAGTAGCATATGCTAGCCACTAACAAAAATGCCCTTGACATTTTCCATTTTTAAAACTATATTGATTAGCCTAATAGTATTTTTCGTGTACAAAAATACTCACTTTGAAGTATTAACCGTTCATTCATCACAATTATATCGCCATTTTGAACACAGCCAATAACTTCCGCTAGGCACCTCCCCACGAACATCGTCAGCTATTGTCAAAAGCAATACAGTGTTTGTAGCAAAATTATAAATTGTAAACAATTGTAACGACGTACGTCTGAAATGAGCGTTATTCTTTTGCACGTTCCCAATCAAAACGGCATGACCGTGTATTACGGGTTTACACTGTATTAGCGTTATTTTTTTAAATATCTAAAACAATGCTGTTCCCAATACAAGAAAAAATGATTTGCTAGCGGGTTTCGGTCCACTGTAGCGCTTTGTCTTACACGCACGCTTGTTTTTACTTAACCTTAACAGAATCGTACAGTGAAGAATTCGCTGAGTATGACACGCCCATCTAATCAAGCCCATCACCTCTCAACTGCTCGGACTGTTTAAATAACGTTGTGGTCTTCTGAAATGAGCTTCTTTGCAAACTACAAAACGTATTTTTGTCAATTCAAAGAACACTAAAGACTAACTCATCTTAAAGTACATATTTAACGGTTGCCATAAAATCCTGTTCATAATTCGTATATTATGTGGAGAAGTAATTTGCAGCACACACTTCTATTCTACATACGAGCACTAGCTGGCTAGACATTTTCAATGGCTATATTCACAAAGGTAGTCATATGTCTATAAATTTAATACAATAAAATACATTTTATATGAATGTGAAAGAAACATAAATTCCCTGCTTTATATACACTGAACAAAAATATAAATGCCACACATCGATTTTGAAGATTTTACTGAGTTCAAAGGTAATAAACGTAAATCAGTCAACTTAAATAGACTCATTAAGCACTTATCTATTGATTTCATGTGATTGGGGATGCAGACATGCATTTGTTAGTCACAGATTCCCCCAAAAAGATACCATGACATGAACAGAATACCAATCAGTATATTGTGTGACCACCATTTGCTTCATGCAAGGCAACATCTCTTTAGCATTGAATTGATCATATTGTTGATTGTCCCACTGCTCTTCAATAGCTGTAGGAAGTTGTTGGATATTGGTGGGAACTAGAACACGCTGTCGTATGCGCCGGTCCAGAGCATCCCAAACATGTTCAATGGGTGACATGTCTGGTGAGTATGCAGGCCATGGAAGAACATGGAAGAAGTGGCCATCAAAGGTGAGCTCTTGCTGACTCAAGTTGAATGTGTCGCCGAACTGCAGACAAATCAAGACCCCGGTGAGGACGTTGAGCACACAGATGAGTTTCCCTGAGGCAATTTCTGACAGTTTGTGCAGAAATTCTATGGTTGTGTAAACCAACCGTTTCATCAGCTGTCCGTGTGGCTGGCGTCAGATGATCCTGCAGGTGAATAAGTCGGATGTGGCGGTCCTGGGCTGGCGTGGTTACACGTGGTCTGCAGTTGTGAGGCCTGTTGGACGAACTTCCAAAATCTCTGAAACAATGCTGGAGGCGGCTTATGGTGGAGAAATGAACACCCATTACTCTGGCAACAGCTCTACAGGACATTCCTGCAGTCAGCATGCCAATTGCACAATCTCTTAACTCTTGAGGCATCTGTGACATGGTGTTGAACAACAAAAAACTCAACATTTTATTGACCCCATCATGAGGAACACCTGTGTAGTGATCATGGCTTTTAATCAGCATCTTGATATGCCACACCTGTGCAGGAGATGGATTATCTTGACAAAAGAGAAATGTTAGCTAACAGTGATATAAACAAATTTGTTGGCAAAATTTGAGAGAAATAAGATCTTTGTGCACATAGAACAAATCTTTCAGGTATTATTTAAACGCATTAAAAATGGCACAAATAAAAGTGTTGCATTTATATTTTTGTTTAGTGTAAAATCTAGACAAATAAACAGTCCATGATTGTGTTGCAGTCATTAATTCGTATATGCTAGTGCCACATTGGGTGGTGCGGTGGTGCAACCTTCTCGCCTCACAGCAAGAAGGTTGTGGGTTCGAATCTTGGCTTTGGGCTTTTCTGTGTGGAGTTTGCATGTTCTCCCAGTGGCCACGTAGGTTTCCTCCGGGTACCCTGGTTTGCCCCCCACAGTCCAAAGACGTGCAGATAGGCTGATTGGACACTCTAAATTGCCCATAGGTATGAGTGTGTCAGTGAATGGTGTGTGTGCCCTGCAACAGATTGGCGGCCTGTCGAGGGTTTATTCCTGCCTCTCACCCAATGCACGCTGGGATAGGCTCCCAGCACCCCCCGCGACCCTGCTCAGAATAAGCCACATAATGAATGGATGGATAGATTGTGCCATATTGTAAAATGTGTTTTTGCAAATAGCCAATTTCTCTTTGAACCCACTCAAGATATTAAAACATCCTCTGCAAACGCACCACATCCAGACAACCACCGTGACATAGCTCAGGAGGTAAAAGCGGGTGTCTGGCAGTCGGAGGGTTGCCAGTTCGATCCCCCGCCCTTGGCTTGTCGAAGTGTCCCTGAGCAAGACACCTAACCCCTAATTGCTCCCAACAAGCTGATTGGTACCTTGCATGTTGGTGTGTGAGTGTGTGTGTGAATGGGTCAATGAGAGGCATAAATTTTTGTATTTTGTATAAAAGCGCTATATAAATTCAGTACCTCTAATACATTACTTCTCAATTTGTCTACAGTACCATTATGTGATTCAATGGACAACTCCATTTGTAACAGTGGGTCAAATGACACCGCCAGTTTGGGGCTAATCCAGTAATTAAAAAATTGTCACTGAGAAGGAATGAAAGCTAAGCCAATAAACCATGCATTTCTGCAACACAACTCAGGATGATTGCACATAATTCAATTTATTTGCAAGCGATTAATTTTTGGTAAAAAATAAAAATAAAAAAAAAAAAAACTATTAGCTGACAGCTGTTAGACTGATGTATTAAGATTTTACAGTCTCCTTTTCCATTGTGTAAATTGATTCACATTTCATTAAAAGGCTATATAACACTGGTTTTGGAAAAACAGTGACTCCAGACTAAGCGTCAGGCACCTGCTGCATTGTATTGAAATGTCACAAAACACCTATGGTAGCCTACTTTGCTTGGTCAAGCTCTAACTCAATTCGTTACCAACCGTACCAAGTTTCGCAAATCAACTGATTGGAAGCAGCAAAGGTTAAACATAGCCTGTATTTGATTCACTCCGCGTCAACTCTTCCCTTTTAAAGTAGCCTACACTCTCGCGACATATTTAATATCGTTAAATGCGCGCATGCATAGTTCGAATTAACGGAGGATCGGGAGGGATTGGCCTGCTCACTGGTCGGGGCATCCCTACAGGTCTATGAAAATCCAAGGTGGATCTACTTCTGTGGGTCACTGTGCCGCATGTCATTGACGGCAGTGGGTAATTGTCAGCCTCTGACCCTGTACTGCACTGAATTAACTGCATCCAGCCTCCGAGTCAGAAAGCGGTATTAACAAAACACATAAAACCGAAAATAAACATATAGAACTGGATAGACTGGGGATTTATGATCTATACACGCCAGACTTGGTTGTTATGAAGAGATGTTGTTACTTAGCGACCGTTTCTAAATATGGTGTTAAAAACTAATTCCGGAATTCGGATGTTTTGAACAATAATAACACGTTGCGTTCTAAGAGGTCATTAATTTAATGCTGTCGAGATGTCAAAAACAGTGTCCTTCAAATGTAAATTTGAGTTTGAACACAACAATTTTATTTGGTTACAGTAATGCTGATCATAACACCTAGGGATAGAAACGTACATGCTAGTAGAAATTCGGTAACTAAGTTTATTAACGAAACTTGTCTGTTTACACACTAGTAACTAAGGTATCGAACATTTCTAGGCAACACAATGCAAAAATAACCGACGTCACAGTGAAATAAGAATCATTGTAAATTCGCTCTTTTATCTTCACAATGATGTCACAGACGTACATGTACACTGAAAATTTACAACCAATTCATCATTGATCATTACTACTTCAGCTCACTGAACAAGACGAAACACTGCAAACTACCAAAATGAGCTTCAAGTATTCATTTTTATGTTGTTGTCCGGTAAGTACTTAATCTTTATATTTAATTGTCCATGGTATCGCCTTTTTGTAAATTCGTATATATTGGTTTCATCTCATAAGTCGTTCTCTTGCACAAAACAGACTAATATAATATATTAATATTAATATTAATATATTATATTATATAGATTAATATAATATATAATGGAGTAGCTATTTTAAAATAATCAAATGCAAACATATTTTCTCTGAATAGCATTTTTCAATTTAGAGTATTTTGTTGGGTATGTTTTATTGTAGAATTATTTAGGATATAGTTTCACATAAACAGAAGTCAATAACCTATAATCAGGGTGTAAAATTCATTATAAAATATGATCTTACATAATTGTTAGACTGAGGTTTAAACTGGCAGTAAAACAATATTCTTCATTCAAATGACAAGAACGATGTAACATATTGTGGTGTGTAAACCACTATCTCTGTGTCAGGAAAACAGGTATTTATATGATTAATAATTTTTAAAACACGTTGGCCCAGGTAAAGGATGACGAGAAGAAGAAGACTAAGAAGAAATGTAAAAAAGGGAAGAAAGGAAAGAAGGCACAGTCAGCATCTGCAGACCAACTGGCCCTAAATAACAACTGCCCCGAGAAGACAGCGGTTACCATCAGCTGTGGGGAGGGGCCGGCTGTTACTATCGTCTGCACGGAAGAAACATCTATTGCTATTGACTGTGCTAACGAGACAGCTCTTACTATTGCCTGCGCTGAGGAAACAGTTGCTACTATCGCCTACGTGAAAGAGCCAGCTCAAACTCTCACCTGTGCAGGGGAGACATCGCTTTCTATCAACCGCACAGACGAGCCAGCAGATACCATCAGCTGTGCTGAGCCAGCTCTTAACCTCGGATGCACGAAAGTGGCACTTTTTACCATCGCCCGCGCAGAGGAGCTAACTCCTAACATCGAATGCACTGAGCAAGATCTTACCATTGACTGTGTGAAAAAGCCAACTCCTACCATTGACTGCGTAAAGGTACCCACTCCTATCATTGCCTGCGCAGAGGAGCGAGCTGTTAACATCGACTACGCAGAGGTGCCGGCTTTTAACATCAACGGCGTAAAGGAAACATCTCTTACCACCGACTCCGTGGAGGGGTCTGATGTTACCCTCAACTGCGTAGAGCCAGCTCTGACCATTGAATGGATGAGAGAGGCAGATCGTTCCTTTGACCGCGTTGAGCAGCCAACGCCCACCATCGACTGCGTTGAGCAGCCAACACCCACCATCGACTGCGTTGTGCAGCCAACGCCCACCATCGACTGCGTTGAGCAGCCCGCTATCGACTGCGTTGAGCTGCCAACGCCCGCCATCGACTGCGTTGAGCAGGCAACGCCCGTCATCGACTGCGCTGAGCAGCCCGCTATCGACTGCGTTGAGCTGCCAACGCCCGCCATCGACTGTGCTGAGCAGCCCGCTATCGACTGCGTTGAGCAGCCCGCTGTCGACTGCGTTGAGCTGCCAACGTCCGCCATCAACTGCGTTGAGCAGGCAACGCCCGTCATCGACTGCGCTGAGCAGCCCGCTATCGACTGCGTTGAGCTGCCAATGCCCGCTATCGACTGCGTTGAGCTGCCAACGCCCGCCATCGACTGCGTTGAGCAGCCAACGCCTGCCATCGACTGCATTGAGCTGCCAACGCCCACCATTGACTGCGTTGAGCAGCCAATGCCCGCCATCGACTGCGTTGTGCAGCCAACGCCCACCATCGACAGCGTTGTGCAGCCCGCCATGGACTGCGTTGAGCTGCTAACGCCTGCCATCGACTGCGTTGAGCAGGCAACGCCCGCCATCGACTGCGTTGAGCTGCCAACGCCCGCTATCGACTGCGTTGAGTTGCCAACACCCGCCATTGACTGCGTTGAGCAGCCAACGCCCGCCATCGACTGCGTTGAGCTGCTAACGCCCGCCAGCGACCGCGTTGAGCTGCTAACGCCCGCCATCGACCGCGTTGAGCAGGCAACGCCCGCCATCGACTGCGTTGAGCAGGCAACGCCCGTCATCGACTGCGCTGAGCAGCCCGCTATCGACTGCGTTGAGCTGCCAACGCCTGCCATCGACTGCGTTGAGCTGCCAACACCCGCCATCGACTGCGTTGAGCAGCCCGCTATCGACTGCGTTGAGCTGCCAACGCCCGCCATCGACTGCGTTGGCAGCCACCGCTCGTTGTGCAGCCCATCGACTGCGTTGAGCTGCCAACGCCCACCATCGACTGCGTTGTGCAGCCACGCCATCGACTGCGTTGAGCTGCCAAGCCTGCCATCGACTGCGTTGAGCTGCAACGCCCCCATCGACTGTGATTGAGCTGCCAACGCCCGCCATGGACTGCGTTGTGCAGCCACGCCCCATCGACTGTGTTGGCTGCCGCCATGACTGCGTTGAGCGCCTACGCCCCCATGACTGCGTTGTGCAGCCCACCATCGACTGCGTTGAGCTGCCAACGCCCGCCTCGACTGCGTTGAGCAGCCCGCATCGATTGCGTTGAGCTGCCAGCGCTGCCATCGACTGCGTTGAGCAGCCACGCCGATCGACTGCGTTGAGCGCTAACGCCCACCATCGACTGCGTTGTGCAGCCCGCCATCGATTGCGTTGAGCAGCCAACGCCCGCCATCGACTGCGTTGGCAGCCCGCCATTGACTGCGTTGAGCTGCCAACGCCCGCCATCGACTACGCTGAGCTGCCAACGCCCGCCATCGACTGCGTTGAGCAGCCAACGCCCGCCATCGACTGCGTTGTGCAGCCCACCATCGACTGCGTTGTGCAGCCAACGCCCGCCATCGACTGCGTTGTGCAGCCAACGCCCACCATCGACTGCGTTGTGCAGCCCACCATCGACTGTGTTGTGCAGCACGCCATCGACTGCGTTGAGCTGCCAACGCCCGCCATCGACTGCGTGGAGCAGCCCGCTATCGACTGCGTTGAGCTGCCAACGCCCGCTATCGATTGCATTGTGCAGCCCACCATTGACTGCGTTGAGTCGTCATCCCTGACTGATGATCATAATGAGCAGAAAGACCTAAAGAAGAAAAAGAAGAAGAAATGGTCGTTAAAGAAAGGAAAGAAGGGGACAAAGGAAAAGTCAGTGTCCCTGACAGTCCACTGCTCAGAACAATCAATCCTGACCCTCGACTGCGTAGGGCGAACATTGGCCCAGCACATCGACTGCGCAGAACAACCTGCTGTTGACATTGAGTGTGCAGCAGCTCTTAAAATTGATTGCACAGATTTTCCATCCGTGTTTGTTGGTCATACTGAGCAGGAAGAAGAACAAAAGAAGAAAGAAAAGAAGAAACATTCTTTGAAGAAAGGGAAGAAGGGGACAAAGATAGTCCACTGCTCAGAAGAGCCAGTCCTGACTCTCCACTGCGCAGAGCAGACATCGACCCGTAACATCAACCTTGCAGAGCAGACATCGGCCCGTACCATCGACCGTGCAGAGCAGGCATCGGTCCAGAACCTTGACCGTGCAGAACAGACATCGACCCGTAACATCGGCCGTGCAGAGCAGGCAGCTCTTCCGATTGTCTGCGTAGAAAATCCTGCTCTGTCCATTGACTGCACAAAACGACAAAGGTAGTGTTTTTCACTTCACTTCGTTTAATTTCATTTTGCCACTTATGTTTGCTGTCCGGGCATTCAATTTACAAAAGCAAAATTGATTTATTGTCTTTATTCTATACTCATTTCTGTTCCATAGGCTGGAATTCCAAAGATGTAGGAAGTTCCAGGAGGAACACAGCATCCAGAAGGAGACCCAGAGGAATACGATTGATCACACTGTTCTTGGGTAAGAATCACAATCAGTTTATTCAAGCTGCACAATGGAATGAATGCGCTGCATCCTATTGACAGGCAAAACAAAAAACAAACAAGAAAAACAAATCAGGCATCTTTTGCACTCCCTTTCTCTAGTGTGCTTAAATTTAATCTTAAATGTTCTCCAGAAATTATTATTGATCAGAACTCTGTTATATTTATTATATTGTTCTGGGAGTCGGTAAATACAGATGGAGTAAGGTATGTACATTAGAATTGGTGTGCTATCTGGACTGCTTGATTTTCATCCTATATCATTTTATTGTATAATTTCTTCATCTTCCCAACCCCTGTCTCTGAGACCCAGTCTTTGTTTGGAAAACTCTTGTCAGTTCATGTATTGAAGAAATAGAAACAAGCCATTCATTGTCTTTGAATGACCTATTATTATCTGACTTCCACACAGTAACAGAGTAGGGATGTGTTAATGTCTCTGCCACAGGTTCCCAAACATCGGGAACACCTGTTACATGAACGCAACCCTCCAGAGTCTCTTCAGTCTCCGGATTTTCGCCCAGGACATCAGGGGAGAGGAAGGCTGCTGGAGGTCAAATCTGACAGCTTTACTGAAGTATGTAGATATCTATCATTACTGATCTGCAGATATTAGTGCTGTTATGGACAGCACTTTTATGCCAGTGTTTTTGTATTGGCTATGGATTAATGGTGGAAAAGGTATTGTGGATTTTATGGGAAGTCTGTTTATCTGCTTTTAAAAATGTACTCAGCCCAAGAAATCACATGAAAATACATTTTAACTATGTTTATTGAAAAACGTTTGTGAATGACAGCTGAAAACTGTTTTTGTGTCCCTATTATAAGTTCTTTTTTCATTAAAGAATTATATTGCTACGATTGCAGTATCAAATGTATGGGTTCCCAGCCTTGGTCCTCAGACTGCAGTGTGTATGCTGGCTGGGTTTCCTTCCAGCCTTAATTCCACAAAACTCAAGTGGCAACTATCTGACTGCTTGCTGCCTCTCTTGCCCCCTGCAGGTGCCTTGCAGATCTGCACTCTGCAAGGGCCAGTCACAGCAGGCAAAAAATCAGCCTGCTGAAAACCTTAAAACAGACCATCGCGACGAACTTCAGCGACTTCTGTGGGACCGAGCAGCAGGTGAGAGACACGCACCTACACACACACACACACAGACGCATAAACACGCACCCCAGTGTTCTTCCGATATTTATTCCCATAGGCAAGATTCTTTTTAAAAATACAGGCACCAATTTTCCGTAACCTTTATAAACATCGGCATGAATAAGATGTTTTCTACATGCATGTCAATAAAGTAGCTGCCTTCTTCGACAGATCGATTGACTCAAATTGTTATGCTAAAGGGAGATTGAGAGAGTTGTGCTTTAAGTAGCAAATCAAGATTGAGGAGATATGGTGTATGATGTAGCATAGGAAAGATTGCTCACAAGCACAAAAGGCTAGTGACTCCAATGGCTAGGACCAGGTCACTGTTGAAGCCTAACACCTTCTCCTTCTCTCATGGGTTTTCTCTGTCTCACTGCAGGATGCTCATGAGTTCCTCAGTGTTCTCCTGTCCCAGCTTAAAGAGGAGGGCGTTTCCCTGAGGACAAGGGAGGGGCTGCACCCCTACACCTGTTCCATTGAGGGATATTTTGAATTTGACCTCCTGACCACCAGAACGTGCCTCAGGTGAGCCGCCATGTGCAGTCTCTCCCATGTGCTCGGTTAAACTGAACAGTTGAATTTCCTTAATGGGAACTGACTCCATCCCCAGCCCTGCCTGTGAGTGTTCATTTCTGTGTCTCTGTGGTTCCCTCTCCAAAGCTGCGGGGAGAAGGTGCGTAGAACGGAGTCCTACAACTGCTTGTCTGTGGACTTAGTCCTTGGGGGCTCTGTACAAGACAGTTTGGCCCTCTACTTCAAGGTAAGTATCCACCAGGGAGACTTTGAAATGGTGCAAGCCGAGTGTTGAATGTGTTGCTATGCTTTGTGGTGTGCGAGGTCAGTGCTGAGTGTGCTGCTGTGTTTCGTGGTCTGTGATCTCTGTGTGGAGTATGTTACTGTGTTTTGTGGTCTGTGATCTCTGTGTGGAGTATGTTACTGTGTTTTGTGGTCTGTGATCCCCGTGTCGAGTGTGTTAGTGTCCTCTATGGTCTGTGCGCTCTATGTTGAGTGTATTACTGTGCTTTGTGGTCTGTGATCTCTGTGTTGAGTGTGTTAGTGTGCTCTATGGTCTGTGATCCCCATGTTGAGTGTGTTAGTGTGCTTTGCTGTCACAGGGCTGTCAGCTCTGTGTTGACTGTGTTAATGTGTTTTGCTGTCACAGGGCTATGAGGTAGAGTGTCGGTGCCAGTGGTGCTCTGGGCAGTTGGCCACTGTGGAGCCAACGTTACAGTCACTGCCTCGGTAAGTGCAGCCTCCTCCCCTCTCTTTCAGTCCTTCTGTCTTTCAGCACATCTGGGCCGGTTAAATGACCACTTACCTGGTTTAAATAAAGGATTCCTCTGTGCGTCTGTGCAGAGTGCTGGTCGTGCAGCTGAAACGGTTCAGCTTTAACTCCAGAGGGAACCTGGTGAAGCTGCACGATCGTCTGCACATCTCCCCACAACTCAGCCTGCAGGCCCACAGCACGGCCAGCGTTCGCTTGCCAGGGACGGCCAAGCCCCACCTCACCCATGGGGATTTCTTTGAAACCTCCCCATCACCAGGGGGTGCTGTTCCCTTTGCAGGTATTTTATGCTTCAGACTCATTCCAACCAATTTCACTTCCTGTGATTTGGAAAACAATTTAGGCCCAGAGTGTCAGAGTGTACTACTAAAGTGCCCCAGTGTCTGTGGGTTTTTGGTGTGTTTCCACACTTAAGTCTTAATTAGTTAGTTGTTTTGGTAAGAGGTCCATACACCTTGGTTCCATGGCCTGTATTGGCTGCTGGTTAAGAGGAGACCACAGAAACCTGCAATCCCAAGCTGAGGGGTAAGTGTGTAGAATCTTTGGTCGTACAGATGAGGTCTGATGGTGTTTTTGATTTTGTTTGGTTCCCCTGAAGCTGAAAAGAAGAACCCTGTGGAGGGATGTACAATCAACAGAATAGAGCAGAAAAGCTACTCTGTGGTGAGGAGAGAAGGAGGGAGAGAGAGAGAGAGAGAAAGAGAGAAGGAGAAGAAAGAGTGAAAGAGTAGAATGGCAGTAGCCAAAGTCTGCTCCTCCCTGGGGCTGCCCCATTAATTTATCTAATAATCACTGACAGACAGGGACCTCAAACTGCCGTCCTGGATTGCTGTGGTGTCTGCTGGTTTTTAGTGCATTTAAGCACCTTTATTCAGTGTTGTACATCACTGATTGTTTAAGGAACCTGATTGTTTCCACAGCCTAAATCTGCCATAATGGCAGGTTGCTGTTGTTAGCGCTGATGGAAAATAATGGTGGTCTGGGATAGGGCAGGATGGGGGGTTAGGGTTTGGGTGTGTACCCCTTCTGACTGTAGGTCTCTACCTTCTGTCTCCTAGAATGAATATAGAATCACCAGTGTGCTGTCCCACATTGGGTCGAATATGAGACACGGTAAGATACACTGGAGGCACAAAGTCCACACTCACATGTTCCTGGGCCCTGTATGCACAGTCTGATCCAGAGACATTTTCAGTCTATGATTAACCCACTATTACAGTCACACTGAGCATAGACTGAACATCCATCTATAATTCTGCAGGTCATTACATCTGTGAGAGCTGTGAGTCCAACACACACTGGCTCTCATTCGACGATGAGAGAGTCCAACAGCTGGACCAGAAGTCTGTGTTGAGGCAGAGGTCAAACTCCGCCTATATCCTATTTTATGAGTACAGGTGAGAGCTCATCCGTAACTATAGCCCTGCCATTGTGTGAGTGTGGTACAGGTTTAATTACTGCTGAGCTGTGACTACAGGTAAAAAGCTCCTCTGTGGCAATAGCATCATGTGCAGTTCTGTGTTGGGGGAGGTTTTCCGGTAGTGTGACTGGGCTGATGTCTGTTGTAGGGGTGCTGGTGAATAGAGATCTTTATCGAACAGAGATCATGGCCACTCTTTAATGAAACTGCACCTCCAAGAGCATGGAGCAGCCAGGCCTGTTTATGTTTTTTGCTGATGTTATTTGAAATGTATAATAAGAGCACTGTAGAAAAGACAAAGGGTCATTCTATGACACTGTGCCATTTTAGATTTCATGTGTCCATGTATATAATTTCATTAGCCCTGTAACCAACACATTCATTACTGAATTGGTTAAAAATACAAAACATAAAACACCCATTGTTACGCTTATTAGTAAAGTATAAATAGGGAGGCTGGAAAATCATTCTGGAAATTGTTTCTCATCCTTGCAATTCAAAAAAGGGAGTCTGAGGCACTGTCTTGCATTTAAAAAATGTTATCCTTCAGTAATCTGACAGGGTAATTGTATGTGGGTCCAGGTGCTTTTCTTTTTCCATCAATTTACAGAGGTCAAAAAATAACTTCTCTAAGTCCAGGGGCATGTGTGCCTGTTCATTCTTAAGCAATGATTTCTGAACAATGATCTTTTCCTTGTATTTTGTTGAGTTTCCCCAGAAAAGACTGAACCAAATTCTGAAACATGAATAAAGGGTTTTATTTCTTCTTCTTTTTTATTTGGACTAAAAAGAAGAAAATGTAAAAAAAAGATTAATTAATAACATTAATACGTGTACATGTTTGCGTGCATAAACCAGTTCTGGTCTCTTTGGGCTTCTGTACTCCAGTATCCAGTAGTCTCACATTCTTTAAAACTTGAAACCTGCTGGAGTGACTACAAAAAATTTGAATCACTCCATCACAAATATCTCATGCATTACATCAACCCAGTCATCCAGCATTGTTTTGCAAAGATACTCATCTTCTTTCTATGTAGAACCAAAGATTGCTCTTCTGACACCTAGCTTGACAAATGTCAATGGAATTTCTACCTTTAGAATGGCCTCCATGCTTTCATGGATCCCCTTCCAGTATCTTTCTCCTATTTTCCCTTTACTGTATATTATGTTTGCTCCTTTTCATTTTTCTGGGAGATGATCTTATTGCCTCATTCAGATTCATAGGTTGCTGAAAATACTTTGTGCCACAGATTCCATAAGCTCCGAATCCTCTTCCTCTTCTAATTATCTGTTCCAAATAATGACATACTTGTAGATATACATTGGCATTGCAGACTCTATCCGAGCGCTAGCACAAAGTTATAGAAACTTTACGATATCTGTAAAATCCATTGTAGCTATTCTCTTTCTTGTAAAACCTAATTGCTCCTGGTCAAAATCGTGGCTTGAGGCCCGTCCTAGTCGACTCTGACAACTGTGATCTAACCTATTTGGGACAAAGTCAGTCATAAGTGCACACTTGCTACATCTTTCAAACTTCTTTCATTCCGCTCACTCTGTTGGTATCCTACCATATTGTAAATGTTCCATGGGTTAGTAAAAGGCATCCCGATTATGTGCCCTACCAATCTACACCCCCCTAGCAGTGCTTTCGTCGGAATATCATCACTTACTTCCACCCGGCTGTGTAGGCGGAGTTGCATATACACACACCAATGGCCGTATTTGTGCAGTATAGAAGTAGTTCTTAAGACATGGGACAGTCATTACCCCTCATCCTTAGGCAGCTGCGAGTTCTTTTACCTATTCTTATCAGGACTGGCGAGGGAATGGACCCAAAAGCAGAGTAAAAAAACTCAAACTTCAAAAGGCAAATCCAAACAAAGGCTTTAATCACAAAAAGTAACAAAAAGCAGGAAACCAAAGCAATGCCACGCAGGGCTGCTCACAAAAAACAAAAACTTTCTCAAAAAGGTAAAACGGCAAAAAATCCAAAAGCCCAAAAACATGCAGAAACAGAAGTCGGGTGGGGCAGAAAGACAGTCAGGCAGAATACACATAGGCAGGAACAAACGGGCAGAAAACACAAGCGCAAACACACGCGAGAACATAAGGAACCAGCACCCGAGTCAGGGAAGCAAAGAACTTAAAAAGACACAACACTAACGAGACACAGGAGGGCACAATGCACAATCAGACCACAGAGAGGGAAGGGAAAATGAGATAACCAAAAAACAATAATAGAATAATTTAAAACAATAATACAATTAAACAGGGAAAAGGAACAGAACTACAAACTGAAGTGCCCAAAAAAGGAAACGCAGACAAACACAGAACCATGACAATTCTGGAATTTTTTCCTTTCCATAAATCTTGAGTTCCTTTTGTCCCAATTGAAGAGATGGTTGTCAGTTACCTTGACTGATAGCCCCTTATTAAACCTTATTCTGGCTGATGGTCATAATGTCTGTATTGTTCTAATAATGGTCTCATATAAACGCGTCAAGCCCCACCAAGACTGCTCCAATCATGTTCTGTACAATTTCATGCAAATACGTGGAGTGAGCGTCTAATGTTGTATTACGTTTGTCTTTGTCTAACAAATCCAGTTTAGTCTGCCTAAAATGTTCTCAATCAGTCTAGCTAAAATGAAGGCAAACAATTTGTAGTCCTGGTTTAGAACACTGATAGGTCTATAATTTGCACACGCCAAACTTTTGGCTACTACAGGGCGGCTGATTCCTCCCCCTACACGAGCAGCAACAAGGTCTCGACTCTTTGCAGTTCTGGCCCCACGATGGTGGAACGATCTTCCAGTGGAGGTCAGAACAGCAGAGTGTCTGAGCACCTTCAACGAACTCAAGACGCACCTTCTCTGTGTACCTCTCTCTCTTCCTAACCCCTCCATAACTATAAAAAAAAAAAAAAAAAAAAAAAAAAATTTGTTCAGACTATCTGTTTCTCCTTATGTATGCATCATAGTAAAGGCTTTTATCTACATGTTGTTCAATGGACTTAAGCGGACTTGATCCTGAGTTTGGTTACTCTGTTGTAAGTCGCTCTGGATAAGAGCGTCAGCTAAATACCTATAATGTAATGTAATGTAATGTAAACTGTCAATCCCCTCTTTTTGGTATGACTGAAATAACAGCCTCTTTCAATGAGGGTGATACCTCACCTTTCTCCATCCCCCAGTTAAATGCACTCAATAGCATGGGGGTAAGTGGCTCCTGGAATGATTTATATCATGATGTGCTGTAGCCGTCGGTGCTTAGCACTTTGTTTGCCTTAAGTTTTGTTATGACAGCATTCAGTTCCTCAGTGGTAGTATTTTCTGTTAAACTCCTGTTCTTCTCCTCTGTTTCTGTGGGTAAGCCTAATGAGGTTGTTGAGGTCTCTAAAGGTATGGCAATGGTAGAGTGAAATTTGTTATTTTTGCTATAAACCTGAGGCGTTTAGATCTGAAATCATCATCAAAAAATGAATATGGCACAAAATTACAGACAATCATCTTTTATTTCATGGTATTTACATGCATATATGTTTTACCATTTTAGAGAAACAGCTGTTTCTGTGTTGAGTACCTCCATTTTCAGTTGTGCAGAATTAAGCTTACGAATGCTGACAGGTGTTAACTGTAGCTCAAGTGTTTCCTTTTGCCTTCACGCATAAAGGAGCAATGAGTCTCTAGTTTTAGTTTTAGCCTTTGTTTTCATCTGTGGAGACTGAAGACCAGAGAACTAACTATGGATAAAAACAGCTATTCTGTAAGCTGAGCGAACAGAAGAATTCATTTAGAAGGATAGCACAGAAACTGGTCATATCAAGTACAGAAGTTTGGAAGATCCTGAAAAAGAAAGACACCTGTTATGGACTCAGAAATATACACCGTACAGATTGGCTGTTTTGAGTTGAGTACCCCATTTTCAGTTGTGCAAAATTAAGTTAACTGATTAACTGAAAAGTAAATCAAAACAATAAAGTGTAATATTTGGTTGCAGAGCCCTTAAATGAAATAACTGAATCAAGTCTGTGATCCACTGACACCAAATATTTGGTATCTTCTTTAGTAATGCTTTCAAGGCCTTTTCTGCAGCTGCTTTCAGTTGATCTTTGTTTCGGGGGGGCTTTAGTTTCCTCTTTGGCAAGTAACTGACTTAGCCAGTCCAAAATATTTCACTTTTTTCCATTGATGAATGCTTTGGTTGCATAGGCAGTGTGCTTGGGGGTCACTGTCTTGAGGTTATCAGCACTAGCTGATGAGATTGGAGGACTTTCTTTGTACATACCCAGGCAAAATCTGTCTATACACTTCCAGGTTCATCCTACTGCTGCCATCCTTCATTACATCATCAATAATGATTAGTTAGCCAGTTCCAGAAGCAGCCATACATGCTGAAGCCATGACACTACGTCCTCCATATTTCACTGATGATGCTTTGGTGGTATGCATTGGATCATGGGCTGTTCCATCCATTCTCCACACTTTCCATCACTTTGGCAAAGGTTTATTTTGCTCTCATCTATCCATATAACTCTTCTTGTTCTTCTGTGTGTTTGTTTGGCTAGTTCTAATCTGGCCTCTTGCTTCTTGCTGCTCTTGAGAGGTTTGCAACTTGCTACGTCGCTGCTATAATTCTGCTCTCAAAGTCTTCCACGTACTGTGGCTTTTGATATTTTCACCTCTGCCCTCTGTAGACTGCTGGTGATGTCACTGACCACAGTTTTAGGGTTTTTCTTCACAGCTTCAAGATTAGTCTGTCATCAACTGTGGTCGTATTCCTTGGCCGATCTGTACGGTGTATGTTTCTGAATCCATAACAGGTGTCTTTCTTTTTAAGCATCTTGCAAACTTCTGTACTTGATATGACCAGTTTCTGTGCTATCCTTCTAAATGAATTCTTCTGTTCTCTCAGCTTACAGAATAGTTGTTTTTATCCATAGTTAGTTCTCTGGTCTTCAGTCTCCACAGATGAAAACAAAGGCTGAAACTAAAACTAGAGACTCACTGCTCCTTTATGTGTGAACAACTCAGGCAAAAGGAAAAACCTGAGCTACAGTTAACACCTGTCAGTCATTTGTAACCTTAATTTTGCGAAGCTGAAAATGGAGGTACTCAACACTGAAACAGCTGTTTCTGAAAAGTGCTAAAACATATAAGCATGTAAATGCCATGAAATAGAAGCTGCTTGTCTATACTTTTGCCTCACATCCATCCTTTGAATGCAAATCCAAATGCCTTAAGCATAAAGCAAAAAAAGCAAATTTTCCTTGACCGTTACCATACTTTGTGGGGGCACTGTAGGATCCTGTAATATATTTGACACTCTTCTGGATATTCTGTACTATATAATCTGTAGGTTTGGGATGGGGATCCCTTATCTTCTATATGGTCTTCTGCTGCTGCTTTCTTGTTCTGTATGCTAATAATTTTGTAAGCTAATGTTGTTCTATCTTCAATTGTTCTTTCATTGGACCACTCAAAATATTTGAATTCAGTCTCCAAAGGGTAGTTTTCTCCATTCCTCAGGTTCAGGGTCTTACTGGGCTATCATCTGAAAGATCCATTATTCAGCCATTAGAATACATGCTTTTACTGCAAGACAGAGAGCCTCGTACTCCCTTTTTGGATTTATAACCTATTGCGATGTTACTGAATTGTACAGCAAAATTCTAACAAAACCAAGTAAAATAGTTAAATTAACAGTTGGGGTTAATTCACCACCAGGGTTTCATGTAACACACACACACACACACACACACACAGCTATGTTGACCTATACAAAACCCATCTGTATTATATTTCTCTCGTCTGGCTGGATCTGAATCCCTATGCTGTCGGTATTGTTACTGTTTCTCAGTAGCGGAATGGCACATCATAACAAAAACTAACCAAAAGTATGAATTACATTGTTGTATACTGTATATAGTTAATGGTAAGTACGGTAAATATTTTATGAAATTATTTATATTGTATTAAGATAGATGTGTTAGACTGTAACTGAAATTCAATACATCCTTAAAAGTAAAAAATACATAACATACCATATATCAATGAAATAAGAACAAATAATTATAACAGTAAGATATGGAAAACAAGTTGTGCATATTGTGTAAATAATGCTGTAAATAATGCAAATGCACATAATCTTGTCAACCCTGTTACCCCAGAAAAGTAACAGGATTCACGGTAACTGGGTTGATGAAAAATATCATAACTAAACCATACGGCAAAGACATTGGCTCTACACTGTGTGCATTAAAAAGGTATGTAAATTTAGCATACATGATAATAATGGTAATTTAGAATATTTCAAAAAAAATGTTTCTCTATGTATTCATGATCACTGGGCTGACACATCAAACCTTAAGAAATCATTTGATTTGGCTTTATATTATCAGATACACATTGTGAACATACAAAAAATGTAGTCCATTTATTGTTAGTTCAGATTAACAGAGCAATTTGTCCTTCGGATGTAAAATGGCACATTTTCGTAGAATGACCCAAATAAATCATTTTATGTACTTGAATAAACTTTTGAAACCACACATGCGTTATGTAGTATTTCTTATGTTCAGCTGAATGTAATTTTAATCAACATTTTGTAAAGTTTTATGTGGGTGAAAAAATGAACAAGGGAATGTCTGCTGTATATTGTAAATGTATGTATATTGTATATTGTAAATGTATGTACAAGTGTATTTTATATAGAATGTATATTCTGCACCAAAGTAATGTTAAAGATGGTATAAAGCAACTGTTTGGCAGTTAAGGGTGGTAATAGTGTTTATACTACTGGGGTCGTGCTGATGTGATAAATGATACCATCCATTATCTTATTTTACATATATATTTGAAACTTGTTTTACTGGTAAAGTTATTCTTGAAGACACAGCGAAATAAACTGTAAATAAATATTTGGGGCTCATTATTTTAGTGTTTGTGTGTGCGTGTGTGTGTGTTCATGTTTTTGGTGAATATACTTTGTTTTCAAATGATCCATTTATAATCATTTTGAATTAACCCTTGTGTTCAGTTTTGATCATATTGACCCATTGTAAACTTTTATGAAAAGAGGAATGACCTTTTTGGGAGATGAATTTAATCTCCAGTGAATAAATCTGGTTTAATAAATTCTTGTTTTGTGTTTCTATTAATTCTTCACCATCTGTATTTTCTCTATGTATTTTTGCCTTTGTGGTTTCTTTGAGTGTAATAACATGAAAGATTAAAAATAATTGAGAATGTCAGTGCAAAACAATAAATATGAATATTCTACTGCATAAAACCCTTGTTTCATTTCATTTTTTCTCAGATAGACATAATTTATGCCGCCATGACTTCATTACAGTGGATTTTTATAAATCTTTTTCACAAAAACTGAATGACACTTCCATTGTCAAATGTGATCTAGCAGAGGTAAATGGCAACCATTAACCATATACACTGAACAGAAATATAAATGCAACAGTTATCAATTTCGAAGATTTTATTGAGTTCAAAGGTAATAAACGTAAATCAGTCAACTGAAATAGATTCATTAAGCACTTATCTATTGATTTCATATGAGTGGGAATATAGATATGCATTTGTTAGTCACAGATTCCCCAAAAAAAGAAGATACCATGAAATGAACGGAATACCGATCAGTATCTTGTGTGACCACCATTTGCCAACGCAACACATCTCCTTCGCATTGAATTGATCGAATTGTTGATTGTAGCTTGTGGAATATTGTCCCACTCCTCTTCAATAGCTGTACGAAGTTGTTGGATATTGGTGGGAACTGGAACACGCTGTCGTATGCGCCGGTCCTGAGCATCCCAAACATGCTCAATGGGTGACATGTCAGGTGAGTATGCAGGCCATAGAAGAACTGGGACATTTTCAGCATTGAGGAATTGTGTACAGATCCTTGCAACATGGGGCCGGGCATTGTCATGCTGAAACATGAGGTGATGGCGGTGAATGAATGGCACAGCAATGGGCCTCAGGATCTCATCACGATATCTCTGTGCATTCAAATTGCCATGGATAAAATGCACTTGAGTTCTCTGCCCATAGAATATGCCTGCCCATACCGACACCCCACCACCACGGATTACTCCGTTCACAACATTGACATCAGCAAACCGCTCACCCACCCTACGCCATACATGCTGCCTGCCATCTGCCCTGTACAGCTGAAACTGTGAGTCATCAGTGAAGAGGACCATTCTCCAGCGTGCCAGTGGCCATTGAAGGTGAGCTCCTGCCCACTCACTTCAATTGTTACGCCGAACTGCAGACAAATCAAGACCCTGGTGAGGACGTCGAGCACGCAGATGAGCTTCCCTGAGGCGATTTCTGACAGTTTGTGCAGAAATTCTATGGTTGTGTAAACCAACTGTTTCATCAGCTGTCTGTGTGGCTGGCCTCAGACGATCCTGCAGGTGAAGAAGTCAGATGTGGCGGTCCTGGGCTGGCGTGGTTACACGTGGTCTGCAGTTGTGAGGCCTGTTGGATGAAGTTCCAAACTCTCTGAAACGATGTTGGAGGTGGCTTGTGGTGGAGAAATGAACACCCATTACTCTGACAACAGCTCTACAGGACATTCCTGCAGTCAGCATGCCGATTCCACGATCTCTTAACTCAGGCATCTGTGACATGGTGTTGAACAACAAAAAACTCAACATTTTAGGGTAGCCTTTTATTGACCCCATCATAAGGAACACCTGTGTAGTGATCATGGCTTTTAATCAGCATCTTTTTGGACTTGTGACACTTATTTATCCTTAAGGCATAAACCTTAACCCTTTAAATGATAACACAGAAACTTGTCTAATGAATAATATTCTTTAGATGGGTAGGTGGTTTCATTGCCATGGATTCGCTCCATTGTGAACTGGTTATGTGAATACATTTTTGGGAAATATTTATCGGAAAACTGACAACTTTTTTTGCACTGAATTGTCCAAATATTTGTTTATTTGATATTATATGATGAAATACTTCCCTTCACTTGAGATTGGTTTGTGCAGAAGGGAAATGTACACTTCAATGAACCATAAAATATGGGGTTTCATGTAAAACATGAAATAGCAATTGATATGCAGGACCTTTGATTTGATGCAAAGAACCTCATGGACCCGGCTTGTAACACTCACTCACGTTTAGCAGGCTGAAGATTCTCCGCTATGGGGAGCTATTAGCACTCAAGTAACTGAATGCTGCTTTGGATCAATAACACTGTTTCTTGTTTTTAGCCTGAAGAGTTTTCTCTGGTCTCATCTGACTTCATGCTCTCTGTAAGATAAACTGATGTTTGCATCAATGAGTGTCTTGCTTTCTGGTCTTTATTTTTTGCTCTATTGTGTTTAGTCACTATCAACTACCAAGGTAGATCTCAACGGTTAAATATAAACTAGATTTCTGATTTTAAGTCATTGCTTTATTCAAAGACATTTTAAAGAATAAAAAAA
Source organism: Anguilla rostrata (assembly GCF_018555375.3). NCBI lineage: Eukaryota > Metazoa > Chordata > Actinopteri > Anguilliformes > Anguillidae > Anguilla > Anguilla rostrata. The sequence continues at coordinate 41,334,220 of NC_057941.1, read as the reverse complement.
GAAAAACAATGAAGTAATTAATATTGATGGCAGATATGTCAACAATCTTTGATTTGCCAATGCATTACATTAATTTAATGAAGCAAGGGATAGGTTATAAATAGTTCAGGAGAAAAATGTTAATGTTAGTTTAAAAAATAAACATGCAAAATATGGCATTACATGTGTGTAATGGTTGCAACCAATAACCTAAATTAAAATTTGAAAAGGGGTGCATGAAAGAGTAGATAAATACTTTAGGACCACATGCAGTATGAAATAATGAATATATATATATATCAAAGAGGTAGAGGGCTTTTGGCAAACAGAAACACTATGAAAGTTTCATTTGCCAGGTGGCATCGGGCAGTAATGCAGAGTAATGGTTAGGGAACTGGGCATGCAGTTTGATTCAGTAAATACTCAGCTCTATAAATAAAGTATGCATAAAAATTGTGCAAATGTTTAGGCTGTTTAATTTTCTCTGTGTGAGAGAAAATTAAACAGCCTAAACAGCTAAATTTAACCCTGACTTAAATAAAGTTAAATAGCGTTTCCTTCCAAATGTAATTTGAGGACCAGAAACTTATAGCACTTATAGTTTACAAAGAAAGCAAAAGTAACAGTTCTTAGTAGGCCAGGGATAACTGAATTAACTGAACTCCCTGGCGAGGAATGCCTAAGAATAAAAGACATACAGAGAAACAAAGAAAGATCCAAGTGGATGGAAGAGATTTTACATTTGCAGGACTAGTGATGGTACATCATCCAACAGGTCGAAGTGGAAAAGGTTAGGGGAGCCACTTTTCCTGCATCAGTCATGGCAGACAATGATTCAGCGATATTTTAATGCATTTTATCAGTATGGACTTTCAGGTTCAGTGCCTTCTGTCAGTTGCCAGACTGTGAAAGACTCTGTCACAGTTACATCAGTGAGCTTGCATGTTTTTGAGTTTGTGCTGAGTGTTGTCACTGAGTCTCCAAATGTAAAACTGTCAAGTAATAACCAAATGAGGATATAACCTAATAATACTCCCCTTTGCGTCATTGTGCATAGACCCAGCCAGGCATCATTTTGGGAGCCACAATGAGTTGCTAGCTGGCTGCAGCATTCTTTTCTTTGAATGCAAACACAGATATTGGTATGGATCTCTCAAATTTATTTTCACCCAAAACTGTTAAAAATAAGAAGTGGAGTACATTAAATATCGGAGAAACCACGCCATATATAATCTCTACAGAAGAATTTTTTTTTTTTACCTCACCACAACTGATAGTTTTTGCATGAACTAGTACAGGCCTACTGAGCAGATGGACTGACAGAGTGCTCATGTCCTTAACAAAAATAAGAGGTATGGCTGAAAAGACGAGGTGCCCTCATTCATAAATCAGTCCATCCTCAGCCACAACCAACCTCGCTACTAATGTGTGCAAAGCACTGCAAAGTCGGTGTAAGTCACTAAACTCGTATTACTGTGAATGAGTGATACTGAATTAGAATGTATTATGTAGTTCATTGGTGATCTAGGCTAGAGGTGGTGTCACATCGTAAACCTTCCCCATTGTTTCTGAGTAAATGTATTTTTTAATAAAGAGTAAATTCGTTTAAATTGCTGTACAAATTATTTCAAAAATCAGAATTTGGCCAATTTTGTTTTTGTGTTAAGTAATGTATTCTGTCCGGTTATTTTAAACTAGTGTCATGAAAACGTTTTCCGTCTTCCAATCTACGAATGTGTGCACTCAGAATGTCAGATAGCGTTACCTCTGCTTAGAAACGCCCTTAGTTACGAAAAGCTTGTTGATCACAGCTTGTAGCTTGTTAGCTGAATAAGCTATGGCTTCCAAACACCAGATTTATATTAAGCACAGGACATAATATTTTATTTAAGTGATGAATGTGGCGTTAGGTCCTGATTGTAGCTGTCGTGTGCGAAATACTACCCCTTAGTTTATAGCTAGACTAAGCTAACTACGTTGAATTGAGAAGTGGATAATTAGCTAGGTAGCTAACTGTTAACGCGGATAACTAACGTCAACGTTACCTAGCCTAGCTGTAACGTTAGCCCTCAGATCAGAGACTAACGTGATAGTTCGCATATTCTAGCATGCAAAATGTTCAAAGCAAAAATACTAATTATTGGACCAAGTGAGGTAAGACGATGCAGAATGTAACAACATCTGACATTCAAGAATTATAGCTAGCTAGCTACCTCGGATATGTTAAGTTAGACTAGCTAGCTAGCAAGTTATCTTACGCCAGTGACTAATAATTTGCTAACTAGCATTGCTTGCATGATATTAACGTCGGATTTGGTTAAATATAATTAGTTGGCTACTAGACTAGCTAGTTCGATTTTATTTGTTATTGTGTTGCAAGTACAAGAACGTGTTGAAATCGCTTTTATTTCCAATAGTGTGGGAAGACGGTGCTGTCCAATTTTCTCTCGGACACTGTTGAAACAATAGGAGGGGACTACAGCCCGACGCAAGGTGTCAGGTACGAGCGTTTGTGTTCATCCTCTCATGTTGTTCTTTTCGTCTGTTCTGGGGCACTACTATGGCCAAGTGAACCCGTGTGTTCACAAGCAGTGTTACACTGTAGTGCATAGTAGTCAGTCTAGTATTTTGACATTATACTGACTACACTAGGTTGTTATTAAAATATTATGCTTGTTTTAATATTTTTAAATGTTTGAACAGAAATGTATGCGTTCTATCATTGATTAACGTTATTGGCTTTAGGATCCTGGAGTTTGAATCGCAGACTTTGAGTGGCAGTGGGAAAAACGTGGCTTGTGAGGTGGAGCTCTGGGACTGTGCTGGAGACTTAAGGTTAGTTCAGGGTAATTGCACACAGTCAGTTTCACACACACGTTGTCACTACCACCCATTACTTATTTAGCAAATCATCACCCCCATGCATACATATTTGAAATAGCAGCACTTACACACAGCACATATATTATAGAAACAGTCATACACACGCAAATGCCTCATCACTCGAATTCACTTTTAAAATCGCATACACATGGCTCAAATTTTCATACGTTTACATAACTTTAGTCAGACACAGACGACATTTAATGCAAAAACTCCAAGATGTTATTCAATTTTTAATCACCAGTTATTTACCTCCCTATGATCAGTAGTCATGCAAATTTTGAAAAACTGTCCAGTTTACTCTGAAACACAGGTTATGTTTTGGGGCTAACATCTTGAAAGCCTTTAAAACTGGTAAAGATTCCATGCCAGTTTTTTTAAAGTCTGGACTTGTGTTTAAGGGTTGATATCTATATTTTTCATGCAAACTTGGTAATATGTGAAATGGCTTGACAAGCTACATCTTTCTGTGAATGGCTGTACATTACACAAGTAGTTTCATATGCACTACAAAATTAAGGGGAAACTGCATAAGAGAAAAGATTGGGACAGCCCACCATTTCCGTGAAGTTGGTGATAAAACATTTTGTGGCAGTGACTTTTAATTTTTCCAACAAATTTTGTGATCCAAAGGTTTGAGTCCTGCTGGCCAGCTTTAATGAAGGATTCCAACGGAGTGGCCATCGTTTTTAACCCAGATGTGCCCAGCCATTTGAAGGAAGCGGAGATGTGGCATTCCTCATTCATCTCCTCACAAGGTTTACAGGACAGCCAGTGTCTGCTAATGGCGCATCACAAACCAGGCAGTGCAGCTGACAACGGACGACCAGTTCTATGTAATGTGTAACACCGTTTTTATCATCTTATCACTAGACATATTAAGCAATGCAATCTTGAAATAGTCTGATTGTGTGGCTGACAAGATCTCAAAATTAGCCACATGCTCATTTTTGGTTCACCCTTTTGCATTGGCGGGAATGGAAGAATATCTGTCTCAATAGTAATCGTTCTGGACAATATTTACAGTGCATTATCATGTAAATTCCTTAAAAACCAGTATTGTGCTTTTTTTTTTTTACCCACAGCATCACAGCTGAGCAAGCTGCCCCTGATTCACTCAAACCTAGAGGAGGATCCAGAGGAGGTGCGGCAGGAGTTTCACAGATACCTGGGGTCAATTGTGAAGACACTGTCAGAAAGCAGGGAGCGTGAGGAGATGTCAATAATCACGTGAAGTTCAAAGACATGCTCAGGATTAATCATGCCTGTAAAAGGTTCTGATACAGAGAAGATAGTCGTTTACAGGATTTCGTTTGTCAGAAAGAAATAGGCAAAAAGCTGTGTGTGCAAGCATGCCTCTCTACCATTGATAATTCAAAATAGCATGTTTAATAGGCCTACACTTTTCACATACAAAATGACACCAAATCCTTTATAAGATAAATCTCTTGTTTTTGATTGTTAGTTTTCTGGTTATTTCTTTCAATTATAATTATATATATATATATATACATACATATACACACACACACACACACATCAGATGGTTGTTTTAATTTCTAATTCTAAGAGAGTGTAGTATTGCATAATAAACTAAAAATGGTTCTGATTATATCTTCCATCCATCATCTATACCTGCTTATCCTGTGCAGGGTCGCAGGGGCTGTTGGAGCCTATCCTAGCATTCATTGGCAAGAATACACCCTGGTCATGCAACCAATCTATCGCAGAGCACTCACACCTATGGGCAATTTAGTCTCCAATTTGCCTACTTGCATATCTTTGGACTGTGGGAGGAAACCGGAGTACCTGGAGGAAATTTTATTATATCTTCCACAATGACAACCTATTTCAATGCAAGTTGGGCTGATATATTTTATGTTTTTCTATCCAAATACAGATTTCTGCTCAGTTGATTCTGAAAATTAAATGCCAACAGTAAAAACAGGAGTCTACGTCCTTGTCTTATCAGTTATTTAGATGCAGAATAACAACAACTATTGATACAAGTATATACATATGTACATTTCAATTACTGGAATGGAGAATTATGTCCAACTCTGACATTACCGTCCAAGGTTACATGTGAATAATGCACATATTCACACCCAAAACTGCAACAAGGATAAAGACCGATTTCCCACAAAGTTACTTAACCTGAAAGATCACATGTCTTCTAGTCCTTTGCTTTTTCTGGAAATTTCTTTCATTGTGTCCTGCAAATTCTGGACTGTCTGCGTCATGAAGGCGAAGCTGTCTTGGAGGCTACCCATGCCGCCCTGCATCCAGGTAAAGCGCAGCTCACCGATCCACTTCATCAAGCCGTCAAGCTGTTTCTGCACCTCTCTCTGCTCCTCTAGTTCTGCCAGCAAGGCCTGCTTGGCACACACCTCAGCCTGGTAGGACTGCTGCAGTTCTGCCAGCTCAGTTTCCAACTTTAGAAGCTGTTCGACGCCTTGGGGGTACTTCTTGTGTGGTTGGTCCGCGGGCAGAAGCACGTTACGAGGAATGGACAGGACGTTGTTCACGAGCAGGGTCTCCATACGACTGGAGAGACGCTGAATGCGTTCCTGCAGGAATTTGAGTAACTTCTCGGTGCATTCTCTGGCTTGCTGACACAACTCCGGCCGTGGATCTGCCCCGCCTAGCTTCTTAACAAAAACTGCTTCAACGGTGGTCAAAATGTCATACAGGGAGTCCTGGAAAGCGCTGTACACTCTCAGCATACAAGTCTGTGGGGTAAAGCCAAAGAACTGAGCCTCGTATAACTTCAGCGACTCTGGACACAGCGGCTCCACTGTAGACAGCCAGGAAGAAAGAAATAACATTTTTAAAGCACGTCTTTTAAAAATATGTGAAGTTAAGAAGTTAATGTAGCTGGTTTGGTCATTATTATTAACTTAGTCTTAAATATCCATATAAAAACACCATGGCATAGCTAAAACTATAACTAGGACTAGCTGACTGTGCTAGCCAGATAAACAGCCTGTCTACACTCGACTGGAAGTGTACGTTTTAAATACCGTTTAATTGTCCACTATGATAACTAAACCAATATGTGCATTTATCCAGTTAGTTACAGAAAAAATATAAATTGAGATAACTATGAGTTTTTTTGCAATACCTTCATTTGCGCACTCCGCCATTTTCTGCTTCTCCCGCCCATTAATCTGTACTGGAATCCTGCCTGTGCAGCAGTTCAACTTCATTCGAAGTTCCCTCCCCAGCGGAAACGCACGAGCATGACAGCGAATTAGAGGAAAGTAAATATACTAAACCTTGTTCTCAGCCAATCAGTGGAAGGGAACTGACACGTACCCTTGCTGTCTGCAGTAAACCGGAGCGGGACTGTTAACCCACTGCAACTGTATAATTAACTTTATGATACATCTCTATATAAACTGAATTAACTGATCTGAAGTACATGAACACACATGTAATGATACATTTTACTGTAATTAATTTTCGCAGACAATTTAAATTAACGGGAAAGCTTACCTTCCCGCGTTCGCTTTCACTCAACCATCACCAGAGTTGTAATATGATTGGTTTATGAGATGGACGCTTTGCTAACGCCAGTCAAAACTGACGAGCAACAATATATTTGTTAATAATAGCTGTTAAATTGTATTATTCGAGCTATTAAATTATATTATTCGTGATCACACTCATTAACACTTGGCAAATATTCTATCCATTTGGATAACTAACATCCTAAATGATACGATTAAGTGTTGCATTGTTTACATTTAGCCATTTGGCTAATAAACAGCATTGATGGTTTGCGAGAATGCATTTCATTGTATAGCATGGAGGTGTACATTTCACTACTAAAAACCTGCGTTATGCATTGCAGAATACATGTGAATCGACAAAAACACCCCAAGCTTTCTCCTTATTTATCGAAACAAAGTATACGCGGACCAATCAGAGAGTGCCATCATCGAAATTGAGGCGGTAGGGTTGTGGTTGACACTTGCGAGGGTTAATCAGGTAAAGCGATATAAACACCACAACGAATGAGAAACTGCAGTAGAAAAACATTCGTTCTTCACTTCTACGCCCAGAGTAATGACGTGTCAAGAAAGTGCCGGAAGCGCCGATTTGTCCAAGATGGCTTACCAGACGTTTCAACAGGAATATCTTCAGATTCCTGTTGTAACCAGGGCATATACCACCGCCTGTGTTCTCACAACCGCCGCTGTGGTAAGAGAAAATGATTAAATAAGATAACGTCTGAATTGAAATTCGGATCTAGTGTGTTAGCTTGTTACAAATGCGATAAAACCTGGTGTTACCACATCGGCTAAGGCTAACTAGCTATATCGTGTAGTTGCCTATTCTGTTACCTGCAATGTTAACGTTACATTTTAAGCTCCACAGCTAACTAACGTTAGTAACTAATGAAGAGCTGATTGTCGACAGGCACGTGTGTAAGTGTAAAGTGCTACGTGCTAAATCTTCAACTTTGACTAGTGGCTACAAGGGAAGGTCAGGTAGCTTGTTAGCCACACTGACATGGGTAGGTAGCCATACCAGATGTGACTGACTAGCAAGCAAATCCAAAGCTAGCTACGTAGAAAACGACGTCTATTTTCGCTAACTCAATGAGTTTATTCATAACTCAAATTGTTGTTTTGCTCTCGTAACCTTTCTGAATTACTATGCCCGCAGCAACTGGAACTAATCACACCTTTCCAGCTATATTTCAATCCTGATTTAATATTGAAACATTATCAGGTGAGTGGAATCTTCCTGAAATGGAGTTTCTGTCATTTCGGACAATCTTACGTGTGACCTGTTTTGAGCTATTAATATCACAGCGTTGACTTACAATTTATGTCTGTGATTTTGATATCAAGAAAAAAGTAAAATCAGTAACAAGATAACATATATTGCCAAGATTACAGTTGCCGTACTGTTTTGCTGTTTTCACCCTTGCAGGTATGGCGGCTCATAACCAATTTTCTGTTTTTTGGTCCTGTTGGTTTCAACTTCCTATTCAATATGATTTTTTTGTATCCTTTCTTTGGTAAGATGACTGTTCATGGCTTCAGTTTGTATTGAGTAGAGCATAGAGTATTGAAATCTTCTAATTGTTAAACTAATGTTCTGCCATTTCAAATGCATTGTTTTTAAATGTCCTGCTTTGAAAATGTTGGGTTTACCTGTAAGATGCAAAGCAGATCGTTTTCATCCTGTAATGTTTACTGTTTGTCCTGAGATGTCCTTAACTGCAGGCTCACAGATATCGGTACTGCCGGATGCTGGAGGAGGGCTCATTTAGAGGCCGTACTGCTGACTTTGTGTTCATGTTCCTCTTTGGTGGTGTCCTCATGACCGTATCCTTCAACCGTTAACACTGTCTGTCCACATGCATATTTTTTAGTTCTCGCCACCGATGTGGTCAAGAAAGCAATGTCCATGAAATCCAGTAATGAGCCTAAATGCATAGCCAAAAACACAACCATGTTTATGCTGTGGTCATTGCACAGATACACAGCCCTGATCTTTAGGCTTTGGAATTTAATTAGCCATTTTGGCACATTCGTCAGTTGTTGACACCGCTACTTGCATACTTTGTTGTTGACAGTGAGAGAACCACTTTCCCCAAAATAAAATGTGTGATCTTTTCATATTTGGAATTTTCTCTCTGTGTCATTTCAATGACATGCTATAATGTACATTATATTTTTAATTTGTCTTTGTTAACAACTTTCATGTTGAAGAGGGTGAGCTTTGCTTTAGCAGCTCCTCCCTTCTGGCTGCAGAATCGAAAGTTCCAATATCTCTAAATTGTGAAAATGCCATGAGAATTTTGAGAACAACCATTCAGCTTAAGAATGCAGGCTGTGCTTTTGATTGTTATAGAAATGTATGCATGTGAATTCACTCTTCATTGAATTTATGCATGTTCCAATTCCAAGGTCTACCTTTACAACTGCTCAGATATTTGGCACCTTTGTGAGCCTTGTGTTCCTGGGCCAAGCTTTCACTATCATGCTGGTGTATGTGTGGAGCCGACGTAACCCCAATGTTCGCATGAACTTCTTTGGCCTACTAAACTTTCAAGCCCCGTTTCTGCCCTGGGTGCTCATGGGATTCTCCCTGCTTCTAGGAAATTCCATCATTGTTGACCTTCTAGGTACGTTCTTCATCTCAGTAACCCTGTTAAGCACGTAACAGTCTTGGAAATTATTTTGCTCATGTTTAAATGTGTTCAATCTTTGTCTCTCTCGCATTTTTGTCGTCCACCCCCCCCCCCCCCGCCCTTAAAGGCATTGCTGTCGGACATGTGTACTTCTTTCTGGAGGATGTCTTCCCAAACCAGCCTGGGGGTGGCAGGTGGCTGAAGACACCAACCATTCTGTAAGGAGCAAATTGGTTGTTGTTGAATTCTGTTATAACCTCGGTCACAAATGTTTGCCATTCGTTCCCTTTTTAAAAAATTAATTGTTACAAGGCTAGTACTCTCTAAATAGGATGTCTCCGTGTGGTTCCCACAGAAAGATGTTGTTTGACACTCCGGAAGAAGATGCTAACTATAACCCCCTCCCAGAGGAGCGCCCAGGTGGCTTTGCCTGGGGGGAGGGGCAGCGCCTTGGCGGCTAGGCCAGCCTCCCACCCCTGCGTCAGACTTGCGGACATTTCTTCAGAGAGCTACGAAAGACTCCTTTCTCTTTTTACCCATTTCTCTTGCTCTGGATTAAGAGTGTGAAACCCCCCTCCCTCTGTGTACCAGCAGGATTTGCGGTTGTCTATGTTCGAGGCAAGTGTCTCCTTCAAGCTGTTGACTGTATTGTTCAGTCTTGTCAGACTGTCACTAAAGATTGTGTGAAAGGGCACAGCAATTTCAGAACTGCAGAAGGGACTAGTGACAGCTGCTCTTGATCATGGCCGTCTTCGTGTTTCATCAGTTTTTTACTAACGTAGATCAAATGAACAATTATCTGCTGACGAAAAGAGAAGAGGAAAAATTGTGGAACAATTCTGATCTTCGCAGCCTTTTTTCAATTTTACTTTTTTTTCTAAAGAATAAATGTATGTGAAAAGTATAAATGTGGCAAAGGAAAATGTTTTCTGTCGTTTGTTGCGCAGTGATGGAATAATATTTTGATTTAATTTTGCAGTGATTGTCTCGTTCTCAAATAATCTCACTGATTGACTGCTGTTTTGGTATGAATATATTGTAGAGATCAGTGTTCTACATGGTCTAAACTGAAGGTTCACACCCGTTATAATACAGTAGAGTAGTACAGAATCTCAGAAACCCTTTGGGGAATGTGAGTAATTCAGAACTCTGAAACCGAAGTTAAAATGTGCTTGTTTTCATTTTAATTATTCATTGGAATGGTTGTTGTAGACTTTATTTTTGTCAGGCTCTTATTTTGTTGCCGTAAATCTTTTTGTAACTTAACCAATAATCAGACGAGCAACTGGAAGGTTCTTCTTGGAACTTTTTTTTTTTTTCTACTTCAGCCTACCAAAAGATGCAACATAATAAAATGCCTTCTAAGGACCTGTTCAGTTAAGGACTGCTGGCAAAAGAATCCTATCCACTTTGTGTTCTCAAAAATGAAAACGTTACAGAGCGGAAATGGCTTAACGAATGTGTTCTCATTGGAACGTGCTTTCCGAAGAATGCCGTGTAAGAGAAATTTAATTGTCCCAATGAATGTGCCCTAAAAGAGTGTCAATCACAGAGAAACTGAAAACTTGACCAAGAAAAGAGCTAGACAGAAGGAGAGATCAGCTTTGTAGGGAGTTCAAAACAAGCAGGGGATGATCATAGCTGTGTTACAACAGACAAGGCATTGGTGAGGGAACACGGAAGGGGGACCAATGATGAGTAAGTGACTGCGGACAACACGGTTAAACAGAAACTGCTTCCCGAACTGTTAATGAATGCATCCATCAATGTGTCCAGCAGCACAATAAAACGTGCATTTTTTTGGCACAAGAAGATACCATTGTTTTTGTTTCCTCAGTCACTTGGGACTTTAAAGTCGTTGATTTTTGACGGACCCAACATGCAGTTGCAGAGTTACAGGTGTTTTCCCGGTTTTTATCAATGGAAGGTGTGACTTTGTTTTCCAATGAAGACTTGCTTTATTGCATCCGGGATAATAAAGAGAATCTATGTATTTTATAAGGAGCATGACTGCGTTATTTCGTATGCTGCTTCCGGGTTTGCGTTTTGTTCAGTTAACTGGTCAGTCTTGAAGCATTGAGTTCATATCTTTGTGGTTCTACCGTAATTAGTGGTCCAAGCAGCGAAGCTGGTGGAGCGCTATTGTATCTGTTAGGATTATTATTATTATTATTTTTCTCCGCTAAAAGTGTCTGAGGCTCAGCAACCATAAGTCCTATAGCAACCAAATTTGGTAGGTGGGTTCCTATGGCCCCCCCCCACTACTCTGGCACTAAAAATCACCTATGTCGGCCAGATGGTGGCGCTATAACAAAGGGTCATGCGTAAAAGGCCATAGCTCCCACACCATAGGTCAGATCAACATACAACTTAATTGACCTATGCATCTGAACATGCTCTACAACTTTGCTATTGGACCACCTATGTCCGCCATTTTGTTTGCCCACCATTTTGACTTTTTAGTTGAGGTGTGGAAGCTTTCTCCACTAAAAGTGTCTGAGGCTCAGCAACCATAAGTTGTAGACCAACAGAATTTGGTAAATTGGTTCCTATGGCCCCCCACTACTCAGGCACTACAAATCACCTATGTCAGCTAGGTGGTGGCGCTATAACAAAGGGTCATGTATAAAAGGTCATAACTCCCACACCATAAGTCAGATCAACACAACACTTCATCGACCAATGCATCTGAATGTGCCATACAACTTTGCTATGGGACCACCTATGTCCGCCATTTTGTTTGCCCGCCATTTGGACTTTTTTATTAGTTGGGGTGCGGAAGAGCTGTAGCTCAAAATCTAAAGTGTTAGGACATCTAGTAAACTCCTTTAAGGCAAGCGGCTAGAAGACATCCATGGCGACGCAACTAAGTAATCCGACACCGTCGGGTCTAGTTTTTATCAGTGAGGGGAGGGTCTGAACTTCATAATGGACAATATTATCTATCTGGGCATTTATAAAAATATTCTTTCACCACTCAAAAAATCGTATTCCGTCATAGCAACAAGATAAACCAGACAATAGCCCTAAGATATGCCAATACAGCAGTGAAAACACTGCTCACTGAGTAACGAAATAAACGAGACAACGTTTTAAAAAATGATACCATGTCATTCTACAGTCAATATCTGGGACTAAGTATTGAATAAATATACAACCTTACCGTTGGTTTTACGCGTAGAGGTGTCCCTTTTGAGACTGAGTGGTCATATATTGTCTTGGACAATCCGTTTGTGAAATATACGCGCATCTGTGATGCCTGGGTACCTTCAAAAATAGCTGTGCGTTATACCACACCTGTTGTTTAGGGCGTTGTCACCATTTTTAGTACAGCCTGGCTTGATTGACAACAGTGATGACGAGAGTTTTGGAACATTGCTAAAACGTGGTGGACGGTTAAATTCTTTTCTTATCGTCCCATCCCCATCCGTCATTTTGCTGAGAAATAGCTAAAACCATTTTTTTTTTTATAGTATTTGAGTTTCTCTGCAAACACGCGTAAACACGCTGGTAAAATAAAACAATGACGGTAAATATATAGTCCGCTTTGTTCCGTTGCTACCATAATATAACAAACTTTCTTGTGTCTACAGCTGCAGTTTCTCGCTGCAATTACTAATATTGAATATAAACAAAAGACACAATTTATGCTGTAGTCTGCCAATGTCGAAATAAATAAGGTAGGCTCCTCTGCGCGCAGCTCACAGGTAGCAGGGATGGCGAGTTGATATTTAGTTTTTTGTTTTTTTTTCAATGTGGTATTTATTATTTGAAATATGTATTATTATTCTATCTGTCTCTGAAGCGCTCTGAAGTGTGCATTCTCTGCTAAACTGAGCAATGGATTGGAATATGTGTCTGTGTTGCACGGTATTCCGAAACTTCAGCACTTTTTCGGTACTTTAAAAAAAAAAAAATGGTTCGGTATTATAATTTTCCGACGTTTAGTAGTTGTGTCAAATGTAAAAGCCAGGGAAATGTCTCTCCCACATTACTGATTGAGAGGATGAAAAGTGTAATTTGTCCGAATCTTCGCTAGATGGCAGTAGCAACTAAGGTTGCCAACTGAGGTGAAATTGCGCTTGTGCACTCACTCGTTGATACAGCGTAAGCTTCGACTCAGTTCACTTCAGTAGCAATAGGTGTTTTAATTTGGAAATATTTTATTATAGGAAGGTGCTGTATTGTTATTAAAGTATGCTGTTTTTAGATCTACTTAAAAGTGAAAGACCCATTTAAAGATTTAGTTTACAACTGTTTAATTTTTGAAATATATTTAATATATTTTTCTATTGTTTAGTGTTGTAACACTATAGGCCTATGCTTATTGAACAGGCTTCAACTTAAAGGTTGTTAATAAACCAGGTTTTTAATAAACCGTGAATTCAAAAATGAGGTCAACCCTTGTGGACATTACGTTTCTGATCTATTAAGGTAATTTCAGTATCGTTAGGTACCGAGTATTGAATCAGTATTGTTTCAGTATCGGGAATCGTGATACTAAACCTGGTATCGGTATCAAAGTCAAAATTTCGGTATCGTGACAACACTAGTGTGAGGTCTTTTTTAGTTGCGGCATGGAAGCGCTGCAGCTGTACATACACACTGGGCCATCTAAGGCCCTGTCCACACCTATACAGATTTTTCTGAAAACTTAGTTTTTTTCCCCCTCCGTTAAAAAAAAAATCCTATCCACATGACCGGCGTTTTAAAAAAATATCTCCGTCCACAGGAGAATGCTAAAACGATTGCCGCATGCGCAATACACCAATTGCCATGGTAACTGATGCACGAGTTGACGTCATGACGCCAGCGTTTTCATAAAGCTCCGTTTTTCTTGTCCACACGAAGACAGAGAAACCGGAGTTTTGAAAAATCTCCACCTTGGAAGGCATTTTCAAAAAGCTTCGTTTTCAGTGACATAAAATGCCGTTTTTGTGTGGACGGGAGGCCGAGACGGAGGGAAAAAACTATGTTTTCAGAAAAATCCGTATACGTGTTGACAGGGCCTAAGTGTTACGACATAGTAAAGGCCTTTACGGGAAGCGGCCAGGACACATCCATGGCGATGCAACTAAGTCATCCAACAGTGTCTCTTACCACAAAATTGGCCATAAGTCATCAATATTTTGTACAATCATCATGAACGATAACAGAAAGAACGGTAATCCTATCAATATGCCAGCTAACATCAATGTTAGCTAGCTAGTTGTCAACGAATGAACTATGATATCTGATAGTAGAGAGGACAATCGAAAAATTTATTTCTGGAAATTAACATAAATATTGTGATTAAAATACTAGTTTAGTCTTAAATTAACGTATTGTGAACAGCGATTGTACATATTTGGAATATTAATGTGATATATGGGCCGTTTGTGACCTTTTAGCTCGCACTTTCCCAAAATTCCATTAATGATAAGATCGGGACTCCGACGGCACCGAAAACCGATAGATTTCACTGAACATTCGACTGTTTACAATTATGGGGTTCTGAACCAGTGACATCATAACTCTTACTGGTTGATTTTATGCAGTCATTTATGGCAGTTGGTTCTCTCAGAATTCTGACTGATAGCCAGGTCAGTATTTTCACTGGACACTTGATACATCCCGCTTTATAACTTCAAAGTCCCAAGTCATTTGTGAATGGTGTAAATGGATTTTGAAAGTAGACACTTCATGCTACAATCATGGTAACGGAAATGAGTGACACCCGCATTGAGTGGAAGGTTGGGGCTGGGGGGGTTTTACCTGGTAAGTTTTCGCCACAATCAGTTAGTAATGAGCCAATAACTGTTACACCACTGCAGTTTGTGGTGATCACTCGCTGTGTGACGCTGTCATAAAATTTTCCCTGACCATGAGGACTGCCTTACTTGTTTACATTTTGGACAGATGTGGCTCGTGGGTAAATCTATCGCAGTTTCCGTCGCAGCACTTTCCTAAAATTTCTTCTTACTGAGAAGAGTGCCTGACCCGCAACTGTAATAATGTGTTAACACTAAATTTTACGACAACGCTAGCTAACCTTTCGAAAGTCACGTTAAACAAGTATGGGAGACCGGGGGCAATTGTAACAAGGGGCAATTGTAACATCTCAAATTGCACCAATCAGAAACGAGACAGAACCATGAAACTCATTATGCACATGGTCTGTGATGATCCCTGTCTGCCTGCCAAAGGACAAACTGATGTCTCATACTTCTCAAAGTTTTTCTGCCAAGACTCATTTTTGAGGTATGAAAGTATTTTTTTTCATCTACAGTATTTTCCTCATAGTGTTTTAACCTTTAATGTCACAATGGTGCACATCAAAATGGTGTCCGGCTTAGTAACAACATCAAAATAATAGTTTTGTTTTCTAATGATTTAAGAAAAGTGTTTTGTGTTCAGTTTAAATGTCTATGTATACTCTATTTATTATATATTTTGTGGCATAGTCCAGTGGTTAAGTCTTTTGCCTCTGAATCTGGGGACCCAGGTTCAATTCCTGCCAAAAGCCACTTTCTTGGCTTTCTTGATGCTGTCAAAATCTTCAATGTCTATGAATCAGAAGTCGTCTTAACTTTAAATACTGCCGTATTGGCTGAAAATGAACATTTTTCAACTATTATTTTGTAATAGTAGTATAGAAACTCACCCCAACCAACCAGTAGGAGTTGCTAAAGCAACAATCAGGACTCATACCCTCACTGGCTTCCCACCCGCGAACACTGCCAATTGTGTTCGTAGGAACATCTAACCAAGCCGGAGTGTACAAGTCAAAAGGTGAAGCAACAGCAAGCCTTTAGAATGCTGACACTGGTAGGGCAATTTTTCCAGCCACAATGTCTCTGGAGACATTTCATGTTTTCTCCCACATTATACGCTTTGATGACAGGGAAACAAGGCAGAGTCGACAGGAGCGTGACAAACTTGCACCTATCTCGTCTGAATGAAGAATTGATACCCACGGGTACCTAGTTGAGCTGTTATGTTCATTTTTTTAATCAAAACTCAATTCTGGTGATTCATTTACTTTTTACTGGTGTTTCATCATTATTGAATAACTGTCATATGTTACTTATTGATGTTCTGAAGTGTTTTCTGAACCTAAACATTTGAAATATTTGACATTTTAAATATTTTGTCCTGGGGTCAAATTGACCCTGAACATAAAATGTTACTACGCTTGATAATAAAAGGTGTGTTTCTTTCCAAATGTTATTTTTCTTTTTTAATGAGCACTTAATACCAACATAAAGCCCTGCAAACACCAAAACATACTTTGTTTTCCATTTTAGGTCAATGAATGAGATTGTACATGACATATTTCGCAATAGTCATATAAATTAAATACTTGATGTATAAGGGGAGGATGGGGGGAGTCATGTTTTATTTACTGGGCTATTAAGATGGTCAGTAGAAAGGCCTAAAGTAGCTGAGAGAGAAAGTTTGGTAACACTTTCAGTTACAATTATTTTCTGCAGGTTTATATTGCTGGGGTCAAATTGACCCCAAACATAAAAGTTGTTAGTTAATTTGAACATAATAGGTTAAAAATCGCTCCATAGGGGGCACGATAGTGCCAATGCTTGGACCCCTCCCAACGCCGCTTGCGGCTTTAATTGCGATCTGTTTTTACTTTTCAGTTATTTGGTCTTCCCTCTGGTGGTTAATTATGGTACTGTTAAAATGAACTAACTACCCACAGTACTGTGCTGCGTTTTTCAACAAAGGTTTTGGTGGAATGCTGTATAAAATATTTATGATGTAGTCCTTGTTCATATGTTGCCAAACAAGCAATCATATTTGTTTAGATCGAATTCAGCTATAATCTGATGCATAATAAGTAACAGCTGATTTGTGGTTAATTTAAAAATATTTTAATTGAAACAAAGAGTAGGCGTGCATGTGCTGTGTGATATGAAAATGCCTGACTGTGTACTGGATTGCCCATTAATTAATTTATGTGAACTGAACTGGTGATTGCAACTTGAATGGAGGGATCCATTTAAAACCATCACCAGGGAACCATTTTTTAAACTGGAATGTTCAGGTTTACATTCACAAACATGGTTTTATCTTTCTCAGGTCGTAAAAAGAAATAGCATATTATCTTTTCAATATAATGCTTTTAAATGAAAGCTGAGGCAGGCATGGGTTTTATTATCTCTTGAAAATGAAAGCAGGAGCAAAAGTTCCTTGCTGAAAAGAAAAAGCACTTGATTGTTCAGGTGAACAAGGTGAACACGAGAATAACATTTCTTTTTTTTTTTATTTCAAAATACAACCCAGTAAATTTGTAATTGGAACTGAACTTGCAACATGTTCAAGCAGTAATGCATTGTTTCATAAAATTACATATATTATCATTGCATTATTACACAACAAAGCATGTGTGATTGAGCATAATCCTATACAAAATATTTTAGTCATAAATTAATGTGAAAATAAGGGATTTGGTAGTACAGAAGATATTTAATTTGGACACTTACATGTTGAAACTGTAGACACTTGATTATCTACAAAGATCTCACAAGTTAAAGCATACAGTTTGTATCATGGTTTAAACTTGGCTCTTTCAAAATCCTCTCATATCTCATGCATGATACCTTCTACAATAAATAATAGACAAAGTGTGTTAATGTGCAATAGTGAAATGTGCAATCCATTAGGTTCAGAATTGTTAAAGGCAACATGGGCCAGTCCTAGAAAACATCCTTCATTTGCATTACAATTTTATTTGAATACCGTTTTTGACTGAACACTTCTGGGGAAAAAGCAAGCACTGTGGAATGTATCCCAAGGGAACTGTTTAGCAGGACTTCACAAAGAAAATCAAGTAAATTGACTTTGTCAATTAAAACATTTCCCCTGGCCTTCATTTTCACATTTAACCATAATGAGGGTGGAATATAACAGTACATTTTATATACCGTACCGTTGGATTATGGTGGAACCCAAATCACTAGCAACAAAATCATATTGTGCTTAAGTGGAAGTGTGCTAATGTGAACAAGCAGTAAAGGAATCTGTGTAGTAATTCTTCAAAAGTAAGTTCAATCAAACACATTCCCTTTGTTTTATTTCTGCACCAGGCTAGATAAGATGATGTTAAGAAATGAGTTATTTAACTGCTGAATGATCTTTGTAAGATTTCTTCAGTCTGCTGAAATTCCTGAATGAAATTCAAATTCTTTAACAATAAATTGCGAGGCGCAGATTAAAACAATATGAGTGACGTCACACTACATCATCATAGTCTTCGCTCTCATATCCGGGCAGCACAACGTCATCATACGCTTCAGTGGAAACGCTGTAACGGTCAGAACACGCCTCCTTTTGCACAGGTGCTGCTGCGCTTTGGTATGGCGGTGGAGCTGCCTCCTCTGCGACTTTCACGTAGTCTGGCAGATTGACAACGTCCTCGTAGCTCACCGCGGCTGTAACACAGGAGAAAGCACAGGAAGCCCGTGCGACACCACTTCAGAAAAACTGAACTGAAACTGCCTTCCAATTTCTGTCTGTTTTTATAAATAGCTGATTTTATTAGTCATCTACAGGATATACGATGATTGCTTTGGAGGTCAGAACATATTTCATGCTATCATGAACAGTGTTTTTATTTAACTTATGGCATTTAAATCACTGTGGCATTTTCTTCTCAGAATAATGTGTGGCACTTACTGGGGCATGATAAGAGGGATGGATCTCTTGCAGGTAAAGGAGGCAGCTCCTCCTCGAGTTGTTTTGGATGATACTGGCTGCCTCTAAATGAGACAATGGATTTTGAACTTCCCATAAAACAGCTTAGCGTTTGAATTTATGTTGTATTTTATGTTGTACACATGATCCCATTCTCACACTGTAAAGGTCCATAATACTTTGAAATGCTATGGTCTGACATTAATGTGTTGTGACGATGGGCATGGCATTTCAAACAAGTAATGTGAATTACAATATATCTCAATTTATTATATAAAACCGTTTTCATCTGAGTGTTTATTTAATGGAAAACTAAACTTACTCTGCATAAAATCCATGGTTTGCACTTTGCTGTGCATTTATTATAAACTGTTGAGCTGTAAAGACAAAATGAAAGAGAACATGTTACAAACAAGAAACAAGTTTGTTGTGCACAGAGGAGGTAGTCTTGTACTGCATTGTGGTGTAAAAATGCAAAACCTTTAAGCAGAGATTTCGATGTACAAGACATAATGCCACATGAATACTTTATTTTCATTATAGTTTTTATATTTTGGCCATTAAGAGGAATAATTTCAAATAGTACTCCAATTAATTAGTACAGGAAGTAGCTTAACCTGTTTACACTCCCTCAGATCCAATTTTAGACATCATTTTTTTTCATGAAGTCATGCTGCACTATATATTAAATAAAACGTATACAACATGAAATGCATGCTTGAATAAAAATAACTGATCAGTCAAATGATACTGATTCACTGAGAACATGTATTGTGTACAATCAGTAGCAGAGTGTTATTCTAATGGCAGGTATGCCATCCCGCTACGTTAATCCGTGGCGGGGCAGCATGCCCCATACCTATACAGCACCAAGAGTTCGCCACTTTTCTACTCATACATACCTCTTCTGGAGATGCACTTGTTGATGAAGATGAAGAGGAGGCCAATGAACATAGAGACAAAGATCATTCCAAGTACTATGATCAGCCAGAAGTAAGCCTTACGGAGCGGTTCCATCTGTGCTTTGGAAGACTGAAACATAACAGAAAATGTGTGAAGAACTAACAATAAAGTAAGGGTTTACTGAATATATCCCAGAGCTGCTCCTAGAAACATATCCTTTCGTATATACATGTTCAGTAAGCAAACACTAAATTTGGTCTGTTTTTGACAATTTCATTGAGATGTTTTGTCATGTATAGCAGGTCTTTCTAGCACAAAGTGTATGAAGAATATATCTGGAAAACATGTGATGCAGTCCATAGGGTTGCCAAGTCAAGTATATATGAGTCCCCTTATGTCGGCTGGGATTTGTTCCTCTGCTGTAACACCTTCTGAGCAGTGATCCCTTTGTCTTTTACCCTCTCTGCTTTCTACCAGCATGAAATATGAAAGAGGAATGTAATTGTTTGCTTGTACTTATTTATATTTAAAATAAAATGAAATATACAAGAACCTCATCCTGCATTTTTTTCATTTGGAAATGACAATATGTCAGATATAGAATTTGCAAGAAGAGTTTTTGGTAGCACATCATTACAGTGGCCTTGTGACTGCATGGTTAAATGTATAGATGTAGTGCAAGTATCATTCAAGTACAGTACACACTGTCACTGCACAGAAAAGCGTCAACATTTACATTACCACTCTTGTGTAGGATTGCATGGGCACAGGGATATTGTTTTGCACCTTGTCATGCAATTTGTCCTTTGTCCTTTGTTAAAAACAGTTCATGGAAAATCTGTGAAACAGTAGGTTTCCATAACAGGACATTATCTTAGGTTACATTTCATCGCTCCATTGACACAGTTGGTCAGATCCTTGTACCAGACCGACAGTGATCAGCAGTTTGGAACTGATGTATTCATTGTCTAATCTGCCTTCTGAGCCTTTTTCATTGACAGTTTCGTTCATAGCTGGGGTGGTAGTGTGTTATTGGAGTTTGAGGACTGGGCTTGTGGCCAGTGGTTTCAGATTCACTACAGTGAGCACCATAATTCATTGGACATTGACACATTTTTTGTTATTTTGGTTCTGTACTCTAGCACTTTCAGTTTGAAAGGATACAATGACAATGAGGTTAAAGTGCAGACTGTCAGCTTTAATTTGAGGGTATTTTCATCCATATCGGATGAACCGTTTAGAAATGACAGCACCTTTTGTACATGGTCCCCGCATTTTAAGGTACTACAATTATTTGCTGAATTGGCTTCACAGATGTGTTTCGTTAGGCAGGTGTATTCATTTGTGTCGTTAGTGAATGCAGAAGAGAGCTGTTGATGTCTAGTCTTGATTCTAGACTTTGCAATTACCTTTGGTGATTGTTGTTGGGGTGTGACGACATGAGGAAGACAGCAGTGTCGATGCAAATTAAGCTGGCCGTCATAAGGCTCAGAAATGAGGACGGAGGACGGAGTGTGGCACAGTGGGTAAGGAACTGCGCTTGTAACCGAAAGGTTGCAGGTTCGATTCCCGGGTAAGGACACTGCCGTTGTACCCTTGAGCAAGGTACTTAACCTGCATTGCTTCAGTATATATCCAGCTGTATAAATGGATACAATGTAAAGTGCTATGTAAAAAGTTGTGTAAGTCGCTCTGGATAAGAGCGTCTGCTAAATGCCTGTAATGTAATGTAATGTAAAAATGAAAATCAATCAATCAGGAACATTGCAAAAACCCTGGGCATGCCCAAGTCAACAGTTTGGTTCATCATTAACAAGGAAAAAAAACAACTGGTGAACTCAATTATGTCAAAAGACCCGGTAAACAGAGGAAGACCACTGTAGTGGATGACTGAAGAATACTATCTATGGTGAAGAAAACCCCCCAACAACAGTCCAACAGATCAAAAACAATCACCTGGATGCTGGTGTAGATGTGTCAAAGTCTACCATGTGTAGAAGACCAGTAGGACTACAGAGGGTATAGATGCAAACCACTAATAAGCCTGAAGAACAGAAAGGTGAGATTACAGTTTGCTAAAAAGCACCTAAAAGAGCCCCAAGAGTTCTGGAACATAGTCTTGTGGACAGATGAGACAAAGATTAACATGTACCAGAGTGATGGAAAGGAAATTCCCATGATCCAAAGCATACCACCTCATCCGTGAAACATGGTGGAGGGGGTGTTATGGATTGGGCCTGTATGGCTGCCAGTGGAATGGGCTCACTCGTCTTCATCGATGATGTGAGTGCAGACAGAAGTAGAACAATGAATTCTGAAGTCTACAGAAATATTTTATCTGCTCAGATAAAACCAAATGCCTCCAAACTCATTGGACGGCACTTAATCATGCAACAAGACAATGACCCGAAACATACTGCTAGAACAACAAAAGGGTTTTTGACGGCCAAAACGTGGAAAATCTTTGACTGGCCGAGTCAATCACCGGATCTGAATCCAATTGAACATGCATTGTACATGCTGAAGAGGAGACTGAAGGCAAAAAGTCCCAGAAACAGGCAGAAACTGAAGATGGCTGCAGTACAGGCCTGGCAGAGCATCACCAGGGAAGATACCCAGCGTCTGGTGATGTCTATGCATCACAGACTTCAAGCAGGTATTGCATGCAAAGGATATATGACCAAATATTAAAAATAATTACTTTCTTCTACATTATGTTATATTTATATGTTATATTTTTTGATTCCCGAAAATGGGGGGGACTATGTACAAAAGGTTCTATAATTTCTAAATGGTTCATCCGATATGTATGAAAATACCCTCAAATTAAAGCTGACAGTCTGCACTTCAACCTCATTGTCATTGTATCCCTTCAAACTGAAAGTGCTAGAGTACAGAACCAAAATAACAAAACATGTGTCAATGTCCAATGAATTATGGTGCTCACTGAATGTGTTACTGCTGCTTACCCTAGAGCAAGATAACTGCATTGTTTCACTGCATATTTTTTGTATAAACAAAATTGTCAATATGTAAGCTATGGAAGTTTAAAATATGGCTACCATATACATAATTTTTTAAATTATTATTATCAAGGACCTATACGAACAAACATATAAATAGCAATCACAAGTAGGTTACAGGAGTGTGAAACTTGGCAAACTTGCCCCTTTTGATAACATACATCTTTAATATCATGTATTAACTTGACCTAGCTTATTGAAATTTAAAATAAGTTAACAAAAAATGATCTCCCTTTTAAGCACCAATTACATAAAAATAAACTTGGTAAACACCATTTATGGTTTTTCGAATTCAAATTAAAATGTCTCATTAAAACATGTCCACTGCAATAATAATAGTCAATTGCAAATAATATGTTAATTTTTAATAAAATTCTCAGTTTGTCTCAGATTTGATATGCAGCTGGACTGGTCCAAATCATCATGCCAATAATAATAATAATCATCATTATTATAATTCTAACAAGAACTATAATTATTATAATTATTATTACTATAATGATTAGTATTTTTCGGAGGCCAAGCACCAAAGGTGTGGAGGCATCGTATTGTTATTGTTAGTTTTATTATTTTTCTGCCATGGAAGTCTTTTTGTAGTCATTTTTGTACATGTTGAGTTCTTTGAAAATGGGAAATAGGAAGAAATGGGAAATAGGAAGAAACTACTTCGACTTTTTTTCAGTCCCTTGCTTTCTTGTGGTTTTTATTGATAACTGTTGATTACTGTACTGTACGAAAATCATCCAGGGTGAGAAAAACTGGTTAGACTGTGATAAACATTTCAGTCTCCCTTCCCCACTGCTTGCTGGTTTCTGAAAAAGTGGACATGACCCAAATTCTGAGAAAATGGACGTGGAGCAAATTCAAGGAAATACAACCTACTGTAGCTCAGTTGGTCTGGGTTTGTTTTTGAATAACTTTGTCTTGAAAGCCTCAGAAAGCTCAGATTGAAATGTGTTTCAAGACTTCATTGGAAGCACCACGTACATTTGGAGTTGTCAGTTTAACTGTACACAGGACAAGTAGATAGAAATTAGTTTGATGAAAACAATGACCCAATTTTATATTGTGTTAGCATTTGTAGTAAGTTAGTATTTGACTAATATGTAACATATTTAATGTGTTGTATACGGGATATACATTATAATAATGCTTACACAAACATGTTATAAATGGTTTTAAAATAAACCATGGAAGGCTTTAAAATTTTGCATGATAAAATGCTTTTATGCATAGATGTTAACAAAATAGTAAAATAAACAAATGAGCTTAAGTGAACAATGGCAGAGCAAATCTTGAGTGAAGTCTCAAATTGCTTTTCTTTTAAAAAACAATAAACAAGATAAATGAATGTATTTTATTTACACAGAGAAAATTCTGTGCATACATCCTTTCAAATTGAGGAAAATAACCAAAAGCACCCTGGGACTGGCATGCAGTCAACCTTCACATTAATCTCTCAAAACAGAACTTTCTTTCACATGACCATGTTTTATCAACCACTTGCACAACATCCGCTACAGCTGCACAACTTTTTGTAGAAAGAATAATGTTCAAATATGCCACTTCCTACTATATTACACGTCTGTGTTTTATAAGGATAAGGATTGCCATCGAAGAATTAGGCGTCTATCAAATAAACAAAGCTAGAGTATACATTCTTAGCCATACCACTAATGTCAAAATAAAGAGTAGTATTGTAAAATATTGTAAAATTCTTCTTTAATGTTTCATTCAAATGCAGACCACTTGGAAATCAAGAGATAGATTCTTCTTTACCATTAAAAATGCATGGATATTGTCACAAAATTAGTCCTTCAATGTCTTTCTCCCCACCTACTCACCCATATCGTCTACAATTCAGAACTCTGCCCCCGCACCTCTGTTTGCCTAATTGAAGGTGGTAAAAGCAGGTGTAATCCAAATTCATAAGAACACAGTAAAATGTTCCATGTTGATTCAGCTCCAACAGTTAGGCTAAATCTAAAATCAGAATAAACCATACCCTATCAGAGTTTGAAGACCTGAACATTTTACTGTGTGACCCAGCATCAGGTAATCAACTATAAAATAATATTCTGCAACAAAACATTCCAAGTTGTTTAGCATTTAAAAATGATCCCACATACCTTCAGATGAGCACCACCATTGGATTACTGTTTACTGTTTCAGTTTTCATCTCTCACAATAGCTCTAAAAGAACGCAACGCTTCAGCCGACTCATTTCCTCCCAGCCCTATTTAAATAACTCCAGCTACCAATCCTCGCTGACTCGGGCACACTCTGGTTCTACTATATCTCTGTGTGGTTAACTCTCTTTATTTGGGTATAAAGTGGGTTTGAGTGTGCCAGCAGAGTGTGGATGCATGATTGTGGTCTGTGTGTTCACATGTAGCAGAGAACTGGTGTAAGTTTCACAATCAAAAGGCACGCCTTTTTATTCATCATATATTTTTTATTCATGAACGCACAAAACGGTCAAGCTTGAATTCCGAAATGTATGCTGCACTCATGCATAAAAGCATCTACTCAAAATGAAAATGAAATGAGGAAAAGCCTGTCCTTTGGAGTGTGAAATGCAAGCCTGCTCAGTGTCTAAGGGTTTTTACACAACCCAACTCATTCTGAGTGCAACTATTTTCTTATTGTTGTACATGAAACATATGTTTCATCAAACCTTTGTTAATTGTTGACACTTCAGCCTCAAATATACAGTTTCTGAAAAATATTTAGTCTAATACAAAAATGATTCCATCTTTGTATCATTTTAGGTAAAGTATTTACAATACTCAGGATACTTCTCGGTTCCTTGGAACAGGCTTGATAAGTCCAGCAAATCATTCAAACCGACTGAATCTGTATTCAGGTTAAGAACAAACAAGGAAAATCTGACTTGGTTGGACTAACACCACTTTCATGCATAACTAGGCTATATGACGTTTTTTCGTTTAATTTTCGTTCCAAAATCTATATGTATCCTGCAAACAAAACACAACAGCAACACCACCACCAACATACTACAAATACCAGCAGAAAGTAGCGCTAATAATAATATATTAAATTTGATGTCCCTGTGATTGTTGTCATTCATAATCTATTGTTGTTGGAGTATTTTGGCAGCTTAAGTTCGATCGCCGTTCAACTCGAAGTGCACATGCGTACTGAGGACTGGGTCTCCAATGACGTTGGTGTATGTTTCTCCCTGCTGCAGCTCCTTTTCCTTGGACACTCCTAGCGTTCTTCCACTGAGCCGGTTATTGCAACCCACCCCCGGGAAACCATGGCCGAGCAGGCCTCGGGATCCGCCCTGCCGCCTCAGCATGACGGTAATGACTCTTCTGTTTTCAGAGGTTTGCTTTTCTACGCCTTGAGCATGTAATTGAAGGCCAGCGGCCTGTGAAGCCACGGGCTCACCCTGCTACTTTCGCCCGGCCTACAGCTCTCCCACCGTCGCGCCGTCGGGGTTAGCTAGCTAACGTTAGCGGCGTCATTTTCGCTAATCCCAAAAGATGAATTTGGACGTCTTGTTTGTAAAAAGGAAGCTTAACAGTAAGATTAGTTACATATGCCGCTATATGCTGTCACGGAGAGCTATCAGATTTGTAAAACATCAACAAACAGAATTGCACTAAGCCATGACGGCTAGCTTTCTGGCCATAGCCGGCGTTGAGCTGTCATTGTTGGGTAGCCGTACTTTGACAGCGGGCTAATCCAGAGTGGTAGACACAATGCGAGCAGCTCCAAACTAGCTAGATGTGTAGATTGAAGATTTGTGTTTTCAGCGAGTTTGCTACTGGCGCTGGTTTCTGCTTGCAAGTTCACCAAACAAATTAGCTAAGCAACGTTAGCTATACTAACGATAGGCATAAGACTATTTATAATTAGTGCTATATATTTTACATGGTGGCAAGATAATTAGCTACTTCAATGCATACCAAATTATCCTAATGATTTAGGCAATAGGCTAGCTGGTTAGTCAACTATAAACTTTAAAAGTAGGTGCTAATACAACTTGTAATACAATACGGCGAGTAAAAGGGGTTAACAGTTCGAATTGTATAGCTAAGTAGCCATAGGCTTTGTCGTTATAACGCCTGTCAGATCTAATACGAGCAAGACCCATGCATTGTTTTTTGAAAACTATCGTTAGCTAACTGCTGAAACACAATGTTTAGCCTATTCGGTTTCTCTGTGCATTTGGTCCTCTCACTATCAACGCATCAAACTGTTGTCACATGAATTAACTTAAATAGGTCATTTTAAACACTATTTAATTAGCGATTAAGTAAGCTCGATACGTAGTTAGGTAGCTATTATTATAGCTAGCAAAATGCAGGATTGTCACTAACGCCAGGCCAGGCCGACCAAGATTATCAGGCCATTCTTATTTCGAGTATGTATTCTTGCACGTCATCATTAGGTAGCGAATTACAATCATTTATTAACATATTTTATTACTTTAGCTGCTAAAATAACAAATAATGATGCTGTACTGTTTAACAGTTTGGTTCTCATATCTATATTTTGTTAGTCTATGTTTTGTACAACAGAGACATATTCTTATATTATCTGCATACATTTAATCAAAGTTCCAAATGAAAGAGCCCTTACTGTTGAGTAAGTGGCATGTAATTTGAATCATTCACAGACACTAAACTTTATCTTTCTAACAACGGACAATGGGCAAACCTGGTCATAGGGACTCGCTGTTTTACAGTCTAATAGTTTGAACTGTGTTCTAAGAATACATTAGTTTAGGAAAATTTGTAAATAATTAATTTGTACTTAAGCCATTTAATTAAATTAGACTGATGTACAGCTTTAAATAATAATTAAGCTAGTTGTCATGCTCTTTTCATCATAAGAAATTTAACAACTTGGATATATAAGGTTGGTTGAGACTGCTGGGCCAGGTTTCTTCGAGAACACATTAATGTATATATAGTGTACTATAACTTCTTCATTTTGTATTAGAGCATACACTCCTCCAACAACAATTGTATATATTAATGGAAGATTAAACATATGTCAGACAATGATTTAAGTTTGTCTTTTGGATACCAATGAGGATCTTCTCCATCACTGCAGTGGCTTAATCCAGGGTAACCTATGGAGAGCACACGTATTACCACCAAAATTTTACAGTTTGGTCCTTAGTGATGCAGTTCCAATGAAGCAGAGTATGTATTCTGGATCTTAGCAAAGCTTTGAACTCGTATACATTTCTGTTGAGCCAAGTTACTTTGCCATTGCATCAGACTGCTCCATGTCTGATATTATTAATAGACAAGACGTACCCTGTTATTAATATAGGTATTGTCTGTCGCCATTTTTAAGAGCACTGCAATGTGAAACATGTATTTTCATGTTAAGAAATGAGTTCTGCTACAGTATGCTTCTTGGGCAGCTAATTTGCGGAAATAGTTTAGAATGTGGAAATATAGGACCTTATCTAATCCTTTTAATACAGATAAGTGGCTAACAAACGCAGTTCAATTGTGCTGATAGAATAGATATTGTGTGTTAATAGACAAGATAAAGATAATCTATTTAAACTAAGCGAAATAGTTTAATTCGTAAATGTTAAATACCTTAGCAGTACTGTTATTATAAACGTGCTGTACTCCTCCGTGTACCCTGCATGATCTGCCACAGTTGAAAATTAAATGTGATTGGAATTCCTTGGAAACTTTGGAGGAAAAATTCATTTTAACAAGCCTGTGCCATGCAGTTTGCATTACTGTTTGTGCTATTTCTATAAGCTTTAATGTTTAGATTTGATGTGTCGGCATCATGTCTGAGTTATTCATACTTTTCAGCTACCTGAAGACTGATTGGTAGTAAATGTTGCATGTCCATACAATTTCACCATGGGATTCAATTCAATTGAATAAACTTTATTTATCCCCGAGGGGCAACTAATTGCTGGGCAAATTATTATGGGATTATTGCCCTAACCAACATTTTGGTTTCTGAACATAGAGTTATGATGTCTTTTGGAATATGGATTTTTTGTCCCAGAACTGACGACATCGAAAACAGCTTGCTTTGTTTGGCTCAGACAATAAATGGTTAACTTTGAGAGAGCAATGAGTGGCACTCGGTAGAATTTATACCACCACCACGCTCAGCTGTTGTCATGTACCTAAAATAGGATAATTTCTTCACTGTACACAGACAGACAGACTGCTGGGCAATCACATAATCTCCTTTCAAACTTTCGGTGGTAGTGTTTTAGATTACAGTGTTTTGGAAGCCGTGTAAGACTACATTGGCTTGGGTATTCATGCGAGTTTGATCGATAATGGCCATAAGGTAAGAGCAGATGAGTTGGGCATTATTTTGTAATGGCTGAAGAAAGCGTTGGATGATTGGCCACACTCTGCAGATTTGAGGTTTTATTGCAAGTGAATGAGGGGAGGAAACTGCGGAGGCCTGCATGGTCTCTCATGGCAGTGTTCACTTAAATATCCAGCTTGTGTGATCCTGTTCACTCATGCATCAATGGAATCGACAAATGGAGATACAAAGCGACGTGTTTGTGGCAACTCAAGTGCATTTCTTAGTATGTTAATGAAGGATGAATTTTATTGGATCAAATGGATGCTGATTAGTAGAGATGTGACGACCTGGCTTTACCTTGGCATTGCAAGTTGGGCTTGCTCAGAATAAGCTGAATGATTGAAGGTGTGTCCAAATGTGTTGTGCACTCACTGTCGGCGGATCAATAGCCATTAGTTCGGTTTGCTCTGTTGTCTTTTGAGTGCTACAGGGAGGGAGCAATTTCGTGCTGTACAGGAGCATAAGAAATTATGTTTTCTACAAACCAGTTTCACATCTGCAACTTTTTTTATTAGGCTTGTTCCTTTACTTTTTCTGTCTGTTGTTTATTTTAGTTTTCGGTATGTTCACAAAAGTATAGGGCCGTGGAAATGCTCTGAAAACCTTCTGCAATTAGAAGTGCAGTGTGATTGAGTGTGTCCATGCTTCTGTGTAGTGTTACCGGGGTATGTATTGGCAGTAGAACTCTAGCAAAGGCTTTGTTAAATCTTTTGTGCCATTGTTTACCATATCTGAAATGTCCCTTTTACGGGGATGATAGACTTAATTTTCTTGTATTGTGGCAGAAGTGAGTCTTTTTTAGTTTCCCTTTCAGTGTATCAATGATCAGTCTTGACCATTTTGGAAAAACCCATACCATTTGCATTTAAATTTATGCTGCAACTCCAGGGTTCTGCCTTGTCATACAAAACCATAATGTCTAATCCTTCAGGATCCTGTGTTTACGAAAGGTGCGGGTGGAAACTAACCATCATTGACCATCTCTGGTGTGCCATATGCCCAGCAGTACTTGAAAAAAGAATATGCCTAAAGGGATTCATTGTAAAGGCTGTAATCCTTGCCATTTTGCCATGATTTGAAGATGAGGCATGAGGGCGCAGTCATGATGAGCAGATTAGATGCATGACATGCTACCGAGTTTGTGTCTGTTTGACTTGGAGTGGTGACAGTGGAAATACTTATGTACACACACTTTCTTCTTTTATGCGACAGACAATGTCAGTGGTTAGGCTTCTGCTTTCTATTTTCTGGACGGGGACATGCAACAATTTCATCAGTTTCTTAATTTTTCTGACCCTGGTTTTATAAAATAAATAAATAAGAAAAAGTGCTTAAAATGTTCGACCAGCATAGCCTGGAGATAAGACTGTTATGTGTTGTAACTTAATGAATTTCTCATTTTAATTTTAATTTTTGAGTTGTACATTTTGATAAAGGTTGATCCAACAGTTGGCTCTGCCTATCAACAAATTTGGTGATTTAATTGATAATTGGTATCATTGATAATAATTACAAAATGAAATCAAATAAATATATTTTACATGTTGGGTAAGTGAGGCGTTATAACTGGTGATGCATTTGTGTTTGGTATTCACAGTGCTGGATGTCAAACGAGAGTGTTAATTTCATGTGCCGCTGATGCTGTGAATTGATGCTAAAAATGTTGCCTAAGCATCATAGTCATATGAACCACTTGTTCAGTATGTTGGCTATTTAAAATTTTTCATTTTTACCAGCCAATCTCACAAGCTAAGCTGAAGCTCTCTAGACCAGTGGTTTTCAACCCTCGTTCCCGGAGTACCCCTGTGTATGTTAGGTTTTGTTCAAACCTTTATTGCAATTTTTGAAGCGTCAAGAGTTATTAACCGTTTTTCATTAAAGACTTACGATCTAATGAGGGATTATTACTCACTCAATGCCACACAACGATATTCATGGTAAAAACAATTAATATTCCATATTAATTTAAGGACAATCAATCAGTCAGGGCAATTTTAGACACCCAATTCTTTCACTTTCTGTTACAATACATGGTAAACAGTTGATTTTGGATTTTGTATTGATTTGAATTGATCGACCTACAGTTGAAGTATTATATGCGTACGCCGGGCCATTGTTACTAAACCTTATGTGGTAAATTAAGAGTTCAAGGAGAAAGCAAATGGCAGTGAGCCAAACCAACACTGTGTTTAATAGGGATGAGCAAGTACACCATTATCCGTATCCGTATCTGTATCTGTTCAACCAACTAAATTATCTGTATCCGTATCCGTACTCGGAATGGGCGGGGCTTAAACCGGCAGTGGGCGGGACCTACCCGGAAGTTGGTATTTTAACCTCTTACCAGCGCAAAGCCCCCAGCGGTTGGCACGCCGGCGCGCCGAGATTGAGCTTGTAAGTCAAATTGCCTCCAGGGGGCGTCTGGTTCGTGATGTCACAGCCCAATGTTAAAATCCTATTGACTAAAATCATTGATTGTAAAATATCTATAGCGATTAAAAATTGGTTATATTTATTTCAATCTCTGGAGGGAAAAAAACGGATTTATGTCGATTTACGATGTGCTGGTGGTCCTGAACTACACTAAATCAATCAGTCGCACGGATACACGCCTCAACCACGTGTGCTTGTAAGTCTACCCGCCAAGTGCAGTGCCTTGGCTGCCCCTAACTGCTGGTCTGGGATCAGATTTTCCTTCCCAGGTCCTAACTTTAACCATTAGTAGGAGAAGAAAATAACTGACTCTGGACCAGCAGATAGGGCCAACTGCACCCAACACCGGTGGCTAGCTAGCTATACCCACGACAAATGTGGTGTCTCTGGTTAGCTTAATGCATTTTTTCAATGGTCAGGACAATAATGTTAAGAAGGGAGAAAATCATTCCAAAT
The DNA here is from genome assembly GCF_018555375.3 of Anguilla rostrata. Classification (NCBI taxonomy): domain Eukaryota; kingdom Metazoa; phylum Chordata; class Actinopteri; order Anguilliformes; family Anguillidae; genus Anguilla; species Anguilla rostrata. The sequence goes on along the minus strand of NC_057941.1, from coordinate 41,302,360 downwards.
CCAACCATGTAGAGCAGGTCATATACAGCCAGAGTAGATTAGCGGGTCTGTTAGCGCCAGCATGAAAGATATCGTTTATAAAGTTTCGGTTAGCTAACGTTAACGTTAGGAATGGCTGGATCAGCAGGTAGCTAGCTAGCTGTCAAAGTCAGGTTTATTTGTCATTACAAACCATATGCTGTACAGTACACGATGTAACGAAACTTCGTTTCGCAAGGCTTCGGTGTAACATAGACTTTCAGTCTGCTCACAGCACTTACAAAGGTATACACTCATTGTGAAAATCAGAATCACAGTGCACTTAGACAAGACAGGTGCAGTAGACAAGAGAGACAATTTCTAATAAATAGTTTTATTAAAACATAGTAAGTAGTAAATATATTGTCGGTAATTTATCAAAAACCATGCTGGCTAGCTATATTGTTGTTGTGTTGTGATAAAAATATATATGACGTTATATTCCATTTGAAATTACGTCTTAAGTTAGTTAGGTTAAGTTGTAGGCTACTCTTTTATACGGTCTATGGTTGTACTTTATAGATCCCTGAAAGGAAATCCTGTTGTCATCACGACCGTACAATTATGATGTGAAATAAACAATATAACTTAATAGTAACAAATCTGTTATTTACAGTAATTTTAAATTGAAATACGATATCAAAGTGACACTAGAAGTAGAAGGGCGCAAGCATGTTCCAGCTGAGCCGTGGCGATATAAGCCTGCGTCGTGAGCACAGTACCGGTATGTGTAGTTCCTAAGCGTACTAAACGTACACAACGTTGTACCTTGTACTTCTCATGGGTCAGTTGTGCTGCTGATATTATATTTCATGAGTCATATATGTCATGAGTACCGCAGACCAATAGCTAATTGGTTCCCGACTTGTAACTAAAAATATCGCTTATTGAAAATTGCCCCATTCATTTTCCCATTGACAAATTTGCGGGAAAACGAGGGGAGTGGCTTGGTGACGTTTACACTTACAAGCTCTATTATGATTTTGCATTAGCCACTAAGGAGCTCCAGGTAATAATTTAGCTAAACCTCTAGTTGCAAAAGCTTACATTCCTAGATAATTTTTCAATTGAATACTTTTTTTTTTTCATTAGGCCTATATGATGTGTGCCTATATAAGCTGATTCAATTATTTAATTATTAAATAAAAATGGAAATCATGAACAGAAACTTGGTTTTATTCATAATTGACAGTGTTTTACATCGCAACAAGTTTTTTTTTTTTTTTTTAACATTACAACGTAAGTTTCTGTAAATACTTGAAAATTAAAACATGTTACAATATACAAAATAAATTATTTCCATTTTTATTAAATAATTGAATGCAATTCACTTATGGTTATCAGTTTGTATAAGCACACATATCATATAATGAAATATTAATCATGAAAAAATTGTTTTAAGCAGGTGTACTCAAACTTTTGACTTGCAAGTATATCATAATATAGCCCAGTGCAGTGCAAGTGATATTTCAGAATCTGATTTTGCCTGATCACTTCAACAGTCAAAACTAGAATTATGAAGAAAGGCTTGTGTGTGCGTGCAAAGCGAAGTGGTGCGAAAGCATGCAAACTAAGCGTTACACTGACTATTGTGGTACTCAAAATATTTTCCTAAGGTTGGCAGGTCTGCACAGGGCTGCTCCTGGACCAGAGGTAAAAGCCACTGGTCTAGACTCATGCTGTTTGCCTAATAATAAAGGAAGCATGTTGAAATGTTTTGTCATACAAATAAAGCGTGTTACATTTTTTCTTCGTAAGTTGACGTTGGGTGCCCAGTCAACCAGTGGGAGTTGCTGGTGTGTGATGAGACCCTCTTATCCAGGGGGAGTGAAACGCTGGGTGATGCTAGGGCAGGGGTGGGCAAGGAGGGTCATATTGTTTCTGGTTTTCATACCAGCTTGTGGCCTGAATGACTTAATTAGCCATAACATCTAGACCATTTGGCATTTTAGCTACATTTCTTGATAAGCACATGAATGACAGCCGAAGACTAGTCTTGTGTCCCAATACAAAACATTTTACTGTGATCTAATCAATGAGTGAACCAGCGTTGGTGTGTATCGCCAATTAGCTCATTTAGCTAGGGTGATTGGTGGAAACAAAAACATGCATACACACTGGCCCTCCAGGACCAGAATTGCCTGCCCCTGCGCCTAAGAAAAACCGTGCTTTGGCCTGCCGGGCTGCTGACCACTATGAGCACTGGCACTGTCAGGACCAGGCCGCGTAGCATGTCCACACACTAGAACAGTGCCTTAGCTGGATGAGTGATGCATTTGCATTTTCATACTACCGTTTTAAAAGTCATTGTCTGGATTCTGGGGCATTAAAACCACACACAAAAAACCTTTCAGGTTAAGAACCAGAAATGATTTAGGCTGATGTTTTCTCTGGACAGACAATAAAAAGCACTGCAAAAATGAATGTATTTGTGAAAATAAACTCCGAAAGAAGATACATATTAAATATTGAAAGTGGAAGATTAATTTTCCCTTCAAGGTTTATGACTTAATTTATAAACTTAAAAACCTGTTGAAGAAATATAAAATATGTGAAAAGTCCAGACTGGGCTTAATGGGTATCTAGGGGGGGTTTAACTAAATCTTCGATACTTTGGTTTTGACTTCACGGTTCGGTACATTTTGAGTTCGGCATATGATCTAAAATTGATCTTTTCATTTACTAGGAAAACTGCGGCTAACTGGTCATAAATTCTCGCTGAACACAATTAGGCACATTAACTAGCATCTAGTCATCAAGGGAACTTGGAGTTTTTATTCACATAGAAAAGTTCCACGCGGACATTAAGGCAAGACTAATTGTTCGGTTTGCAGCATGTGCCGAACCAAAAGCCCCATACTGAAGGAAAGGGGAATTTTTTCCAGCTTTGACAAAGTAAGCGGTGAAGCCCGTTGCTGCTTCTGCGGTTCATCAGAAGCCGCGTCTCTCTCCTGAGCGTCGGTAGCACGGCAACAGCATTCAGGTGGCACGGGCTACTGTTGTTACGCAGTGGCCCAGGCGAGGGAACAGAGGGGCACACTGCTCTCTTGCATTCTTTGGGGAGAATGTTGGTGAATGGTGCTGATGTGTAAAAGTTATGTAAGTTGTTCTGGAAAAGAGCGTCTGCTAAATGCCTGTACTGTAATGCAGTGATATGGGTTTCTAGAGCTCTGAGAGCAACGATTGGTCTAAGTGACCAATGGGGAGATCTTCAAAATTGACACCAATGAACTGATAAGCTTTTCAGGCTCGGTAATGCCTTCTTTCAGCAACAGCAGATCAAAAGGAATTTAATACACCGTCCTGTGTCTGCTGTCTCTGTCCTATAGGTCTGTATCTTCTAGGCTGAATGCCAGCGCTGGATTAGGCTCGCTGGTTGTAGAGCCCTGAAGAGGAGCTCATCTACTGTTTTCCTTAATTATGAGGAACTTGAGAAGCGGGGGTTTCCGTTCAGGGGAAACCTGCACTTTTCTGCTCATGATGGCGTGTCTTCTGCTTCTTAGAAGGTGTTCAATCATGCCATCATAGTCAATTGTCCCCCCTCCTTGAGTTTCATGCTTATGCAAGCATTACTTTTTTCTCACACAGTAATTTCTTTTAATTAAAATGACTGTCGAGCTCATGATTATATATAAGGACGAAATGTAAAACCATTATGGCGAATGTTTCCCCAGGCACAGTAATGAATGAAATGGCCTAGCATGCTAGTTTCTGGTCTTAAATAAGGAAAGCATACACAGAGGAGTTGTAAGTATTGGGTTCATTACACTGCTTAAGTGTGGCTCTCAGGCTGATTATGGCTTTTGAGGATGTTGTCCATGTCCTGCCTGCCCAGGGTCCCACCAGTGTACCCATCCCATCTCATCCTGCACACGCTCACATAGCCTATTATTTACAGACTTTTTAAAATATAGCCTAAATATCCTCCTGTAATCCAGCAAAAAGTGTTTTTTCACATACAATTGTCTTGGATGACAAAAACCGCAGTGAACGTATTTTCAAAAATAATTTTTATTGAATGTCCCTTGTAGTGTAGGTTGCAGCATTGTAAAAAAATATGTTTCTTCTAGGAATAAGACCAGAGACCGATGTCCCCTACAGGGGACAAAATTAATTGTTGAGTCTTAGGAGGATCTTTAATGTCCAATGGAAATGTTGCAATGATGCACACATTGACACCTCACTATTACAGTGGACAAAAGGTTCTATGGACAAATTTAGAAAAAATGTATCATGATTTTGCTAAAATCTTGATCCCCTCAAATCCATTTTGAGATAAAATGTGGTACTGTAGTTATGCACATGCTCATTAAGAAGCTTTCCGCCCACACAACATATTGGATATGCATGTAAACAAAGGAGATTGATGTTAACAAAAGAAGCGAGAAATAGCCTGGACAAAAATGTTTCTTGCCTAAAGAGAATTATGAAGCAAGATGAAGTACGTGCTGCTTCAATGTATCACATTGATTCTGTGAAAAATATGGTTTTGACTTTGGTTTGTTTTATGAGTCGCATATTTTCTTCTGTGGCACACCATCAAATGAGAAAAAAATGTAAATGAAGTGACTACGTGCAGTCCATCAGGCAGACGGTTGAAAGACCGAGGACGTACACTCTGTTAACTCCACGAATAAATATACATTCATGATTTTAAGACGGTGTTTTGACAGCGTCTCACCATTAATGGCTTTTGGACTCCCCTCACTAAAAATGAGTCTAATCCCTGGTATATTAGATCTGCACATTCACAGACAATTTTTATTTTGGTCTTCTTTATTATCACCTTTGATTCTTTGATATAGCCTACGTCCGTGACGGAAGGCTAGATGTGAAATTCCAGTTACAAACGACTATAAATGAATGTATGGTAGCGTGGCCAGCAATGGGGCAAAGCATAGAGGTATTTGCTACTTGTGACTGGCATTAAAGCGTGCCTAACAGTTCCGTTCAACCGCGCTGGCTTTCAAATCCTCTGCATTTTCAAGAAGTGAAGCAGACCAATTAGCATTCTGCTAATCTGCAGATTATAGAGCCCTTGATTTATGCGATCTGGAGATGAAGTCTCCTGGGGTAAGTTGGAATGATTGATAATGTTTTCAGGAGTAGTCAGCCACAGGAAGAAAAACAGTGTGGATAAGATCTCATGATAAATCTGTGCCGTCAGCGATTTATTAATCAAACCCAAAAGGCGCAGTTGTCTTTCTGCTCTGAAGTAAACAAGACTTCAATCCCTGCCATCTACCCTTCTGTTTATCTGGGCAAAGTCGGGTCATTCATTATTCAGACCGTCTTGCCTCGGCAGATTTTCCTACAGTCGCCTGGGGGAAGGGACAAAAGGCAGTCTTTGAGGCCGGTAATGATGACTGGCTGTTGGTGGTGGGAGGGGTGGCTTGGAGCGGAGGGGCACTTTTTGATGTTGTTCTCTCCCTCCCCAGCAGGGGGACTGCAGCAGTCCGCACCGACGTCCGAACAGGATTTCACCAAGTTCAAGCAGCAGCTGGAGATGGAGTTTAACCAAAAGCGGGCCAAATTCAAGGAGCTCTATCTGTCAAAAGAAGGTGAGGATCAGGGAAAGTTTGTAGGGACTGAAAGGGGCTCCTTTTTTTTGGATTTAGTGTGTCTTTCCTCTGATTTTAGCTTGCCCACTTGTGGTTGTTTATGGTTGTTGCTTTTGATTGAATTCCTGTTTTTTCACAAGAACTGGGCTGCACGGTGGCTCTGTGGTTAGCACTGTTGCCTCGCAAGAAGGAAGTTCAGGGTTTGAGTCCTGGCCAGCCGGGTCCTTTCTCCGTGAAGTTTGCATGGTCTTCCTGGGTTTACTTGGGTAAACTCTTCCCACACCAAAAGACATGCAGGTTAGAGGTATATTCCTGCCATTGCCCTTGACCAAATCACTGGCCTTAGGACTGGAGTTGGGGACTGCAGTGTGGCTGTACACTCCTTCTAAGTAGCTAGGATGGGTTATAAATGCAGACGGCAAATTACACTGCTAAATAATCTCTCATCTTAAAGACGAGACGTCTTCGCTCCGTTCCACTCATGGTGTCCATGTGCCCTCCTTCCCTCATGCTCATTCTGGCTCCTTCTCCTTTGACTCTTCTGTGCCCAGAGGAGCTGAAGAGGCAGGGTGCCACCCTGGAGTCCGTGCAGGCGGAGCTGAGCCGGGTGCAGGCCCAGCTCACAGTTGCCGAAGGGGAAATGGAGAACATCAAGGCGGTGGCCACGGTTTCCGAGAGCACCAAACAGGAGGCCATTGACCAGGTGAAGAGGCAGTGGCAGGAGGAGGTGGCCTCGCTACAGGCCATCATGAAAGGTAAAGCTCAACCCCCCCCCCCCCACTTGTTACAGCCTGGCTCTCGTCCATGTCACCACAGTAGGCAAGGCCATTGGGTAGGCTGTAAAATAAGACAATTGCCATGTTTGCAACATAAAACACGGAAATAATAAGTCTGCCTGTACTGATTTGAGAATAAGCCAACCTCAGCTCCAGCAGTGTCTCTCCCCCAATCTTTGGATTCCGTGCCTTAGTCTGCTTTCATTTTAATTCACGAAACAGAATCGTTCATCCATGAAAGAATCTCCAGCTCCGTATTTTTTTATAGAGACTTTTGTCTCCTTACTCCTGAAGCCAAAACTGAGACATTCCAATTTCACGCATCTTCTGAAACCTCATTCAGGGGGCGTGACCAAGGACGTTAGAGCATTCTCTGAAAATTCTGTATGGTAATACTGCTTTGGAAACTCTTACCAGCAGACACCTCCTGGAGTTAAGAAGTGGAGAGGCTGGGAGGAGCATGGGCGTGTCTGGTGGCTGTGTGGAACGCGTGACTGTACCCCCCCCCCTCCCCCCCCGCCGCCTCTCGGCCCCCCCTCTCCCCTCAGACACCGTGCGGGAGTACGAGGTGCAGTTCCACCAGCGGCTGGAGCAGGAGCGGGCGCAGTGGGCGCAGTACCGCGAGGCCGTGGAGCGGGAGATGGCGGAGCTGAGGCGTCGCCTCTCCGAGGGCCAGGAGGAGGAGAACCTGGAGAATGATATGAAGAAGGTGCGGGGAAAAAGAAAACCCCCCGCCGGGAGTTTCCGGGCGGGGTTCGCTCGGCGCGTCGGCCGGCAGTTTCCTTTCCCGGATTACGAGCGCTTCTCATCAGGCTTAGGGAAGTGAGAGGGAATCAGGCTCTGCCTCTGGCCCCCACAGCGCTTTGTCACCAGACACACTTCCCCTTGTTTTGGGGAAAAAGTTTTTTTTAATTTTTTTTTTTATATAACCATTGCTCAGGAAGCAATGAGTATCAGCGTATAATTTATAAATATGCGGATGGTGGGCCTCATAAAAATATACAGTGTACAAGACAACATGTCGCCAGTTACAGCGCTGCATAGCTCACAATGACATAATTGTCTCATCAGTAATTCAGCAAATTCACCAAGTGAAAGAAAATGTGGATGATTATATTTACATGAAGAATCAGTGTTTGTGTATGTTTATATTTAATTAATGGTGTTTGGAGTTCTGTTGCCCCCCCCATCACTCTCTTGGCTGAGGTCATGCTTAGACTCCACTTTGGGCACTGTTAAGCATATAGAGATGAGGTTGTGATTGCGATCGTTCCCCCTCAGGCTCAGGAGGATGCTGAGAAGCTCCGGTCGGTGGTGATGCCAATGGAGCATGAAATCGCCGCGCTGAAAAGCAAGCTGACCGTGGCCGAAGACCGGGTGAAAGAACTGGAGGCCTCCAAGGTGGGCGTTTTTTGCTAACGAAATGTGGCACTCGCGCGTTTGGTATTCACGAGCTGCGGGTCCACTTGCGTCCATGATACAAGTCCGTAGGCCACAGCTATTCAGAGATGTTTTTTTTCACATTGCTGATTTTAAAGCCTCGTGATTGTGCAGGCTTGTTAATGCTTAATGCGATGTGTTTGTTTTCCAGGTGAAGGAGCTCAATCACGTCCTGGAGGCAGAAAAATCATGCCGCACTGACCTGGAAATGTACGTGGCCGTCCTTAATACCCAGAAGTCCGTTCTTCAGGAGGACGCGGAGAAACTGCGGAAAGAACTACACGAAGGTGACTTGACTTTGATGGGGTCTTTCGTAAAGAACGGCTTCGTTTTTGTTAAGGATAGGTACAAGTAATGGATCGATCAACTCATCCATACGTGCCTTCTCGATCTTTTTATTTTATCGTAAAGTCTATGCATGTACAACGGTATGTGTTGGAACTTGGCATTTATTAATTTATCTTACGGTATGTAGAACAGGAAGAAACGCATTAAAATGGAGGATATTTCTCCATCTAATATGAACAGAATTATGCAAATGTATATTTTGAAGCGCATGTTTTGATTGCAGTCGGCGAGCCGTTGTGTAAGCGGGATAATATCTGAGCAGCTGAGCGTCACTCAGAATGCCGAGCGTGAGGGAAACTGCCCGAGGCGAATTTACTACCTCCGTCAGTCGTAATGAAAACGTGCGTTTCGAAATGTGCCGTTCCGCTGCGGTGGAAAACGTTACTCAGGTGTGGCCGTGGGGCCGTCTTCAGTAGGCTCTGGTGTGAATTTTCGGGGGCTTGCCCTCTCCCTCAGTGTGCCACCTGCTGGAGCTGGAGAGGCAGCAGCACAACCAGCTCAAGCACACCTGGCAGAGGGCCAACGACCAGTTCCTGGAGTCCCAGCGGCTGCTCATGAGGGACATGCAGAGGATCGAGAGCGTGCTGTCCTCCGAGCAGCTCCGTCAGGTGGAGGAGGTGAAGAAGAGGGACCAGGTACGGCTCCGCCTTTCACGCACCCGCCTCGTCTCCGTGGCGATGCCCTCGCATTCCGACGCTGTGCTTCCCAGTGGGTCCGTCCTCCACGCCAGCAGCTCGTCAGCGTTCTTCCAGATTACGCTGGGGATATTGGCTAAAGCTGCTCCATGTAAACAACTAGTGAATCGGGTGTCAGGAAATTAAAAATGGGGAGCTGTGTTCCGAACACCCATAAACCGTGTCTTTGTTTGTTTCCCAGATGTAATGTTTGTTGAAATTTATGGACCTTAATTGACCGCCTCCTGAGGGTAATGGGTAGAAATCACTTTTATTACGTTTCTGTTTATGCAAATTTATTTCTAAAATGTGATTAAGTTGCATGTCATGTACTTTTCAGACTGAGTAAGTGGCATTGTGCCAGGATGCGAGGGAGGTTTAAATTTGACAAATGGGACTTCATCAAACTGCCCCCTCAACAGCTCTGGAGTTCAGTCATTTGCGAGTGATTGATTACGGTCGCCGCGCTCAGAGCTCTGTCAGTAGCGCGTGTTCTCTTTAACCGTAGGAGGATGATGAGAAACAGCGAATCAGCCAGGCCAAAGAGCTGAAAGAGGAAGACAGCACAGAGCAGGCGGAGCCTGCAGAAGACTCGCTCCTGGGCCTGTCTACCGATGAGGTAAAGCTACGGCCTACTCCACCCTACAGCGAGTCATTGGATTAGAACACATCACAATGATTTCCTGTGTGTATTTTTGCATTGCGGTTGTAGAGCTCACAGTAGAGTAGCAGCAGTGTGATGCTGGTGTGAGGGCGCAAATCGGAAGTTCTACAGGAACACAGAGCGCCCACAGAGGCCCTGTAATGGTGTAAAAAAAGTCAGCTGAAGCCCCCTGTTTTTGCCCTTCCCTCAGGCCCACACGAACCACAGCATGCACAGCTCCCTGCACTCCCTGGACGCGGACCCGACGGGCGGCCCGGAGGGCGCGGACCTCTACAAGGACGGGCTGCGCAGGGTGCAGTCCACAGACAGCCTGGGCTCCTCGGGGGGCCTGCAGCAGCCCCGCGGCCTGGGCTACAACCACAAGGCCAAGTCGGCCAGCAACCTGGACGAGTCGGACTTCGGGCCGCTGGTGGGCGCGGACTGCGGGGGCGCGGAGAGCCTGGACTCGGCGTCCGTCAGCTCCATCCCGCTCTCCACGGGCCACTTCCTGCTCACCAAGGACCAGGAGAAGGCCATCAAGGCCATGACCCCCGAGCAGGAGGAGACGGCCTCCCTGCTCTCCAGCATCTCCCAGGCCCCCGACTCGGCCTACCTGCCCCCCTCCGGGTACAGGCTGGTCAGCGAGTGCGAGTGGAACCTGCTGCAGCAGGAGGTCTGCCCCCCCCCTCCCTCCCTCCCCCTGTCCCTTTACATTTACATTACAGTGAGAGTTCTATGTTCTGAATGCCCATCTCTGACCCGATGACTGTTCATACGATTCCCCTGTGAAAGTAGTCATAAAGGATTGAAATATGCATATTTGTCTTAATTCAAATCATTTTCTTGTGCAGTGACAGCGTGCACATGTTTTGAGCCTCTTTTGCAAGATTATTCTCAATTAGTCTGTGTAAAAAATACTATCAAGAAATTTGGGTACTGGAATACTGATCGAAGATTAGTCATTTATACACCAATTGAGGATTGTAATGTCTACAGCGGATTTGATCAGTGTTCAATATCATGTATGCGTAGAATTGTGAATGAAAGTCTCTCGTTGTGGGTGTTATTGCCGTTAGAATTTTTTTCTTCTTGTGGCCTAGGTGAAGAACGCCGGGCGGAAGTTGGGCCGTCGTTGTGACATGTGCTCCAACTATGAGAAACAGCTGCAGGTCATCCAAGGCCAAGAGGCAGAGACGCGCGATCAGGTGACCTCTCAACCGTTTCTCTCAAAGACTGGACCATCCACTAGTGCATTACAGGCCTATACCTGCTTAGCATAAGTAATATAATCAGCACCCAATTGAATTATAGTCAGTTAAAATGAACATAAATGCAGTGTTCCACAAGGAATTTTTGGACAATAGTAAATGGGAAAACTTATTGACAAAATTTTTTGAAAGTGACCTTTTTGCTTAAAGGTAAGTGGGTGGAGGCACTCCAAGGAAAAAGGCTTTTCTCTTCTTTTAACTTTTCTCTTTGTGCCTTGTGCTGGTCTGCTTAAAGGTCAACCCCCTTTTGTTTTAAGGGTACCCCCTTGGCTCTTTGTCTTTTTGTTTCAAAATGAGCGCAGTCAGCCCACCCTGCAGATGTATTTTTCCCTCTATTCAGACCGGGGGAAAAGCAGAGAGGGTTACAAATAGAGATTAGATAACCATACCGAAAGTGCCATTTCACACCCCCTGGCCAAAATGGGGTTTTTTTTCATATAGGCTGTGAGTCACCCGTATGAGCTGCTGGACGGACTCCGCTGCACAGACTCCCCCGCCATCTTGTCTTAAATGCGTGACGCATATCTGAACCCTGCAGCGGTGGATTTAAGCGTGTGGTCTGTGTGCGAAACCCTGGTCTGTGCTCTCAGGTGAAGAAGCTGCAGGTGATGCTCCGACAGGCCAATGATCAGCTGGAGAGAACCATTACTGAGAAACAGGAGCTGGAGGACTCTGTGAAACAGACCAGCGAGGAAACCACTGCCAAGGTCTGTTTTCACTGCACAGCTCTCTCTCCTTGTGTATTTAAACAAGCATCAGGCATTTCATGTATACTGACAAAATGTCTTGGGCTCTCTTCACCGTAGGAAAATACTTTATTCAAACTGATAAAGCTGGCAGAAATATTTAAGTGTTTTTTTGCATTACATAAATTTTTTACTAAGTACATTATTGGGCAGCATTGCGTGCATGTCAATTTGTGCAGCCTTTAGACTTATATGAATGCTGCCGTTTCATTAATGGTGTCATTTCTTTAGTTATTTGTTTAAACTTTAATGACTTATTTCATAAATATTTACTAAAGAACTTCAGGATAATGTGTTTGGATGCAAATCAGGCATCAGAGCTCTGTTAGCCTAGCGTGGTGCAGGAGCTTTCCCCCTTCTTTGTAACAACTGAAGCACTTTTCCAGTTGGCAGTGTGATCTCGGTGTGGGGGTTTCGCGTTATGTGAAGCACGTTGGCGCTGTTAGCGGCCGGAGCGTAATTGAATCGGACGCGCTGCTGACCTGTGAATCCCGCTGCTGTCTGGCCCGCCCCCCAGGTCACCACTCTCATGCAGAAGGTCCAGGAGTCTGAGACCTTGCTCAGCACTCTGCAGCAGGCCTTCAGCCAAGCCAAGAGGAGCACGCAGGAGCAGATGGTGAGACCAGAACCTCTCTTTCTCCGCCTTTCAGTCTCATCTCTGCTGGGTTTCCACTCCACAGTTCAATCTGAAAGTGTTTCGATCCCTGTCTGACTGCATGTAGGAATGTTCTGGTCTTGCCACACATTGCATGTATGACAACAGTCACTGGATGCAAAATGAATGACTGGCCTGCTTATTTACTTTTCAGTCTGACGAGCCAAACCTGCTCTCATGCCAGATTTTCAGGTTGTGGTGGGTGGTAGGATCGGGTTGTTATTAGACTGTAGTGGAGCGCAGGAGTTAAGTTTGCATTAAAGCTTGTGTTATTGTGGGCCTCTGTTAGTTAGGGTTTGGTACCAAAACCCAGTACACTATTACACTGGTTCCCATACGACTGGCACCTACCGGAGCGAATCACAGTGGAGATTTCGGTGCCTCCTTCTGGTGCTACACAGCTCAGTTAAGCCGCGTTTCCACCAAAATTACCCGGAACTTTCAGTCCCAGGAACTACTTTACCAGGAACTAAAAGGTTCCTTTAGCCAATGGTTGTCTGCGTTTCCACCGGGGTCTAAAGTACCGCGAAGATTAGGCAAATTAGCCCACTGACGTTGTCGTCGGTCCATCTGTCATATGATTTCTTCTGTAACCCCATACTACCACCGAAGTAGCCTACATTATTTTCTAATAACCGGGACAGCCCGGAGGGGTTTATTCCACTTATATACAACGGGTTACCAACAATGACTATATATGGTTACTTTTGTATTTATTGATTTTCATATATCCTCTCAAACACATTCATTAACAGCAGAAAACATGCACACGTTGTAAACAATTTGCTGTTTTATTACTTTCTCGTCGTCAATTCCATATAGGCTAATCGTAAAATGACAAGAATAGAACGAAAACTCGGACTTGCGTGAAAATGAAAATTAGTAGTGGTACAGCCACCGTTTGCTTTCCTTCGAAGTTACTGCTAGCCGAGCAGCGAAGTGTGCCCTCCAGATGCGAACCATGCACCATAAATGAGTCCATAGTCTTCCTGGTCTTTTCGTGGAATTGAAAAATGGCAGTAAAATTGAGTAAAATTACGGCAGTCTGAAAAAGCTAAAGGGAAGATTACTAGAATTAACCTGTTATTTTACCCGGATAAAAAGTGCGGAAGGTGATTTCCAGTTTGCTTGTACTGTATCACCAATGTTAATTATGCAGAACTACCGCATACCTCACATAACTGTATCAAACGTTTTGAGTCAATTACAACGGGCTAACAAAGAAAATCCGGAAGAAAATATTCAGCAACCGAATTAATCCGTTTGAATGTTTTGGTAGCCTACGTAATATGCTGTCCCAGCACGAATGCTTAGCATTTTATAAAACGAATACTAAAGCAAGAAAAGAACAGAAGAGCACACGTTATAATCCCAAGACGTTGACAGGCTATAACCAAAAGTAGGCTACTGCGCCGCATAACATACAAGTTTGATTTGAAGTTATTATGAAAATAAATTGGTTTGCCGCTGCATATTTTCAAACATGGCTGGTAATGGCGGAAAATAAATACAACACAAATGCTACGAGTACTCGACCAATCAGAAATGTTCAGCGCTGCAAGCTCCACCCAAAAGGTTCCTGTACTTTCGGAAAGTACTACCCCCCGAGCAGGAACGTTTTGAGGGGTAAAACAAAGCCCCCAGAACTAAATTTAGACCCTAGTTCCTGCGGTGGAAACGCACTGAGTTCCTCAAAAGGTTCCTAGTTCCGGGGTATAGTTCCTGCGGTGGAAACGCGGCTTTAGACTAGCTAAAGTTACACTTGCTCTCTCGACACTAGCGAACATTAAACTCAGTCGAAATGCCAAAAGCAAAATGGTATGAATTATAATTATAAAGTATAATTTAAACAAATAAAACAATTACATTGTTCAATATCTTTGCCTTTGCAATGAAAAGACGTTCTTTATTGTTGTCGTTAAATTTTTATTTTAAAGCAGGTATTGGTTCAGGCACCGTTTAGGCACCGGTACCGTGTCAAAGGTATTGTTTTAGCATCATAGCGGTGCTATGATGCTAAAACTTCCTGTTTGGCTTCCTGTTTGGCTTCTCAGGCGGTGCTCATGCAGTCCAGGGAGCAGGTGGCCGATGAGCTGAGCAGGCTACAGAGGGACAACGAGAGCTTACAGGGGAAACACCGGCTGCATCTCTCCCTGCAGCAGCAGGAGGACTTCCAGATGCCCTCCAGTGTACAGGTAGGCCCCGTCACCTGTGTTAATACACCAGTCCAGTGTGTATAGTTTGGCCTGAAGCAGCTGCACAACAGCCTGTTCGTGAATGTCTTCACCAAAGATGGCACGGTAGTGCAGTGGGTAGCACTGTCACAGCAAGAAGATCCTGGGTTGAAATCCTGGATGGGGCCTTTCTGTCTGAGTTTGCATGTTCTCTTTTATTCTAAAGACAGAAAGATTCTTCTTTATTCTTCATTGACTCTCAGGGCTCTCACAGTCTAGAAAATTCTGGAAATTTGTCATTCTGTGAAGTCATCGAAAGTAGTCAAGTTTTTGGCTGGACCGCAACAGCGGGGCCAGCTCCACAAACGCAAATGTCTGTGACTGACTGACCGACTGACCGACTGAGTGATGAAGTTACACCATTGGTTGGCCGGATCACGTGTGTTAGGTCCAGACATATACTAGGTTTTAACCTGGTCTTGTTCCACACTGAAAAGTGTAAAATAAATAAAGTAAAATAATAAAAACAGAACAAAAGCTAATGTGAGTGAAATGCATCCATCTTTTTTGCTGACTCACTAGCTTCATCAGCAGCTGTCAGCTTACTGGCTTGTATCACTCACTGGTTATTATCATTAAAACACAGTTGAAAAGTACTGGAAAATATTCATTTGGTTTTTACATATATTCCACGACCAAAGGCATCGTTCATTGGATACTGAAATGTGTGCCATTTTATAGACACAATAATTTTAAAGTAATGTCCCCAAAGTATAATTCTGTCTCACAAAAGTAGCTCTATTTCCCAAAGCAGCCCTCATGTTTGCTTGGATGTCCTTGAAAATCATGCCTTTATCCATAAAACTTTGAGAAGGCCCTGGAAGCTGTGGGCTGGGTTTTGAGCGGGGAACGTGCCGTCCGCAGGAGCTGCAGGCTCTGGTGCTGGCCTACCGGGAGGACGTCGTGGCCGTGCGCACCGCGGCTGACCACCTGGAGGAGAAGCTGAAGGCCGAGATCCTCTTCCTCAAGGAGCAGATCCAGGCCGAGCAGTGCCTGAAGGAGAACCTGGAGGACACGCTGCAGCTGGAGATCGAAGGCTGCAAGGAGGAGATCGGTGGGTCTTTGCGGCCTCGGGCAGGGTTGGGGGGGGGGGGGGCTCCCGCTCTGTTCGGCCATTTTCCTCTCCCGAGTTCTCGTTAGGACAAAAAGGGGTCTCTCTCTGCAGGACACTGCCCTTTGCAGGAGACACAGGAGTGCACAGTGACACTAGGACACGTACAGAGCCACCTGTTAGCCCATACTGTACACTGGGAAAGCCGTCGGATGCAAGCTCGATTAGGGGGCTTGGTGGACTGTGATTGGCCAGTGAAATCCCTTCTCCCCCTCCCATTTCACAAATGAGAGAAAGGATACCAGTCTACTCTCCCACCCAACCCCTCCCCCTATTTCTGACATTCTTTTTATGCCTTTCCTTTGTGCCTTCTAAATCCTGTTCTTTTTCTCCTCTCCCTTCCCTCTGTGGGCGACTTTTTCAGACATCTTGGAAGGTATGAGCCACGCTGTCTGACTGGCCTACTTGGGCTATGTGTTCTCACCCTAGTCTGTAGTCTGTAGTCTGTAGTAGGACTGCGCAATATACCGCAATGATAAATTATCAAATGCGATTTCGACTCCAAAGTGTGGCGTATTGCTTTCTTTTCCTCTATTACTCTTTAATTATACCTGACGCGGCCGTAAACAAAAAAGGCTTCCGAGGCCACAGGAAAAGCTGTGTTAGCTAGTGGTTGACCATATGACAGCTAATCAGCAGCAAGACCTTGCAGCTTCCGTGCGATTGATAAAAATACATCACATGATACGATCTTGCCTTATCCTCACCCAATTGATAAGTCCTTACATTTTTTTTTCTCCGGAAGTATTTCACGCAGCCTCTGAAGTGTGGGTGTTTACAAGCGCATCAGGTATAAGAAAGAAAGGTAATACATCATATAGTGGCGAAGACCATTATTGCATTCAATAATTATCATTGTGGGATATCACCCAGCACTGTTGACATTTTGCTGCTGATAACCCAGTTCACCAACCACATCCCTTTTTTCGCTTTTTTCCTGCGGTCACTGTTTTTTTTTTGGTTTTTTTTTAACGGAAATATAGTCTGAGCCAAAATGAATTGTCTGTTTTATTGAAAATTTTTTTTAACTTTAGGTTGGTAGTGAAATATTCACACCAGAAGATGCATTTTTCTGACCTTCTGTGTTTAAGAATAAAAGAGACCTTAGTACAAAAATTATAGCTAAGACATTATTGCTAGCAAGTCAAATGAGAATGTTGGGATATATTGCTTAAAACAATTAGTAGAAGTAGAATTTATTTGAGAACTTCAGTGTGCAGTATATTAATTCTGCACATCCAGCTTCACTAAGGAGTGATTTAATGGGAACTTCCAAGGCTTTTGCTCGACTAAAAATATGCATAAATATACCGTACCGTACTAAGCATGACATTAACATCTTACCCCACTCCTCCATTCAGTCAGTCAGTGCAATGGTTCCACAAAGACTGATGATTCCTCAATGCATTATTCATAAATAACAGCTCACCCTCCATGAGTATTATGAAGCATGTCTTTGCTGTTGCAGTCTGAATAAATTAGAACTGTTTGAATGCCTCTCTTCTCCTCCCACAGCATCGTTCTCCAGTCTGAAAACCGAGCTGGAGAGAGTGAAGACTGAAAAAGAACAGGTACTTGGAGGAGAGCCGGGTGCATTAATCAGTTTTGGTTGACTGAAAGTCAAGGTCACACCGAGGACCTCTTTCTGTTGCGTTTCCATGACTCCCGAATGAGCACCTGTTCTACCTCACTCACTTTGAATGAGTTCAAACGGCTGAGTCGATCGTGAGGTTTACTATTAGAGTAAACAGTGCTCTAACTTCAGTGTCCAGTGCATAAATATTTACAGTGTCTCTGGAGCTTTAAGTGAGAAGTTAGTGCTGGTTTAAAACCTTGCCACTTAACTCAGTCTTCTGAGGTTTTTCAACTGCATATTTAACCTCCTTGATCTGGCTAATTATTGTCCTTATTGATCCAAGTCCCCCCTCTTCACAGTTCTGTTAACATCATTTGTGTACAGGTAGAAATCATGCTTGGTTTGTGTAGCACTGCTGTACAGACATTTGTGACGTGATTATACTGTTATAGTCTCACTGTATATAAAATGTGAGGTATATTTGTTGTAAATTGCTGCATATACTGTATGTTTTGATGTGATACTTTGTAATTGCTGTTCTCTATATATCAATCACATTTATGTAAATGGTAATTAATAGCGGTAATAATTGTCCTGGTGTGCGGTGGCTGGGGCGGTGAGCTGAAGTCCTTGTTTTCTCGTGTAGTTGGAGCGCAGTTTGTCGGAGAAGACTCAGGCGCTGGACAGCCTGCAAGGTCTGAAGACTAGCCTGGAGGAGCAGCTGAAGGAGGCGACCGCTGCCAAGGTCAGAGCAGTCCTGCAAAACCTTCCCCGCCCTTTCAGCCTTGCCAGGCGTCTTTAGCGACGCCGCAGTCCACGCAGCTCTTCGGTCCCGTTTCCTAGTCCTCTGTTCATTCGCGAGCGGTGGTAGCTGAGTGCGTTCCGTCTCTGATTCGGTTCTGATCCGGTTCTGGTGTTCAGTCTTTGCCTTTGCTCTGGTTGCAGGCGTCGCTGGAAAGCCAGGCGTTTGACGAGAAGGACAAAGCGCAGAGGTTGCAGACGGAGCTGGACGTCAGCGAGCAGGTGCAGAGGGACTTCGTCAAGCTCTCCCAGACGCTCCAGGTAACATCCTCCCTCGGCCTTGCCTCCTCTCTGAATCCGGTGCTCCCAAAACACTGGCAGTCGCTTCCTCTCGACCTGTTGCTAATGTTATGGCTGATAAGATGATACAGCCTACATGTGCCAGAGAGGTGATGCATTCGATGCTCTGCCTACTCTGTAAGTTGAGTGACAATTTTAGTGAAAAAGTACCCCAATAATAATCATCAGAACCAGTTAAGCATTTTTACCAGCCACAAGCAAAGCTATACAGAGACTCATTCGCTACCTTAGATTCATTTTTGTGCTTAATAGTTAAGTAGGCTAGTTGAAATAAAATCTTGTTATACAAATAAACTGTGTTCTTAATTTGATGTTATTCCTATGGATTTTTTTCAGTGACTGTGGAAACTTAGTTGCAGTTTGCATGTGTGCTATAATGTAGAACAGGGAGGTATCAACATGGGAATTAGCCGGTATGGCCAGACCAGTACAGGTTATTGATATCGGCTCCAGAATTTCCATATCGCCCATCCCTAATATTCAGCTTAGTTATGTTTGGTGTTCAGCTCAGTCCTGACTGTGGCCGGGACTCCCACATGGCTTTACCTAATTGGATAATATGTGATTGGTAGAAGAGCCGTCACTTCAGCCTCTAACATACCCACGCCCCCGCCCCCTTATTTTTCCCCTTCCATCCAGGTTCAGTTGGAACGCATCCGCCAGGCCGACTCCTTGGATCGAATCCGCGCCATCCTCAACGACACCAACCTGACTGACATCAGCCAGCTTCCTGAGACATGATACACCACCCTGAACCCCAGCCACCGCCCCAGCAAACCCGAACCCAACCCGAGCCAGCCCGCCCCCACCCCACCTCCGGCATTACCATGCCCTGGTTCCCCAAGGGCCTTAGTACCCATGTGAGGGCCTGGGAGGTAGGAGGGACTTTATTTTTAAAAACCCAAGATCGCACATGGAGGACGAAAAACCAAAAAAGAAAAACCCCACATATAAGAGAAAAAGGAAAAAAAATGGCCTTCCCTGTACAGGAATGCATGGAGGCGTCCAAGGCAGGATTTGTGAAGAACACTACCAGACGTTTTGTAAATAATCAAATGACTGTTGAGTCTTGAGGAGTGGAGATGCCCGTGTGTCTGTCCTGTGTTTATAAATGTGAAACTATCCTTTGACCTGCCGGAAAGGGGTCGTATGGTCTTTCTTTCTTCTACAGCTTCTTCTTCAGGTGATTGCATCAAAAATATCCCACTTTATTTCTACCATGTCACACACTTGACAAACTGGCTGATATTCTCTCTTTCTCCGTGGTTCTGATATGGCTCTTAATTCTCCACTTTGTCTGAAAGGCACGAGGCACGAAACCAATGAAGGAATCACAGAACGTTTGTATATACAGAATATATATATTGGATTGATGAAGTAATCTTTTAAATGTGCTCTTACCTGGCCCCCGGTTTTTGTGATGACCAGAACTATGTTTTTAATTTCCTTTTCCTGGTCCATTAACCATTTCACCCAGACATCTTGTATTACCGCAGTGTGATTATATTTTCTGATCGGCCACTGCTTCTATTGAGTATCCCTATCTTCCTCGATAAAGTTATTCTCTGCATCAGCTACCCTCTTAAATCACTTAGAGTGTCTGTCCATGCCTCTTTCAGTGGCTACTGTTTTTAACATCACATCAGGTGGAAAAACTACTGGATTTCTTGTTCTTAACAAAGATGTTTGATCAATTATGAAAGGGATCTTTAGAGAGGTTAATATATGTAACCTCAAATTTTTTGAATGTTGCCTCTGAAATTTTGTAGTAGGCAATTCAATACGGTTGGTTTGGTTGATTTCATACTAGACTCATTTAGATTCCATTGGATTTCAGATTTGAATTGGTGGGTTGATTTTTGCCACCAACAGTATGGAAAACAAGCAGCATTTTGAACATGGAAGTCAAAATCTGAATTTCCCAATGTGATTGGCTACCTTGAACCTGTACCACAGCACCTGTATGAATGAGCATCCCTCAGTGAGATGCATACTTTTCTGCACATTCAGCAAAATACCCAATGCTTGCATTTCATATCCAGTGCTTGCATTTAATGAATTTATTGGGTGTGATGTGATGATCATGATAGCTATAGTGTGTTCTGTCCCTAGCTGTAGAAAACCTTTCCTTTTTAGTGAGCTCAGTGTGTGTGTGAATACCTGCTAAGTGTTGTTTACACTTGAACATCCCTTTTTCCTTCCACCTTTCGTGGTTTTGTCTGCTAGCTATAGCTGCCATGGTTTCAGTTCCTTTTTTTGTTCTTGGTTGGTGCTAGTCATCAACGCTGTCTTATTAGCAATACGCACAAAAGTCCCTGTGGTGGCTCATGTGGTTTTTAACTGTGGGCTTGTACGGCATGTGATAGATGAGGCAGGAAGCCAGCCGAGGCTTCGCAGAGCACTACGAAAGCATGGTGCAATGACCTTTCCTGACATTGAGAAGAAACTGAAGTACACAAGTAGGTGAAGCACTAAACTTTTTTACAGTGCTTGTGAGCATTCCATCAAAAAGTTTATTCAATTGGTTTCTTGACAAGAGTATTTCAATTCTCTGGGTTTTCAGTTGATCCCATTCCCTGCAAATGACACCATATGATGAAAGTGACTTCAACCTTCAGATGAGCTTTGCATTTTGTGGTCTGCATTCTGTCCATGAAATATTAGGCTTTTTTCCCCCATTTAAAATCAATAAAATGCTATGTGGTGACCTGGTTCTATAGTATAACAACCTCACTCGCGTTGTATGTGGTAAACACTATCTAAAGCACAAATTCTAAGTAGTAGTTTGTAAACAGCTTGCACACTACTTCCAAGAAGATGACTTCTGTGAGAAAATTCAGTATAACAGTGGGGTTGTAGTCCTTTTCGGGCAATTTGGAGTGACTTCTGCCATCCAACAGCATTGAAGGTGTGCTAACCCAGAAGCGTTTAGGCGCACCTCTACACAGCTCTATTCTTCCACTATCAGTACTCCGTACTGTTGTGTCAAATGTTGAAATGTTTCTTTTTTTGTCCTTCGGTGGAGTGCTCCTTTTTTGCCACCTACGGGTGCACATTTACCAAAAAAAGCCTCCAGGGTGAAGTGGTTCGCGGTGAGTGAACGTGTAAATAAAAAGTCACATGAAATGTAAATATTCTGTGAGTTTCAAAGTAGCGTGTCGTCAATTAGCTTCGGAACCAGCATTGTTGAAACTGTGGAAAATGCAGAGAATCTTAGGCCAAAGTGCATATTTATGTGCAAGTGGGGATTGAACTGAATAGTTTTATGAGGAAATGATGGTTGTCGTAACAGTGGTAAATGAAAAAAGTACATTGACCAGGCGGGCAACTGCTGCTCATGTAGTTACAGAGTGTCAACCAAGGCTTAGTTTGCACTAAATGAAATTTAAAACAAAGTGTAATACAGTAAACCATGGTTGAGCATGAAGGCATGATGTTCAAGAGCTTCTTACCCTTTATATCAGCTGCTTAAGACAGCTCCAACACTATATGTATTTGCAGTAGCTCTCTACATAACCTGACCTTTGGAACCATTTCTCAGTGTAAAAATGCAAGTATTACTGACAAGAGCTCAGGTGGTGATACTCTGAGCTTGTAGGGATTTAACCATAACCAATGTTTCGCAGAGAAAATATGGCTGCATTCAGCCTAGTTTGGCTGAAGTGGTGGAACTTCTTTCTTTGGCTGATTTTTATAGATCTTGTCAGACGCGACAGCATGATTCATTGTTTTGCCTTGTGTCAAAAATAGCCTACATAGGAAAATGCTTCTTTAAATATTATGCTGCTCATCCTTTTTCAGAATTGAATATCCACCCCATGTTTTTTGTACTCAGGATAATGGTAATAAACTCAGTTAACATACATGTTTAACTTGCATGTCCTGGGCTCAGAGCTTTATTCACTATAGGCCACTAGTCATGAGTGTAAATGAACAGTACTTCTACTGTAGATTGATGTACGTTGGGAAGTGTGTCAAACAATGAGAAGAGTACTTAGAACTGGGAAATAGTTAAACAAGTCTGCAGCATCGCTCAAAATGTAAAACATACAACAATTACAGTGACTAGTTGTACGGCTGGTGTCAGTGAGGGTTTAGGGGCTAATCCAGATCTACTGTGTTTTTTTACATTTGGATTTCAGAATGACAAACCAATGACTGGAAGAGTCAGGAAGAAAAAAAAAAAAAACATTTGCACATTCAAGAGAACAGTCGCATCCATTCTTTAGTATTAGGGACAACTGCCAATGAGCCAGTTTTTTCTCACTGAAATCAGGGAAGTATGCCCTGCTGATCTTTGAAGTCGGCAGCAGAAATTAAAACAATCTCCCAGCATGCCTTGTTTATTTTGGCATCCAGCAAAGAAACCCAACCACAGGGACAGTGAGGGGGACAGTTAAATGAGATCTGGCAGGTGCTGCCACAGCACTCTAACAATCTACACATTCTGTAAAGGAGTGAGTGATGCTAATGAATAATCATACAGAACGTTCTAGACATTAGTACGCACTTCATAGTAATACACACGTCTTTTTTAGTGACTGACCATAATTAAATGCCGTTTTGAAATGTCATTGGCATCCATCGTCCCCTGAGATTCTTGTCATTAGATCTAAAATGGCGAGCTTGACCGTGAAACAGATTCAGAAATGTGTTCCGTTGTCTCTTTCCTCTTAGATGAATACCAGTGCATAGAATCGCAACAGGTCTCTGAAGGCCCAGTCTTCTGTGTTCTGTCTAGGTTTCTGCAGACAGACAGACCAGTTAATTTCTGGGAAGGGGGGAAATCCTTCCAGATTGTTAAAGGTGTTACATTTTGGGTTTGTTTAAATGCATTTTTGGTAAAAAATTAAGAACTCCTTAGACTTGTTTTTATTGCTTTTTGGTTCTTCAGTGGTGTATAGTGGAACAGGGCATCAGAGCTGAGGTTCCTGAACATTCTTGGTCCCAAATGATGAAATGCTTAAAAAGGTGTCATCTGCAAAAGGGAAAAAAAAAACTTCTGGCCAGTCCTCAGCCTAAACTGCATCTCATTTTGTGTTTAAATTCCAAGATTAATTATTTAAGTGCAAAATGACGATGTCCAGATTCAGCTGCTGCTACAAAGGCCTTTTCTTGGCTTAGATAAATGAGCCTAGCCTCTCTTGCAGACGATTCCAGAACACTGTAAATTGAAAGCTTGTTTTATACAGACTTCGTTGAATACAATGTTTTTCAATTCCAAATCATACAGGGGAGAGGGCATGTAGTAAAAATGAATTTATCCAGTTGTACTCATTGGTATTGTGTGCAAGAGACATATTTATACCATTGTTTTGTAGCTCCTAACTATCACCTCCCTTGGTTCATCTTGAGACACCTTTAAACCTGATTTTCCCCTCCCTTTCATTGTGATGGGGTTAAACAATGGAGGAAATAGTTTAAATTCTTTCTGGGGTTTAACCGCGGCAGTATCTGAAATGGGAACAAAGATACTGCCGTGACTAATTTCCCTTTGAGTCAGTCACCCTGGCCTCAGTGTGAGGAATCTCAGCTTTAAGACCTGTCCGATTTTAACGTTCCTGTCTACATGCTTTGTTGCCGTTGCGGGACCCCTTGCGAACTCATACTGTACTGTGTACATATCTCTGTATATATCTAATAAACCAGATTGTAATTTATTGAGTGTGTGCTGCTTAAACATTTTGAAACAAATGCTTGATGTGGATAATTATCAGGCATAATAAAGTGTAATGTTTTCTGTATTCATGTGCTATGGAGGATACTGTCAGTCTGTATTTGCATGGTATGAAGCCAGATCTGGGAAAACAGAGGCAGTCAATTCACTGGGGGAAATCTGTTACAATGGAAGTGACATGGAGTTCCCTTCTTATCACAGGATGACACCCCTTTGTGATCACATAGACAGAGTGGTTTCAGTACTGAAAATGACTGCAGCCACCGTCTCAAAACGGCTGGGTAATACAGATTGATTTTCATGCAAATGTCTGCACTCTTACTGAGACAGATGTGGGCTTCAGGCTATCCCACCCACACTGTGACAGAACAGAGGACAGATCTGAAACCTGGAGTGAATCTGAAGACCAAGACATTAAAACTGTACAAAACATGAACTTTTATTCCACAGTGAGATAAATATACATTACGCACTAGTACAAAACCTTGATAAGGTGTGGTTATACAAAAACAGTCTGACTGGTTGTCATATTTTCCCCCCCATACTGCATTAAACTAAAGGAAGAGCTTGTTTAATGCAATGTAACCAGGCTGTTCTCATTCTACCTCTCACAGGCTAAATTAACTGCACTACTAATTTTCTTGCCAGAAATTACCACAAAAAGTAATTGCTGAGATGCAATTGAATGTCTCACAGGACCAAAAGTAATATTAGTAAAAACGATAACACCAAGCCAAATTCTTTTGTCAAGTTGAGTAAAATTTATAGAGGCAAACAGATTTTCCTGCTGACTTAATGTCTGAGAAGAGCAAGCTCTTTGCCAGCCCCGCCCTGCCCCCCCCAGTTTGCGAAATGTGTCGAGTTGTGATCCTGTGCTTCTCAGAAGCTGAAGTGGTTCTTGATGTCCTTGATCTGCTTCATCATGTCAGCGATGTGCTCGCCCCTGTGGAAACAACGCTGTCAGAGCGGGCCTCGCTTCCACGGCGGGAAAAAGAAAGGTTGTCAGGACACGTTAGGCACTGGCACCGAGCTGGACGGCCAGCCCCGTCACAGTCACAGCCCCCCCACAGGGTTTGAGGAGCCCCCTTTCCCCCTACAGTCGGGTATTTGGAGATACTCACTGTTCTTTAAGGACCCCTTGGACGCACTTCTTCTGGTGGACGCTGAGGGCGATGCTGGCCCTGGCCGGGGACACTCCTTTCTCCATCTGCTTCTTCTGATACTCCATCTTCATATTAACCTGTGGAAGGCCGAGCGGTACTGTGTCTGCAGTAGGTAGATGTTCAGTTTTTGTTTTTAGAACCCAATTTCATTTTATTCCCCGTTTCTTCCTTTTGAAAGGAAGAACTGTTGAAGTCCAGTTGAGACTCATGTCCTCATTGCTAAGTATAGCCTGGTATACGGTCCACAGCCAGCTGCTGCTAGCCAACCAACCGACACCTTCCCCCCTTGGATGATGTTAGGGCCAATTATACATCACCCCAGGAGATTCCCAGCCACAACTGACGCTCGCATGGTCAGGCACAGTCAATTTATTTCCAGACTGTGGGGCTTGCACAAGGACATGTGATTTAGTTGCACACACCACCTAAGAGTTTGAAGTATAGGCATTTGGACCAAATACTCTGTATCACTGTTCCCAAGGCCACATTCCTCAATAAACAAAGACTTATCCGAAAGGAGTTTTGTGTTATACAACCCGATAGAAAAACCAGGCTAAGCATCTTTCACACCCACCTTGTTTCACCTTTGCACCAGCAATTTCCTGGCTAAATAGTGCTCAAAGAATAGGAGCAGTTCTTTAACTACGTCACTCCTTTACCAATCTATATTGAGCAGGGCTCGGCAATTGCGGTCCAGGAGGCCTGGTGTATATGCAGGTTTTTATTTTCTGCAATTACCCTGACCAGATGAGATAACTGGCTGTATATACTGATTCACTCATAGATTAGATTACAGTAAAAAAGTTTCATAAGGGCACACAAGAGCAGTCTTCAGCTGTCATTCACACACTTATCAAGAAATTTAGTTAAATGTAAGGTGGTGAAAATGTTAGGGATAATTAAGTCATTGAGACCAGAAGTTGACATGAAAATCAGAAACAGATATAGCCTTTTGTGAGTCTGGTAAAGCATGGTGGTGCAGTGGGTAGCACTGTCGCCTCACAGCAAGAAGGGTTTGAATCCGACCTGTGTGGAGTCTGCTTGTTCTCCCAGTGTCTGAGTGGGTTTCCTCCCACAGTCCAAAGACATGCAGGTAGGCTAATTGCAGATACTAAATTGCCCATAGGTATTAGTGGATGAGTGAATGGTGCGTGTGCCCTGCGATAGATTGACTGTCCAGAGTGTATTCCTGCCTCTCGCCCAGAGCATGCTGGGATACGCTCCAGCACCCCCGCGACCCTGTCCAGGATTGTGAGTGGGGCTCTGACCTGTTTGATGCCGTTGTCCAGGTGACGCAGCTGGTCGTTGATGGTCTGCAGCTCCTTCCTCATGTCCTTCTCGCTGTCCGACAGCACCGGCAGCTGGCTACGCAGGCTGCTCAGAACCCGCTTCACCCTGACCCGGCAAACGCACGCTAGTTAGCCCAGGCAAACCACTCAACAACATAAGCCACTTTTCCACCGCATGGTACCAGCTCAACTCGACTCCACTCGACTCTACTCGCTTTTGGTACCAGGCACTTCATTTTCCACTGCAGATAGTACCCCGTCAATGTAGCTGGTCATCATTAGCAACGCCGCATGAAACGCGTTGCTCTGACCAATCAGTGATCTGCAGTGTTTTCACGTCGCCTTTTGGTATTGCCTGAGCTCGCTTGGAACCTCGATGGAGGCGATACCAAAAAAGTACCAGGAACCAGGTACTATCCACAATTTTTGCCTGTTGGAAAACCAAAAAAGTCTAGTCGTGTCGAGCCGGTACCATGCGGTGGAAACGCAACTATAGGTGAACCTTTCCGAGCCCGACCTCGGTTTCTCAAGTCTTACAGACCATTAAGATGGTGTTATATACTTGATTGATACAAATCATTGATAATTGCTCCCTAGCGTTTCATGCAGAGATGGAGGAGCAGCGAAAATATGACAAACCTGTTCATGGTAGCTTCCTGCTGATCTTTGGCATCTTCATACTTACTAGCCAGACGTTCTGCGGACTCTCGCAGACTCTTACTGTGTGACGCAGAAAACCGTTAAAGATGAAAATGAAGCATGAAAATCCTCTCTTCAGTACGAGCCCTTACGATATGAGATAACACGTGGTTTCATACACATTTTCCTTGTTTACTCAAATGACCAGTTAAGGCCATGAAACGGGCCTTAACAAAATTTAAATACATAAGACCAGGTATTTATAGTAACAGGACTCAACTGAAAATGTCATGTATATTAAATTATTTGGTTATCATATAATATTTTCTAACTGGTTAAAAGCATACACGAAACCAAGTATGCTTACAACAAGAAATGAAATACACCATTACACTTGTGCAACTTACGGGAAAACTAATATGCTAACTGAAATATGATTGTCATTACAAGCACTAAATTGACTGCACAGGTGAGACTGTGTATTTCTGGAATGCTGTCTTAGGGCTTGATATAGACACACACAAATACACAGAAGGTAACTCCCGGTTATATACCTGTCCTCTCTGCACAGAGCAAGGTCCTCAAGCTGCTTCTTCTTTTGCCCATTCAACAGTTTTACCCTGCAAGAGAGAGAAATACAGAGCTAAAGGAACAGCCGGGGAATAGGGCGGCAGGGTAAGGAGTTGGTCTTTAAACCTAAAGGTGGCAGGTTCGATTCCCCGGTAGGACACTGTCATTGTACCCTTGAGCGTGGTACTTAACCTGCATTGCTTCAGTATACATCCAGCTGTACAAATGGATGCAATGTAAATGCTGTGTAAAAGTTGTGCAAGTCGCTCTGGATAAGAGCGTCAGCTAAGTGCTTGTAATGTAATGTAATGAATAAACTCACTACGACAAACGATCAGCTCAAACATCTCCACACAAGCTATGGGGATCAGCTACAACATTTCTACAAACGTAAAAGATTAGCTCCTTGCAGATAAAATAAATGATCGAGCCAATTAAAAACTGAAATTTACATGAGGTCCTGAAACTGACAAAACAGAAACTATGCACCCCTAACAAAGAGGATGAGCTGGAGTGTCCCCCCCTAACAAAGAGGATGAGCTGGAGTGTCCCCCCCAACAAAGAGGATGAGCTGGAGTGTCCCCCCCCCCCCTAACAAAGAGGATGAGCTGGAGTGCCCCCCCCTAACAAAGAGGATGAGCTGGAGTGTCCCCCCCCAACAAAGAGGATGAGCTGGAGTGTCCCCCCCCCCCAACAAAGAGGATGAGCTGGAGTGTCCCCCCCTAACAAAGAGGATGAGCTGGAGTGTCCCCCCCTAACAAAGAGGATGAGCTGGAGTGTCCCCCCCACAACAAAGAGGATGAGCTGGAGTGTCCCCCCCTAACAAAGAGGATGAGCTGGAGTGTCCCCCCACAACAAAGAGGATGAGCTGGAGAGTCCCCCCTAACAAAGAGGATGAGCTGGAGTGTCCCCCCCCCAACAAAGAGGATGAGCTGGAGTGTCCCCCCTAACAAAGAGGATGAGCTGGAGTGTCCCCCCCCAACAAACAGGATGAGCTGGAGTGTCCCCCCACAACAAAGAGGATGAGCTGGAGTGTCCCCCCCCCCCCCCACAAAGAGGAGGAGCTGGAGTGTCCCCCCCTAACAAAGAGGATGAGCTGGAGTGTCCCCCCCCTAACAAAGAGGATGAGCTGGAGTGTCCCCCCTAACAAAGAGGATGAGCTGGAGTGTCCCCCCTAACAAAGAGGATGAGCTGGAGTGTCCCCCCTAACAAAGAGGATGAGCTGGAGTGTCCCCCCCCCCCCCCCAACAAAGAGGATGAGCTGGAGTGTGTCCCCCCCCCCCCCAACAAAGAGGATGAGCTGGAGTGTGTCCCCCCCCCCCCAACAAAGAGGATGAGCTGGAGTGTCCCCCCCTAACAAAGAGGATGAGCTGGAGTGTCCCCCCCCCCACAAAGAGGATGAGCTGGAGTGTCCCCCCCCCCCACAAGAGGATGAGCTGGAGTGTCCCCCCCCCCCCCCCAACAAAGAGGATGAGCTGGAGTGTCCCCACGCCGCTCTCCCTCCAGGAGCCAAAGTCCGCTGGCGCGCACGCACCTCCTCTGCATCTCCTCCCGGGCCAGGTCCTGCTTGAGGATGTACTCCTCCCTGAACACCTGCGTGGCCCTGCTCAGGAGCTGCAGACACTCTGCCGGAGGAGTCGAGGACGTGTCCTTATCCGCCCTGCGACACAACGCGGAAGCGGCCATTTTAGGTGCAAATTCAGAGGAACATCTTCAGCGTCACATGGATAATTTATTCTACACTTTAAAACACAGCAATGAATTTGTATGACATTTCATTTGCAACAATTGCATCAGTGTGATATCTTAATATGGAGGGGGGAGAAAAAAAAACCTTTCTTTAGTATCACTAATTATTATCCGAGTTACCTCAGGAGGAGTGGATTCGTTGAGCCGCGTGCCAGAATGTTGCGGATGTGCTGTTCAAATGGGTCATTGGTCAAGCCACGCAGCGGAGAGCTTCCAGGCCCCACCCCCGGGTGGGAACACAGCAAGGGAGGGGAAGGCGGGCGAATTGAACTCCTAGAACACAAAAATCAATTATTTTTCCCAGCTGGTGAGGCGAGTTCCCATGGAAACGGCCTTTCCTTCATTAAGGCCAGGATGATAACGACAATGTTTGGATGAGGTGCAAGACCTACAGCAAAGGGAGCAGGAGGCATTCGTAGGTGCTGGTGACGCAGATCATTGTGGCTCCCAGAGACAGGTCTGACACGATCCAGAACCCGCGAACTGGGGCCGACAAGCTGGAGAAAGAGGGAAAAGCAAACGAATCCAGATCTGAACATACAGGCCTGAACAACCACAAGTCCACAATATGATCTTCACCCAGGACCACATGAGAGGCTGAAAGCAACGCATAAATGGGTATCAAAGAGTGCTCCAGCTGGGGACTGTGTCTCTACATCCTTCCAGTGATAAGGCAAGTTACTGAACAGTGTTTACCAAGCCCTCCCTGCGACACAGCAGGATATATCACGACTGTTACCTGCTGCTAAGTGGCCTCGTGCAGAGGATGTGCTCCACAATGCACCGCTGTTGAGCTGCTAACTCCTGCAAGCTGTCCTTATCTTCCTCATCTACCAGGGGAGGGAGGGAGGGAGAGAGAGAGAGAGAGAGAGAGACAGACACCATCGTCAAAAACGACATTTCACAAAATGAATGCCATTCACCGGTCGATGCAATTAAATCTAAACTTTAGCAGCTATGTCCATAATTTTTTCAGATCGCATTTAATAGCTGCGTTTATGAAATGCAGCACAGCTTTCATGGAGGCAAATTACCCTTCGAACCGTTTAACTGAAATCCCAAAGCGGCGCAAGTTGCTTGTTGCTCACCAGACTGAAGGAAGTTGTGCAGTTTGTTGAACCAGGTGAGGCCGACGCTGTGCACCCCCGCCTCGTGTGTGCAGTGGTACCTGTGCTGGCACAAGGGGTCTGGAACCAGACAAACACATACATGCTCACGCATCAGGGCGGCCGGTGTAGACCAAACACACTTAGAGCTGGGGTGGCCACTAGAAGCCCATCCTGTAAAGGACAGAGGTCCCGCCCAGCATTGAGACAGGCAGATGAAACATAAAAACAGACCATTTGGGGTTTGGGGGAGGTCAATCTTATCTTTTTAAAATAATTTTTCTTAATTAATCTTAATTTTGGTAGTTAAATTACTTCACACTACCACTAGATGTCCCTAGTCTATTGAAAGCTCAACATGGGTCGTTTGGAGGACCCATTTGACCAAATGGGAGACCAGGATGTCGGCAGGACTTGAGCGGGACTTCCGTCCTTCCTCGGGTGGACACCTAAGCCGCGTTTCCACCGTAGGAACTTTACCCCGGAACTAGGAACCTTTTGAGGAACTCAGTGCGTTTCCACCGCAGGAACTAGGGTCTAAATGTAGTTCCGGGGGCTTTATTTTACCCCCCAAAAAGTTCCTGCTCGTGGGGTAGTACTTTCCGAAAGTACAGGAACCTTTTGGGTGGAGCTTGCAGCGCTGAACATTTCTGATTGGTCGAGTACTCGCAACATTTTTTTGTGTTTATTTTCAACCACCATGTTTAAAAATATGCAGCCGCAAACCAATTTATTTTCCTAATAACTTAAAATCAAACTTGTATGTTATGCGGCGCAGTAGCCTAGTTTTGGTTAAAGCCTGCCAACGTCTTGGAATTATAACGTGTGCTCTTCTGTTCTTTTCTTGCTTTAGTATTCGTTTTATAAAATGCTAAGCATTCGTGCTGGGACAGCATATTACATATCAAAACATTCAAACGGATTAATTCGGTTGCTGAATATTTTCTTCCGGATTTTCTTTGTTAGCCCGTTGTAATTGACTCAAAACGTTTGATACAGTTATGTGAGGTATGCGGTAGTTCTGCGTAATTCACATTGGTGATACAGTAAAAGCAAACTGGAAATCACCTTCCGCACTTTTTGTCAGGGTAAAATAACAGGTTAATTCTAGTAATCGTCCCTTTAGCTTTTTCAGATTGCCGTAATTTTACTCTGCCATTTTTCAATTCCACAAAAAGACCAGGAAGACTATGGACTAATTTATGGTGCATGGTTCGCATCTGGAGGGCACACTTCGCTGCTCGGCTAGCAGTAACTTTGAAGGAAAGCAAACGGTGGCTGTACCACTGCTAATTTAAATTTTCACGCAAGTCCGAGTTTTCGTTCTATTCTTGTCATTCTGCGATTAGCCT
Source organism: Anguilla rostrata (assembly GCF_018555375.3). Lineage (NCBI taxonomy): Eukaryota > Metazoa > Chordata > Actinopteri > Anguilliformes > Anguillidae > Anguilla > Anguilla rostrata. The sequence goes on along the minus strand of NC_057941.1, from coordinate 41,270,664 downwards.
ATATGGAATTGACGATGAGAAAGTAATCAAACAGCAAATTGTTTACAACATGTGCATGTTTTCTGCTGTTGTTGCCAGTTATATTGGAAATGTGAATGCATTCTGTTGCTTCGGATGTCAAGACATGAAAGTGAATGTTCGCATAAAAACATAATGTGTTTGAGAGGATATATAAAACAGTTACAATCTGACTATTGGCCTGTTATATCCTATTTGTTGCATAACAACGGTCCAAGTTCAACTACCAACGACAGTTTTGCTTAACGGTAAAATATGCCCAAACGGCTGCAGAAGAATATTTCAATTCCAGGTGATTAAATCGATAAAAATCTATAAATACAAAAGTAACCATATATAGTCATTGTTGGTAACCCGTTGTATATAAGTGGAATAAACCCCTCCGGGCTGTCCCGGTTATTAGAAAATAATGTAGGCTACTTCGGTGGTAGTATGGGGTTACAGAAGAAATCATATGACAGATGGACCGACGACAACGTCGCTTTTTCATACGTCAGTGGGCTAATTTTCCTAATCTTCGCGGGACTTTAGACCGCGGTGGAAACGCAGACAACCATGGGCTGAAGGAACCTTTTAGTTCCTTGAAAAGTAGTTCCTGGGACTAAAAGTTGGTGGAAACGCGGCTCTAGTTGCAACCTGGGGCCTGATTTATTAAGACCTTCAGCATAGGCAAAACCTTCTAGCCCATGCAAAACTAGTAACACAACCAACGATTGGTGCAAAACAAATACCGTGACCAATCACTGGTCATGCTGTTGGCTTTGCCTGTGCTAAAAGGTTTTGTGTATGCTTTATGTCTCAGTAAATCAGGCCCTTAATGTGCTACAACCTTAGGAAGGCCTCATGTTCCCTTATGTTTAAGAAGAGTTTGGAATTGCTCCCATTATAACCTGCACTGCGATTTCATCCACAGGGGTGTGACATCATACACACAGTGCCAAAGCAATCTCACACTTGAAATTCTTGAAACTGCTGACAAAAGCAATATTTTTGAAGCAGACTGTGACTGCAGATTAAGGGGAGGTACAGCTTAACAAATGAAGGCATGATTAAGCAAACTTCAGTGAGAAATATGCATTTGCACTGTAGCACAGACGACTGGGTTTAACATCTACACGCTGCAAAAAGAACAGTGAGATCTGTAATGACCAGAGACCACTGCTCAGCGGAGACCTCATATTCTTTCTGGTTTTAACAGACGAGGGCCCCCAGGTGGCCCACTACCATCAATTTGTGGCAAAGTGACAGACTCATTTTCTTGGTCCTAAACCCAGTCAAAGCCCCGCTGGGCTTCTGTGGTTTAGAAAGTGAAGGGAATACAGAGGAGTGGCCTCCGTACCTCTGTGCAGTCTGATTGGACAGGTGAAATCAGATTCCGCAGGCTCCTCCTCCTCCCCGGCTGCCAGTTTGAGTGTCAGTTCCAGCTCCACACACTCGAACACGTACAACGAGGGAACAGACTCGGATCCACGCGTCCACCTCTCCACAGCCTGGACGCACACAAGGGATTCTGTTAGCTCTGAAAGACGGGCTCAGGTAGATCCACAAACGCAATCTCACCTCCTACCCAAGTGCTTAATACACACAGAATCCCACGTCATTAAGATTCAGTAAACATGTTTGTTTTGTCGTATTTTGTGACCGATTGCTCTGAATGGACAGGTACGGACAGACAGGCAGATCTTTTATTGTCGTTGAAGATAATTTACCTTGCATGAAATAACTCAGTGAGACAAACAGATTAAAGCGCAAAGTATACCACAGTTTCTACATATTTCCAAATATTTACAGGATGCATGCTCAGAAAGAAAAATAAAAAAGGTAAAAAGTACAATAAAAAATTTTTAAAGGACAAGATTGATTCGATCTGAAGGATCCAAATCGTTGATACTGACCCCAGACTCCTCCTCTTCCTCCGCCTCCAGCACGACACAGTGGTACAGCGTGCCCGTTTCCGTGGCGATGACCAAGATGTTGGGCACGCACGGCAGGCAGAGCACAGCGCAGGCGTCGTAGCCGTAGTTATCCTCCGCCGCGGGGTACATGGGTAGTGGGCCGAGCAGCTTTCCTAGAGTTCCACCGCTGGGAAACAAACACAGAGCCTCAGACCACAGGCCAGTGCATGCTGGTCGCTTTATGCTAGCCACCGCATGCTAGCCGCTACATGGTAAATGGACTGCATTTATATAGCGCTTTTATCCAAAGCGCTTTACAATTGAGGCCTCTCATTCAGCAGAGCAGTTAGGGGTTAGGTGTCTTGCTCAGGGACACTTCGACACGCCCAGAGCGGGGATCGAACCGGCAACCCTCCGACTGCCAGACAACCGCTCTTACCTCCTGAGCTATGTCGCCCCCTACATGCTAGCTACTGCATAGAATGCACTGCATAGAAGTCACTGCATACTAGCCACCACATGCTAGCCACTGCATACAAGCCGCCGCATGCTAGTCGCTGCATGCCAGCCACTGCATAGCCATCACTGCTAACTTACATTTAACCCCTAGGTATTCAAACTCGGTCCCGGTGACCCCCCTTTGTATGCTGGTTTCTGTTCAAACCACAAAGGCAATCCCAAAATTTTAACAAGCTATTAATTTCTCTTTACGAGGTATTTTTCATGTTTAGAGGGATTATTTACTCTCTTAAATCACATTATCCCCAGGACCCAGGTGGAATACCTTGGATATAGCCTAGCAGAATTCATCCACTTGTTGCATCAAGAGAGGTAGCAGGCATGATGCATCTCTCAAGTCTAATCACAGAACGAGCACAGATCCCAGGTGCTGGTCTTGATGAGCAATTACATTTATTTAGTAGACGCTTTTACCCAAAGCGACGTACAAAAGCACATATCATTGGACATTGGACAACTACAAAACACAGGTTCAATAAGATACAATACTAATTTTGTACAGCTATTTCCAGCCAATTACACAGTTCAGTTCACGCAATGAACATTATTCTGACCTAACTTATGCCAAGGCAACCTAGGGAGAAACGAGGGAGCGCGATGACACTGACCTGTGCGCCAGGCTGGTGTAGATCAAGTAGGTCTCCCCGTTCCCGTACAGGACGTAGAGGGGGTACGCCAGCACCTCTTCCTTCCCGCGGAGGCCCACAAGCTGCCGGGGGGCCCCCGCCGCCGGCCCGAAGTCGAAGGCCACGGCGATCTCCCCGAGAGACGCGGCGTAGGAGCGCCTGAAAAAGCAGGACGGATGGTGTTCTCAGCACGGGCTCGCACCGCCTGACCTCGGCCACAGGCCGCCAAATCTCATCAGCGAGAAAGCAGAAGCAGTTGGCCTCTGCCAACCGCTGCCAAGCGTTTTCCGACCGCTGCGCCAGCCATCAAGCCACAGAAAAAAGAACCGGTCGTGGCGAAAGTGCTGCGTTCGCAGGAACAAGCTCAAGCTGGCTGTTCTCTGGAACACAGCATCCAGCATCAGAGACAGCAGTCGCTCTCAACTTCCTGTTCCGTCTAAACTTGTGAACGGGTGCAATGTCATTTTTCCCTATGTCAATTTCAGGTGCTGACAACCTCTGAAAATCACAAACAGAAACCATCTTCATAGAAACACATGACAACAGCCAGCACAGAGGACTAATCTGACACTTCATCAGGGAAGTATCAGGATCTGAGAGATGACAGCATTATTGATTATGCAGGCGCACAAAGACTTTTTAATCAGAGCACAGTGCGCCGTGTCACACCTTTCATCTGCACTGCAACGCACACAAGCAACTGTTGAAAGAGCGTAGAGTGTGTGTGTGTGTGTGCGTGCATGTGTCTGAGTGTGCACATGTCTGGGTGTGCGCGTGTTTGTGCGCACGTCTGAGTGTTTGTCTGTGGGGGTGCATGTGTCTGTGCGTGTGTCCGTGTGCGCGTGGAGTTGAGACAAAGCAGCTTACCCTCTTGTGTGAACCGTACCATCCTCCTCTGACTGGGACACGGAGAGCACCCGGGCTGGTGTGTGAGGCTCTTTTAGACTGTAGAACCTGCAGATAGAGCTCAATGAATGGACAATATAACCCAATACAACCCAGAATGAATTTAAACAGCTATCCATCCATCTCCAGACAGGCAGAAGGGTTGATAGCAGCATTTAAACCCTTTGAAGAGCAGGTTTTTTGTAACATTTTTTTCAAAATCCTAAATCAGTGTTTTAGAACTCTATTGCTTCCAATTACAGGTAGTAATTATGACATCAGCATTGGAATGTCCAGTTAAAAACATTCTAATCACATACTTGTGATCTCACACCTTAGAGGGTTAAACCTAGCGTTAGCTTGTGTTGTGCAGTGACACGCCGTCCCATAGGGGCCCTGTTACCTGAGGGAGTTGTCAGACGTCAGCAGCACCAGGTGGGGCTCCTCCGTCTCGCTGGGGTACCAGGCCGCCTGCCGGAGGGTGACGGACGTGGAGCTGGTGAAGAAGCGCTCCGCCACCGGGATGGTCCTGCCAGAGGAGGGAGAGGGAGAAGGGAGGTGAACGGATTCTCCAGCGAGGGGCGCTCTTCGCTCTATGTTCACGTGACATAAGATCGCAGCCCCCCGCAGGATTTTGGGTTTGACGGGATGCGGGGTCCGGACAATGCGACTGGGTGTAATCCCACCCCTCTCCCTGCTGTGCGATTTCCTCCCCGGCCTGAGCCAAAAGTGGCTCCGACGCACCTGCCCACAGCTCCTTAGATCTCTCACAGGAGCTTCCTGTCAGAGGATGCTGGCTTTCTATTTGCAATTCAACATCACAGAAAGCTAGCGTTTGATCTCTGATTTCTTTTCAATCCCTTCTTGACACACCACGTTAAAAGTTTTAAAAAGGGATACTTTTTTTACAGTATCTGCATAGCAGCTTTGTTTTAGAAGTGAGAAACACACATAAAACCTGTGTCGTGAAATCCTAAACCTGTTGTCATATCCATCAGCTCTTTACAGATGCCTTTTTTTCTGGAATAGCGTTCGAATTCCTTATTTTTCATTTACTCCCCAATTTGGAGAGACCCCGGTTCACAGATGGTACAGACACACTAAGACTCTGCTTCTGAACTGTGAGGCGAAGCCTTAGTGCCTAGATTAGAAATAACACTTATGTATCTCTGGTAATGTGTGCTTTGGCGTCAGCCACATAAGAGGTGCTAGTTGACACTTTTTAAGATTGATCTGGCTTGGAGGCAAGAGATGCACCATAATTATTGCCATGGAGTCTGCTACCTTTATTTGCACTTTCTTTTTTTATCCTAGTCACAGAGTCAACAGTTTTTAACACTTGTTGCACTGCCCTAAAGGGGCATGCTTTTCTCTAGACAATGATGCTTGTTTCACAGCCACAGAATCAGAATGTCACTCTCAGTACAAGGAAAAACTGCTCAGTTGGCTGTACCAAGGACAATTCAATGACTTTATTAGTGCCAGGTACATCCACCAATCAGAAGCTTTCCCGTAAAACCACTCTTAGTGTCTTCTGCATCAAGAAAATAAAATTTAGAACTTAAATCCAAATGAAAATAAGCAACTGGTGGCAATAAAAAAACAAACAGATTTTTACAACCATTTTTGTGATGAAAGAATATAAACTGTTTTGCTCTGAGAAGCCATATTTTAAAGAACAGATTTTATAAGGCCACATAACGATAACTATATTAAGAACTTTTTTACCACAGGTTATTCATTAGGAGCTCAGTGATACGTACAAAATCACTATAGGGTCTAATGAGTAACCCCAATACCCCATTCCAGTCTGGGATGGCACTCACTCATGTTTTTGCTCTATCATGAAACCTAGCACTTGGTCTCGCTTGGATAAGGCGTCTGCTTGCTAATGTATGTAATGTAAGTGCAGGGCATCTTCAATACTCACTTCTTGACCTCGCCGCCCACTCGCCTCCGCCTGTGGCAGCTCCAGGACAGTGGCGCCGCGGTGGCCGATCAGAGCCACGTGGTACTGGGTCGGGCTGAGCAGCACCTCGCACACCTCGAACCGCGGCGGGTTGATGCACAGCAGGGTCTGTGGGGAAAGCGCACGGGTCACAGCCTGCGCCTGCTGACCTTCCAGCAGTTCCTTACCCAGATCAATTAGAAATGCTCTAATCGCACGGAACAGTGTAGCCAATATGATGACGTGTTCACCATTGTCAAGACTGGACAGGAGTTCATTAAAGGCACAACAATGCTATCACTACGCGGGCTTTTTAAATTCAGGTTGGGGCGGAGACGACAGTAGAGGAGGGAAAGCCACAGTCCACTAGACTTGCAACAAAATGAGACCAGAAGATGCATCGCAAGGAATTGGAAAGAAGACTACAAGACTAATGTGTCAGCATTAAAAAGAACTCAGAGAAAGTGTTACTGTAACACAACAAAAGAAGATACATTTTTTGATATGACCACACTGGAGAGACCACAGCAATAGCAGTGACAAAGCAACCGCTGTGCATCAACAAGGACTAAGTAAAAAGCAGAGTCAGTGGGACCAAGCAATCCTGTCTCATGTGCATACAAAAAATTACATAAACCATTTTTATAGTGTTCATTTTTATTCCAATATTTTCTAGTATTGTTGAACTGTCAGTAATATTCAATTCTGCAACAGATGAAGGTGCACTCTCTAAATATTTTGATAAAATATTCAACACCGGAGGCAGTGAGAGAGCAATGCTGTGAGGGTAATGTGTTATCAGTGAAACACACTCTTATTGTGCATGTACAGTATTTTGATTTGGACTTCTCAAATCAGTGTCTGAGAACATATGAAAGCTCATGAAGCCTCCTTTTCTATGTATTGCTATTTTTGGATTTAGCTTTTCTCTTGAAGTCAAAATGTAAGATTAACATACATACTTCAAGCTATTTGATGAGGGTTACTATTGCAAAAAGCGGCATTAAAAACATACGGTGATGTATGTTACACAGAGACAACTTCGTTGATAGTGGTACTTTCAACCTATTTTCTCCAAATCTCCAGTAATAGTGTGCATTTCAGAACAGTACAGCCTTAGTGAATTCACTGAAATTATTACAATTACCACTGCTATTTTGGACAGGATTCTACAACCCTGATCCGAGAGAGCTTAAGGTTATAAGAGGTTATATTATTAAACACGTAATTTAATTAATGAACACGGCTAACTCACTTGGTTTCGTGGGTCTGAATTAGTTACGATTATAAATTAAATTGAAAACAAAAATCAGAAGACCCTGGGGCTCCTAAGACCAGACATTGACACAGTATGTGCGGATGACGAGCGATGTTCAAACACCTTGCTACACAGTAACTCACGCAGAGAAGGACATCAATAGCGCGATGCATTTAACGTATTTGTCTAGTTAATCAGGCAGCTGTCAGAAAAGCTTAAGTGCAGAACAGAGCCAGATTTAACGGTAACGACTGTATTTAATGTATCACGGTAGTACAGGTCAGACTGAATTCTGAAAGAAATCAGGCCACAAAGCACTCGAATAGAAAGCGCCTAGCTAACTACTTCTAACCAGCTAGTTAGCTCATGCAAATAACCAGAGGGACCAAGGCTTACCTGATATGCGGAACTATCTAGCACTTCTGAGTTCAGCTGTCTCAGGTTGGTTGTGTAAAATACACTATCATCGTCGTCCCATACGAATAAATCACCATTCAAGCAAAATGTAAGGTTTTTCGCAAGTTTTCTACCACTTGCTTGAGGTTCCAAATGAAGCTTCTCCCGTAATTTCATAAAAATCTTGTGGCCGGGCAGCTCGCCTCTCCAGTGTTCTCCTGTGAACGCCGCCATTTTCACAAATATCTCCTCGTAATAGAATGACGATATAAGTGAATTTACCAATAGAAACGAGGTTCCAGTCCCTCTAAAACGAATTTAACCAATCATGTGAAAAGGAATGGCAACCCTCGGTGGAGGTAAGGGAATTGTAGTTTTTTAATTTAGTTTCGTTTTATAAAATTTAAAACAATGATCTAATTATAGAATTTGCGTTTCGGTTTTAAATTCTAGTAATAAACAAATTCGTCACTCAAATGCTATCAATTAAATGTAACGTATTTACTTTGCTGCCTAACATAACTAGCTTGTGTTACATTTCGTTACGCAGAAAAAAGTAGAATTTAGCTCTGTCTTTCACGAGGGATTTGGCGTGATAACAATTTGATAATAATTAATTTCAGACATTGTGAGTTTACGTTGTTTCAGCCAGACACCCTCAAGCTCTGGATAAATGGCCATCAGCTAGTACAGTAGCCTAAATGATGTTTTCTGCACGTTAATATTACCATGCCTCCGCGCGGCTATTAGTGGCATTACATTCAGTAAACGTGGTATGTCACTGCAACTCGCATTGTCTCCACCAACGGTGGCGTGCCGTTCTCACTTCGCGGTCTGCTTCAACACAATTTTCATTCCTGGCGATGCACACTATTGTCAGCGATCAGGATGAAATCAAACAAGCTTGTGCGCAGAGTCGTCTGAACCGTCCGTAAACGACCAGAATGTCCCACAATCGGGACCCGAACTCTACCCCAGATGGGTTTAGGGTCCTTAACACCAGTGAGCTGCGAGAGCTTTTGAAAGATGAAGAAAAAATGGACCAGATCGTCAGACTCAGTGAAAAGGTTATTACTTTTTTTTCCTTTTCACCTTGTTATTCTATATCGGCTACGTGGATACTATGAGTAACTAACGTTAACTGGGTTACTTTGTTGGGGGCTAACATTGGCTCAAATTTAGTTACTGAATTCTGTTACCTTGGTAGTTTTTCAAGGACCGAAATGTTACCCTCATAATTGTGGTTAGCTGGATAGCTAGCTAGCCCAAATGCTTCATGGTTGAATGTGCTCTCAATTTCTGTAGACCTTAAGAATGTTTTCGTCTTTCAGTATAGATTCCCTAGCCATTGCAGTCAATGAAGCTGATATCTACAGAACTGAACGAATATTTTTACGGATCCCGTGTATATCGCGGTATAGCAAAAAAGAACGTTTTATTTTATGCAGTAACGTGGTATTTCAGAGCCAAACGATGTAAGGGTTAACTGACACGTGAAAATGCAATGTTTTACGTTTACAAATCATGTCTTTTAGTTCAGATTATTGGTTTATGTAATGTGTTACGGTCTTGGAGAATATGGTACCGTCTTGCATAGGGCTTTTTAACATGCGCGCATTGCTGCCAAATATTTATCTTTCGCACACATTCACACGCGCGCGGGTCTGTAAACGTGTATAGGTCGTGCCTTGATCCGTCTAAATTACCATCTTTCAGGCAGCAGCAGGTGCCCAGGTTATTTCAAACTTGAAGAGGCAACTGTAGCTCCGAGACTTGTATTGGTAAAAAAAAGGTAAAATGAGGTAAAAACCTGATGCTATTCTTAATTATCGTACAAGCGTTAGACCATAATTTCTATACCACCGTACATTCACCGTGGTTGGATTATCTCCGATTTTCAACTCCTCTGACGCTTACATGCTTGGTTGTTGAATGCCCATTAGTAATACATGGAATTCACAGCAAGCTTAACAGACCTGATACATAAAGACTCGTTTTCATCAGAGGCAATAAATTGAAATAATTGAAAACCGATTGTAATAATTATTATCACAATTATTGCATCCAAATCCCGGTAAAGCTGTGAAGTGTCGTTGCATACCGTCTCTTTAATACATTTCTAGTGTCATATGTTGAATGATAAATCGGTTCTTGTCAGACGTAATCAGGTGCTGTTCCTTCTTGGACAGAGGGAAAATTGTTGCTCATATGGGACTGCTGGTGTGTGAGTCCGAGCAGAAAACTTGGCATGCGATTCGAAATGTGCATCGCTGCTGTGGGGATTCATTCAGACAAACGTTGCCTAAGTAGATTCTTATTTAGAAGCAGACTTTCCTGTTCAGTCGTGGGAATGAAAGCCGTGTTCCATGGATCCTGTGGGTACACAATGGGGCTGTGACTAGCTGGAACAATTTCCTGTCTAACCTAGCGTTGAGATGTTTGCAAGCTGTACTGTCTCTGTGCATGCACTAGCAAAACCCTAAGGCTTATATAGCAGTTGGTCGTTTATTTGTTAAATGCTTTTTTTCCATTCAGTTTGCAATTGGTTGGCTATTTGTCAGAAATAGTTCCAATGTAAAAATGTTTCAGTGGCTAATGTACATTTTAAACAAGAAAGACTTTCAGTTACAGTTACATATCCAGCTCATCATGCCTCCAGTTGGTAACAAATAAACCTGGTTAGTGGTTACACGACTGCAGTCCATTGTGCATGTATGAATGTCATGTGATCATGTGGTGGAGGTTGAGGTCACTGAATAATCTCTGGCCTGCAGAGCTCTGGAGACCACAGGCTGTGCTCATGAACATTCCTTTTGGAGTCACAGAGGTCATCCCTGCGAAGGGTGTTGTTGTAACAATGATTAGATTAATGTACTGGGGCACTTGTATCAGCTGCTCCCCATACAGTCATTCAGCCTGTTATCAATTAATCAGGGATACGCAGCGCAGGGGCACATAACTCTGCCAGGGGCTTTGCCGTTTTCTGGAGCCCACTGCACGTAGCAGCACAGATGGGTTCCCAGTGAATGCGTACACATGAAAAAAAGAATTTTAAAAAACGGATGGACTGTTTTCCCATGGTCGGGGAACCAGGCGGGTAATTCACTGAATGGGGGTTTCGGTTTTATAATTAAACTTCGTCGCGCAAGCCGAGAGCGAGCGGCAGCAACGGTGGTGGTCATCATCTGCCGGCCGCGCAAGATGCGACGAGACGGAACCTCCGAGTCTGCTGACAGGGCGGATTCAATTATAGTCATCTGGACGTTAACGCCCGCTTATTTCCAAGTCACTTAATTATTCTCTCAGCTCACCCCTCCCGGTGCCCCCCGCCCCCTACCGACGTGGGCGAAATTTATTTGGCTCTCTCTGAAAGACTCTCAAATCAGTTCCTGCGGGTTTGATAGTTTTCAATAAAAATGGAGAACAAGCCATTATCCGTACGAATGCCTTTGGCCCCGTTGCACATCTTGCAGTGTTCTGTGCTTCATGCTCTTCATGTCTTGGCAGATGACGAGAAAATACAGTCCCTGTGGGAAGGCCAGTTCCCAGCTGCTACATATGCACATGTAGCGGCTTCATTTAAATAGCCTGCATACGTTTATAAGTCCTCTTTGAACATACATGTACTGCTGCCAAGTCCAGGTTGTAGATCACAGAGGATGCACAAATGTTTGTTGGTTAATGTAAACCGTGTTTGTCATGGTTTATTAAGAGTGGCTCCTCAAGAACAAAAAAAAAAGATCCTCAAGAGGCTTCAAAACATGTGCTGAATAAACAGAATAGGGGCAGGCAGGACAGGAAATGGCTAGTCTTCAAATCCTGTTTAGGGGAATTGTAAGCAAATTGGAATTGTGGCGTATGAACGGTATTAGTTCTTGACCGCAATGCATAGTGTCAACCCCCCCAGCCACAGGAAACTGATGGGGAAGCTGCTGGAGGCTGAACATGGTCTTTTCTGAGACTTCAGGCCAAGTGTTTGAAATTCCAGAGAATGTTATGCAGCTGCTCAGATTGCACTGCAAGTGTTCCTCATGGAGCCACGAATGTGAAAGACATTCCAAACAGTTAAGTCGTCAGGTAACAGCATCTCAACGCTTTCTGGAGTGCAGCAGGAATTTCACTTCAGAATGTTGCAGAGGAAGTGTTCTAGTCTTCTTTGACTGTGCTCATCAGACAGCTGAATGGTTTACATCACTGGGAACACACAGCCCTTGTGCTGGGTCTGGTAACACAGCATTATGCTGTACTGTACAGATACAGGACGTCCCTAGTTCTCACTGTGGAATGCTGTTCTCGCTGTGGAAAGAACAAAAACAGATGGACATGCTTCATTTAAGCTAACACTCAGGTCTGCTGGAGAAAGAGGGTTTTATGTAGGCCTATCTGTCTTCTTACCGAAAAGGAGCTTATGTAGGAAATTCTTGCAGAATACGCCAGTAACGTTTGAATATTTCATCCTCATTTAAAATGGGCAGAGCAGGAAACTTAAAGCAAGCTGCCACGAATATCAACAGTATTTACAAGGAGTACCAGTTCTTAGAAAGGCAAGTTTCTTTTTGGAACACGTTTAAACGCACATTTAGAACTGAATTAGCATAATTGTTCTCCAGAGGTTATAATCCAAGCAGATTCATTTAGATTGTTGGAAAGATTCTATGCCCTTTGAAACACCCACGTGGGTGGTGACACGTCATGTTTCAAGCCTTGTATTGTGCTCTGATTATAGTGCAGAACAAATGCATGTCTGAAATATTCAGAAATATAACACCAAACGATCAGCTGGTCCTAGATTCAATGTATCAATACATCTTTTGTACATACAATGTGATCTCATAATGAGGCCCAAGAACGTTTAGGCTAACAGAATTTGCTGCTCAAGTTTAAAACAATAAATAAATGGGACTGTAAATGGAAAAGTCCCTAGTCTATGACCAAAGCCTTTGGAATGATGCATGAGCATATCGAGCAACAGAATGCAGAGCAATTTGGTGTTGCTGTGAAAAATTTTGCTGAGGGGACCTATCATTATTTGTTGTACAGTAACTGCTGTGTAGTCACATGGCCAGAGCAGACGATGTATTTCAGTGAACAGCCAAGCCATTGATGCGTCTCAATGTCAGATGCTTCAAAACCACAATTTTCCCAGAGAGATGGCTGAAATTAGATCACATTTTCCTGTGAAGTCAATAACTCTGGCCAAATGAAGACGTGGTTATGTTTTCTCGGTTAAGAGCACTCATTGTATTCCCTGTTGTAGAAGACCGTTGGGCAGGAAGGGAAGCTAAGTTTATGTATTTATTTTTTATGTCGGCATATTCATTTAGCTATGTAGTCTTGACCTTCTTTCATATATCTTCTTACATATTTATGTTGTGTATTATTGAAATGATCCCTTGGGTGTTGAAACACAGACAGCATTTCGAGTGTGTTAAGCAGATAAACACATTTGATTCATCTCAGTGATTTCATTTTTAGTGGTTTATAACATCAGTGTCTTCTTAAATATCCAGACTGTCAAATGATTCACAAGGAACAGGCTGGGCACTGAATCAGTGTGTGTGTATTTCGAGGAAAACTCTTAATTCAGGGCAGAATGAATAGTTTCCCCTCTCAGAAACAAGCCCAGCATTGTCATATGGTTCCCTTCTTGATTGGTGGAATACAGGAGAAATTAAATTCCCATTGGTAAGACCCCCCCCCCTTTCATTAGTGCTAAGCGATAACTATAACTACATATTTCCCAGCTAAATAGCAAGTCGTCCTCCAAACTCATTTGTTTTATTTTTCTGATGCAAGCCAGTCATATCCGTGAAGATGGCTTGTTTAACCAAAATACATAAGATTGGGTTTTGAAGTTTCTTGGAAAAAAATTGGGACAAGTGGTTGAATCTGGCAGCCTTTTCTGTTTTCTGAAAAGCAGTCAGTTGATACAGGACAGGAAGACAATGTTGTGGCGGAAACTCAACGATATTGTGAGTGAGGGAAGATGGCCAACATGCTCCTCTATACTGATTACTCAGTTTAATATTATGTGTCAGTGCCAATTTCCATCAAAGAGAATACATGGACAGGCCGGGACTATACGAGTTGTGATGTGGAATTAAGACAAACAGACTTGTATTAATTTTCTCTCGTACAAGCATTTCTGTCTTCTACAGTTATTGTGTCTGGCCTGACGGCTGGCTGTCGTGGTGTAAAGTAAGTGCACTGCAGTGCTGTGCTCCTCTGAAAACCAGCAAGCGCTGCCTCTTAAAAAAAATGGCAAGCATGTGCCCTTTAAACATTTGTGTGCTGAGACAGATCCCACTCCTGGCGAAGGAGTCCATTGCATTATTTTCAGTTCAGTGCAGCTAAATTAATTCTTCGTTTTCCCTGATGGGAAAATTATTTTTGCAAGCCTCCTTATGAAAACGGCACCAAGGAAAACATGAAAGCAAGCAAGAGCATAAAGACGTTAAAAAACAAAAACGTCAACAGCGCATCTATACATGAGTAGTCTATAATTCATGACGGCTTAGTGGCTGCATGAACATAAGTGGAATCAAAGCCATTCTGGATGTGTACCACAAGCATACAGAAGGGCAATCAGTACATTTATATGAATGAATAAATTAATAAACGGGATGCACATGTGGCATTTCTGCAGTACCATAACAGGCTGAAGCATTTTGGCATGAGTCGAATAGTGAGTGAGTTACATTACATTAGTTGATGCTTGGTCTGTTACGCTTGAATTTAGGCATTGCTCACTGTCCACCTGAAATGAGAAATTTAAATCTGTATTACAGGGGACAAGCCCTGCTATTTAAAATTGATCTTTTCTCACTCTCTGACATGCTTGTGCTTAGGATAAAGGGATGAGACAAGCCTAGACAGTGGTACTCCAGAAATAATTCAGCAAATGCTGACTTTCTGATGTTTTTTTAGGGTGCTATCAAGTCATTCAAATTGAAGTGTAGAATATACCTCTTCTGGTAGGGCTTGTAAATGTTTTGGTCAAGCCAGAAATGGCACATTTGTAATGCCAATGTTAAATGACTGGCATTCTTTCAATGCAAAAAATCATTAATATGAATGACATACCAAAGTCGGCATGCATTTTCACATTAATTTATTAACTTAATATTTTTCCATAAACATCAGACTCCATAGATGGTAATAGATAATTGTCTGTCATTAAAACGAGTGTGACAATGTGGGAAAGAAAATGCTAATGTTTAATTCTTTGTATTGCATGGACGTGCATGGATCCTCTTGAGTAGTGACCTAAGTATGAAATTTCCCTTTCCTGGTAAAATTTTGCTTTGAATTGGTTAAACATTAATTAAAATCCAGATGCAGCGCTTAGCCTTGTTCAGAAAATGGCGCTTCCCCTAGATAACAAAAGGATTTAATTTTTTAATTGACTAGATGAAACAGCTTTCTGTTCAGAAGTAGTCCGTGAATCCTTTTCCCTTAAATTGCAGTTGTGTCTGCCTGTCTGTATCAGAAAATGCTAAGTTTGTGGAAAAACACTCTGGGAGACCAAATTTTGGGCAAGTTCTGATTCAACCAGCAAAAAAGAAAAGTATTTTTTTACCCAGAAAATTACTATTAGGAAACATTGGTGAAACCCAACTGTGTAACTGTGACGCTCGTAATTGGATCGAATGTGTGGTACATTGTTGGACACGTAGCAATGGAAAGGTCTTATTAAAATTGTAACATAAAGAGAACCTTTCTCAGCCCTTTTGTGACTGTAGTTTTGACACCCATTAAGGCATTGCCTCCACAATGCTGTTCTGTGCTTTGTGGATGCAGGATTTCCTTTGGTTCTCTGATTGATGAATTAATCTAAATCCGATCCAGTCACCCAGTCTTTGTGTCTCTGGAAATATTTTGCAGTTAATGGAGAATAGACCTTTCATTTTGTGCAAATTAAAGTGAGGAAAGTGAGCAGCAGTTTGCCCAGCAGAGAAAACCTGGCTCTCACTGCTATTGGGTTTTGGTTTGTGGGGGAAATACAGGCTAAGATCAGAATCCCTCAGGCAAATGAAGCGTTAGACCTCTTATGGTACATGCTGTGGACAGCATGGCTTGGATTTGCAGTATCCGCAGGTTTCAAAGCGTAAATCAACCTCTATAAACTTGCTCCAGCATTCATTTTTTCATTTTGGTAAAAAAAAAAAAAAGAATTTATGAAGCATGCTATATTTGATGATATCTGGCTTCAGACGGTTGCTTGCAAAGTCAATGTTTTGGTCTGTGGCTTTAAGTCGGTGCTCGAGCTGTGCAGCCAACTGCACTGGAGATTTTTGGTGGCACCGTCAGTCTCTGGCTGGACTCATCCAATGGGACGCCTCAAGGCGAGGGACCATCAATGCATGGCAAAAAACAATTACTCATGCATTTATTTTCTCCTCGTTCTCCACATTGCAACTCACAGCATCCTGATTAGATCTTTCAGTATGCCCAGTTTCACCTCTGCAGAGCAGACTTTAAACATGCCCCCGTTCAATTGACACATGCTGTCACCATCAAACACTGCATACCGTTTTTCCACTGCTATTTTAACTGATGGATCTCCCCTAATCTAAGCACATTTAAATCCTAACATATAGTCTGTTGTTGTGCTCTGTCTTTCCTCTGTTGCAGAATAAATCTGAGGTTTATTCTGTTAAGTACGGGTTTGTATATATTTGGCCGGTTGTGTACTGGTGTGTGGTGTTTATGTGTACTCGCTTGCGGTACGGACGTCAGAACGAATGACGGATTGGCTGACTGCTTTCAGTTTGGGGTTTTGTAAAAATTATGTAGCCCGATCTGGGAGTTAATGAATTGTGCATAATCTCAGCAGTGTTGAGTCATCTGCTGTTAAATTGATTGGGTGCCATAACCGCAGGATATGCCAGGGGAAGAGCTTGGCTGATCCCCAGACAGTAATCCTCCCTTGCTCCTCAGTAACAGCCCTTCATCATACTTTTCAACTGTGTTTTTTTTCTGCTCACTTTTCAGAGTTAGTCATTACATATGAAAACAATGAATTTTTTTCACAGTAGGCCCCATTTTTCATGGGCTGATGACCTTCTGTCATTGACCATTTTAAGACGTGGCTGTACATTAGCGGCATTCCTCCGCCATTTTAGATTTTGGACTCGCTCAGTTCGCTCAGTTTTTGGCTCCGCGTGGCTGTGCAGCCCTCTCATTCTCGGGAGTCTTGTTTGCCATGGCGACGAACCCCCGAGCAGCAGCAGCTCGCTTGCTCATGACCTGATGGGCCTAAATTTTCCCGGGAGATGGAAAAAATATTTCTGCCGCCGTAAGTCATCGCAAAGGCATTATTGGCTGTGGAATTCCATTTATAACACATGTTGAGAGCAGCCTTCTATTCTCTACTGACCCCCACGCCCACACACACACACACACTCATGCACACACACACATTTTCCCTTCACCCCTCTCCCTGCCACAGACCATCAGTTTTCAAGAAGCATGATGAATCTCCCGACTTGCCAGCGACTTCGAGCTCTGAATGCTCCGGCATTTCCTGGCTTTTGTGATGTGACCTTGAGAACAGCGTGGCTTGAAAGCTGTTGTTCGGTTCTGCCTTTCTGCGAGCGTTCAGTTGTGAGAGAACTTGAGCCGAACCTCTAGTGGATAGCAGGAATGCTTAATCTCCACGGAGGAAGGATGTGGAAATCTTACAATGCAAATGAAGTGGTACGAACAATGTTCTGCCTGGCTCCCCGTCTGTAGCTTCATTACATGTTTTTCAATTTGCTAACATGATGGGCGTTCGTAACATAATGGCTGTTTGTTCCCCGGCCTACATTGTGGCCCTTTGTGCAATGATATTGAAAACTCACCTGCACTGTCAGTATGAACTCTTCATACAAACTATGGTTCTCAACAGACCTGGGTCAAATATGTATTAGTTTTGGATTCAAATACTTTTCTGTGCTCTATTGGTCTTGCCTGGTGTAATTGAGCCTGGCAATATGAACAGAAGGTGGGGTTTGCAATTTTTAAGAGTATTTCATTGGTTCCAATACACCCGACAAGATCAGTAAAGCGTAGAAAACTATTTTAATCGAAAACAAATACGTTTTTGACCCAGGTCTGGTTCTCGAACATGGGGCAGAACTGTAAAATGCAAAACCGCGAGCTAATGTAAACGGCTAGCGTTGGTCATGCCCGCCGTGCTGTAAGCTGCACTGACAGCAGAGCGGTTTGAGCCGGACTTTGTCGTTGTGTCCAGTTCCAGGAGCTGCAGGTGGACCGAGAGACCCTCCTGACCACGAACCGCAGCCTGGCGGAGGAGAGCCTTGCCCGACGGCCACGCCTGCAGAACGGAAAGCTGCAGTTGGCCGAGAAGTACAAGGAGCTGGAGAGGGTGACCGCCGCCTGCAGGGAGAAGCAGAGGCAGCTCGGTGAGTTAACGTGTCCAGAGAAGCGAGCTCAGAAGGGGGGGCCTGCCTTACCGCTGCTGTGAAAAGCATCGACCCGATGCTGGAACATAAGCTGAATGATAATCTCAGGTACCAAAACAGATCAGCAGGAATGCCTCGGGAACATTCTGCGTCGCTTTCTCTGCGCCGGAATCGCACCAAGTATTGATGTACAAACTGTACAAAAAACCTGAACAGTTTCTTTGAGCCAAGCTGTATTTTTGGCTGGACCGCAAAAGCGGGGTCAGCCCTACAAATGCGAATGTCTGTGACTGAGTGAGTGACTAAGTAAGTGATCAAGTTACACCATTGGTCGGCCGAGTTACGAAGTTACACCGTTGGTCGGCCGGAGAGGTCCAGCCATATACTAGGTTTTGACCTGGTCTTGTTATCTCAGTCATAATTTCCCTCCGTACGTTTAATAATAGCACACGCGCTCTTCCGGTGATATCCCCACTCCACCGTGCGTTAATGTTCCATAACAGCCACACCCTGTCGCTTTTTGCATGTTGTTTATGGAGACAGAGCGGTCGGCAGCACTATGACCTCTATTAATTTTGTCCGCGGCTAGCTCCGGTGAAGGCGCGTGTGCGGCCCTGGCTCTGGTTCACTCCGGCCCCTGGACCACGCCCAGACCCCGCCCCCGATCACCAGCGATGACAGTGGGCGGAGCCCAGCTTCCAAGCCCCACGGGGAAGAGACAGGGATGAGAGGTTTCCACCTGGCCCTCCCGTTTCCTTTCAACAGGGGCCAAGAATAGCCCGTCGGCGGTTGTTTGAAAGGGGAACCGGTCAGGTCTCGATCGGGTTTCAGTTTCCCAAACAGACGCAAGACGTTAAAGGAGCAGCTTTCCATTGTTATTTGGTTTGGACTGCCGGGCTGGAGATTACTGTGTTCCTCCCTGTTCCTGTCTGGAAAGCACTCGAGGTTGGCTGTGTTGTCATGGTGTCTTGATATGTTTGGAAAACCACATGCTCTTAGTGCTTTGTTAGTCGCCATAAATTAGTCTGTCTAATAAATAAATGATTTTACAGAGAAAAAAATAAGAAACTACCATCCATAAAAAAGACTAAGAATGGTCAGATTTTCATCAGGATTCTCACCCAGGTTCGTTCAGTGGGGAGGAAACGGAGAGTCCTGGAGAGCGAGCGAGCGAAGCGTGCGATTGTCTGCTGGCTCCCTCCTCTTCTGGCCCGTGCGTTGGCTGGGAACACAAAAGCCCTCTTTATTGGACGCGGAGAATCGGCCCGTCCTCCGGGGACCCGAAAGGTGGACGCAGGAATGCGGGGCTCTCTGCCGCTGCTGGAACAGAAATCCCAGCCCGAACTCCGCGTGGACCTTCAACACGCCGGCCTCGTGCTCCGCGCATGAATGATTTAGGCTATGGAAATGCGGGAGTGTGGGACGGTACATCGCCTCACATTAGCTTTGAACCTCCCAGGTGCATTAATACGTGCTCCCAATTTGAGGGGGATTTCTAGTCTCCTGGCCTTCCCATGTGTGGGCAAAGATATGAATTATTTGTCGACTCCCCAACCCCCCCCCACCCCCACCCTCCTCCCGCCTCCCTGCTGCTACACAATCCAGCCGGCATAACAAATGCATTTGAAAGAGCCTTTGTCTGTTTTCCCCTACAAACAGCTTGTTTCGGGGAATGAAACACCGGTGGTTTGCTTTGCGTAGGATTACGGAATTCCTCCTGAGTTTTTTTTATTATTATTATTATTTTTTTTAAATGAGCCCACCCCTCAAGATGCTTTCGGTTCTCCTCGTGCGCAAGGCCGTCGATGCCAAAGTTTCGTTAAAGAGAACGAGATTCCGCTGTCGAGCCGCTGAGGGTTGCCGGGTTGGGCCGGGAAGCTCGGCCTCAGGAACAACAGAAGCACGTTTGCGGAAGTCTGCTGGTTGCCTTAAGCGCTCCAGCAGAGCTCGGCTCTGTAACGGTCATACCGATCGCCGCTGCGATGCCGGGATCGTCTCCACGCGGAAATTCCGCGAAGAGGAGCAGCCCGTCCGCTGTCACCGTTCAGTGATGGATGGAGGGCGGGGCGCTCGCCTTCCTGTCCCCGTTTCCGGACGCCCGTGCCGCAGCGTCAGGCAGGATGGGCGGGGGAGTTCCGTCCTCCGCCAACATCTGATTCTCATTTGGCAAAAAAGAAGGTGAAAAAAGGGTTGAAATTCCACAGCTGGAGGGTTAAGTTGGGGGGGGGGGGGGTGAATGGGGTGGGCCTGGCTGACTTTGCAGAGCGATTGCGTAACAGGGCTTGTCGAGAGATTTAAAGTGTTAGTGCCGAAACTGACCGGGCCCGCTCCGTGCTCCCAAGGTTGGAACTTTGTGGCTTCGGACTGCGCGGAGGAAGTTCTTTTCTGACAAGCGTCCCTGAGACAGAGAGAGCATTACAAGCCGGCGAGTCAGGAGTTATGAGCTTCCGCGCTGAAGGCCACGCACTGTCTGCAATTCTTTACTGGCTGCCGTTTCCTGTACAGACCCTGAAGAGCAGCACAAAACCGCCACATCAAAGGTCACTGACTGCTCCTCTTTATTCATTTACATGTACCCCACCCTGGCCCAGCAAACTTATCCCACGCTAACAGCTGCTAATCTTTCTACGCGACTGCTAATGAGAGCTGATAACACTACATGTGTTTGTGTGGAAACATGTTTTAGCACGTCAGAGCGAAAGGCCATGAAGCCAGCCGCTCTGAAACCAGCAGTTAGCCCGTCTGCTCGTGTTAGGCGTCCCTCCCCAAACAGGGCGGCTGCGGACTAACAGGAAGAGCTGCCCCCTGTGGAGAGAGAGAGAGCGAGAGAGTGAGAGAGGGAGAGAGGGAGAGAGAGAGAGGGAGAGAGCGAGAGAGAGAGAGTCATTCCCGCTCACAGCAGGGGAAGTGCACAGTCTGCGCACAGGCCTAGCGTCACCATATGGAGCCCTGACAACGGAGGACCTTGAGTCGGGGGCGGAGGGGGTGGGGGAGGAGGGGGGGGGATCCGGCCATGGGGAGGGCAAACATGGAGAGAAAACCCTGAGAGGAATCCAATCCCTCCCTCTCTCTGAAAGCGTGAAGCACTTGCTTTCAATTACTGCCCACAAACCCACAGCTCAGACACATCTACAGCCAGACAGTGTGTGTGTGCGTGTGTGTGTGCGTGTGTGTGAGAAGATTTTACTGGTGGGAGAGTTGGTAATTAACAGGGTTCGTGTTTCCTGTGCTGCGGCTATGTGTGGGTGTCTTGGCTGGCGGGGATTTTTATCAATGTGGGATTAAGGCTATTGAACTCCAGCTGGGGTCTCTTACACCAGGCTTAAGCGGTCAGTGTGTGAGAACTGGGGCCCCTTGCGCTTTTTTTTTTGTCCGCTACCCTCTGGGAATAAGATGGCTAATGTAGGACAGCCCAGGGCTGACTCTCATGGGAAAAGTGGTACACGTTAATTGAAAAACGTAAAATTTAGTTATTTTCTGATGCGTGTCGAAATAAATGTAAAAAACAAACCGCACTGATACTGGTCACGTTCTGGAGCCTAATTACATTTTTTGTCAAGTAAGAGGTCATAACTTATAAATACATAATTTAGAAGCATAAAGTCCAATATATCAAATATGCATGAAAAGCTACTTTTTATTACAAATGCATAAAATAAATTTAATTGGCAAATATTGTTATTTCATATTCCACGCTGAGGCTTCTGGGCAGACTTGTCACTCAAAAATGAGTTCTCAAGAACAGCACATTTCTGTATTTTTATAAATTAGCCAGAATGTATTCAGAAAGTCAGTGCTCTGTGAAATGATTACTAATGATCTCTTCCTGGGAAGCAGCAATACAGTTCAGTAAATGTGATTTTTAGTTTGAAAGGCTAAAACGTTTGATTCTGAAACTGCACATTTTATTAGATGCTGCTGATGCCTGATATAAACTCATTTTCATAACGTTATCTAGGACGTTAAATTGTGAAACCTTCTGAGAAAGTCAAATAAAGAAGGACCAGGCGGTCACGTACAGTGTCTGTGAAAAATGTCCGTGAAATAGGTTTTCATTTATATTCTCTGTGTGGTGCAGTACGTATACTGTAGTCGATTGGAAGATTTATGAGCGCTAATAAGCATTAAAACAATGGGATGGTAGCCGTACGTGAGATTGGTATCAGAATACCTGTCACGTCCAACCACCCTTCTTAACTGTGGCTGAAACCGCAGCAGTGCGGTTACGTGCTTCGTTTGATGCGTGTCATATTCCAGTCCGTTAAAGGATTGCAAATGTGAGCTGGATGAGTGTAATAGCGAGCATTTCACAAGGAATATGCAGACACTCGCCTTAAGACATTAGCCGGATGCTCACTGGTTTCTTACATCTTGGTGAGAAGTGTCAGATTTCACGCTGGAAACTGGAATCTCCCACGACCACACATTTATTTGGAAGAGACATGTTTCCCGCCGCAGGTGGGGGGGAGGGGGGCGGGGGGGGAAGCGGGACGTCGAGCTGAAAGCGGGGGCCTTGTATGAGCAGACTCCTGCTCCACCGCCTGGGGCCCCGTGTGGTTTTCATATCGTTTCTCACTTTGTCTCCTTGCACTCGGGGGGGAAAGAGCACCAGCAGTTCGCAGAAATCGGTTTGCAGGAGCTTGCTCTTTCTGCCCAAAGACGGTCTGCCAAACTTGCTTGCCTGTTAAAACTCACAAATGCCAAATGCACAGTAACTGTAAATGTGAAATGTACCGAACGTGGGAGTTGGCAAAAAGCTGAAGAATCCATGGAAAAACGGGCATGGTTTGGCATTATAATCCATGAAAATGTAATTGTTTTTGATGTCTGCCAGCAGGAAGGCAGTCGGTGCTGGTAATTTCTTAGATTTGAAAGATTAGAACAACCACATTTTTGACAGGAAGTGCCCTAGTCTGTGTGTGCGTGTACGTGTGCATGTGGGCTGGGGGGAGGGGGGTCTCAGAGTGCCAGCTTAAGTCAGCTTGTGGCTGGTGAGATCTTATGTTAGTCATCTCCCCTAACCTGATTTGCGAAGAGATGCTGTGCACTCACCTTGAACACACCTTGGGAACACAACTTGGGAATCCTAGTTTTGGGTTGCCATTACCAAGGCTACCCCAACCAGCAGTGAGGATGCTCCCAGCCCTAGGCTGAGACGACAATTCATAATTCATAGAATATATTCATGAGTTTTGTCTCACTAGAACATGTTTTTTTTCTGCTCAAGCTCTCCTTCATGTTTTTTTTTGGGGGGTTTGGGGGGGGGGGGGGTTGCTGTTGGATCTGCAGTTAACTGTGAAGTAGGGTTGGGCAATATACCGCAACGATAATTATTGTATTTTTTCGGCACATTAACGATCATTGCCGTCTTGTGGTGTAGTGCCTTTATTTTCATCTTTTTTTTCTTTTACTATACCTGATGCAACCGTAAACATCTAAACTTCAGAGGTCATGTGAAGCTGCAAGGCCTTACTGCTGATTACCTGTCTTATCAACACCCAGATATCAGTGATGATGTTTTTCCCTCAAAGGCATTTCACATTGCCTCTGAAGTTTGGATGTTTACTGCTGTATTTAGGTATAAAGAAAGAAAAGATGAAAGAAAGCGGACAGTGATTGTTATTCCGCTTAAAAAAACATTTGATAATTATCGTTGCAGTATATTGCCCAGCCCTACTGTTATGCTGTTCTTGAACTTGTTGGTCTTATCAGTTCTGCAGAATGTAAACACACGAAAGTGTTTGTCTAAAAGCCATTTACTCGATAAGAGGTGATGTTGACAGTAGTTCACGAGCATTCATTCATCATTGACAGCTGTTCACCTGGCACTTCCTGTTGTTCTTCTGCAAGACCTTTTAGGGAGTGATGGATACAGTTGTATCTCTAAGCCTTCATTGGAACCACCCATGACCTGTGTTTGCCGGCCTAGAAAAGAGAGAATCAAAATTAGCCAAGATAACAGCCAAGCAGAGATCGCCAAGATGATCAGTATTCTGTACGTGTTCTTGTCATTGCTCAGTCAGTAAAACCTCCCACCCAACATCTGAGAATGTTGAAAACGCCCCTCAGCCAGATGTAAGTTTATTAGAGGCCTGATCGCAGGAGAAGACGTGTTGCGGTTTTGTTCTTCTTTGCTGCTGGGCTACAGAGCTGTGGTGTTCCTTCAGTGTGGTTTCCTCCCTCCCTCATGTTAGTGCCGGAATTGGTTTTGAAGGAAATGGAGGCGTCGCCATTTTTTGTGACGGCAGACAGACGTAGGCCTCCGCCGAGGGCGACCACTGACTCCCCAAACCCCCCTCAACCCCCCACCCCCCAAAGAGGGAAGCCTATTTGCGGTGCTTTAGTGCCTGAGGGGGTTGCATTGTTTCTTCTCCCAAATGTAGGTCACTCACAGCTGTTTCCTAAGTGTTGGTTCGTTTGCCCGCTGCCTCTCATTGTGCCCTGTAGTGTCCGAGGTGCAGATTCACTGGCATGGCATGTGCCCCTTAAGTTCCATGGAAACACCTGGGTACACAGAGGCACGCTGCACATGCAAAGTGTTCTGAAAAAAAAAAACAATATATATTTCTGGCCAACAGCAGTGTGCACTTCGGTCTCATCCGAGGTTGTTGTGTTGCAGAATCAATTGCGTTGTTTTGTCCCCCATTCTGAACAGTCAGTAGCCAAATACGGTGGTCTTGAAAAAAAAAAACCTGCATTTTCCAATGCGATGAAAGAGTGGTGATTCAGTGATTGCATTCCGCTCAGAGAATCGAACGCAATAAAGATCGACCGGACAGGCAGCGACAGGGCTCGTTATAAATGCGCGGCCCGCAGATGACACGTGCCGTTGTGGGGTAGGTCCCGGCTCTTTCGCCGCCTTGGAAACGTCAGTGGGAATCCGGCAAGCGTGGCCACCTCCACTGGAGCGGCAAACGCGTCACCGCCTTGACCTTCTGTTGCCCGGCAGTGCTCCTGAACTGGGTCTCCCCGCGGCCAGCTGCCCTGCAGATGCACGCGCGCGCACGTGCACCATTAGCATACCGACGCGCGTTTCCATGGCTACCACGGAGCTGCTCTTCAAGGGACAGGGTTCCTTTTTGCACAGCTGGGCTGAGCTAATGGGAAGTGATTGCTTCCTACCCTGCCCCCGGGGCACGCACTCGCACGGCAAACATTTAGTGGCGCTGCCATGTTGTTGGACCTTTCTGGTTCACAAGAGAAGCCTTTCTGTCTCAGAGGGGGGTGGGGGGGTTCCTGAAATGTGAGTGCTCGCCATCGAGTTGGAATGTCCTCATTCGGCGTGCTCCCTTAGCCCGTAGTAATGGTCCCAAGGGTCATGTAGAGTATGACATCACTTTCCAGCTGTGTTCAGTGTTCTGTTCAGACCTCTCCTCTCGTAGCTGCAGCTCGATTTCAGGCGCGGCGAGCTCGCTACCTGCATCTTGGCATCCGTTCAGTCTTAACCACAGAAACTTTGAGTCTCTTTCGCTTGCGAGCACGGGATATGATGCTCTTTTGTTTCTTCGTGCACCGTGAATTACAGAAAGATGCGTCACTTTGAATTTGCTCCCAGAAAAATTGTGGTCGATATTAATGGAGGCCATTGTCATTTCACACTGCTATACCTTGGCACCCTAATCATCATACCTAAAAATATCACATTGTTCTGTTTTTTTTTCAGAGGCCTACTCTGAGAAGCATAGCCCGCAGACCGCCCAGAACCTTCTCCAGGAGGAGGTCGCCCGTGCTGAAGAGGAATCTGAGGTAAAGTCTTGGCTTTGGATTAGCTGCATGAGAACAGAACAGAAAAACATATCATGTATATCAATAAGATACTCTGAAATTGGTCATCCTCGACACCTTCAAAGGTGTCGCATCTTCGATGCCTTGAAAAAATTACTCTCTAGAAAGAGTACAGTGCCCTGTATCACGATATGTAAATGCAGGAATGACTGCAGGCAATACTGTGTCTTGAAAGCAAAGGGGAATTAGATTTTTCCAAGTGAAATTAGCATGAAGCCCAGAACACATATCAGAAATGACAGAGAACCATGATTCAATTTAACCTGAAATACCAATATTGCTTTCCCTTAATAGTTTTATTGATTGTCAACAGAAAGACACGATCAGCGAAGGATAGGTGTTTTTTTACAACTGTAATCAGTGGTTAAGTCAATTGACAGCTCGTGCGTTAAAATGAGAAATGAGGGGTAATGGGGCTTTCCAAGCTCCACCCACCCACCTCCGCTCAGACCGACACACACACACACACACACACACACACACGCATACAAACGCGCGCACATACATACATTTAAACAAAATTACACAATCCGTTGAACTGCTACTGACGATACCATATGCACAGTTCTCATTTCTGCACGTTTACAAATTATATTCCCTCTAAGACATGCATACATAAGATCTTACTTTGAGGGAAAAGCCTTTAATGTTAAATGAAGAGAAATCAACATGCAGAGAACATTTAAAGCAAACAGGCACGTTTAATAGAATTAGAAACATTAAATTATACATAATAATATTTTATTATATAATATGTAATACGCTCCAACATTGTAATAGAACATGCAATTTAGCACACTATAAGTACTCCGGAGTGGAATCTGCGCTTTGTGAATTACAAAAAATGTAATATAATTGTGCCCAAAGCACAGGTTTAGGAACCTGGGAACTGTCACAGTGCACCTCTGCAAAGCGTCTGGTTTTCAACGCCACGTTGCACCTGACTGGAGCTTGATCGATTGGATCTTTTGTCCCATCACAGCACTCTCAAGCGCTCGTGGACCGACCCTCTTCAGAAAGTGAGCGTAGGTGTATCGGGGGTTAGCAGAGAGAAGGTTTTTTTTTGGGGGGGGGGGATAATCTAAGATGTGGATTTGTGAGCTGAGCCGCCTCCAGGTCTCATTAGATTTATTTATGGAAGGCTGCCTGTGCTGCAGCTGTAAATAAGTGACGTTGCCTCCACCTCGCACCACCTTTATCAGTGGAGAGGCCTGATTAATCGCCGCACTCTCCACCCCACTCCCCCCCCCCCACTCTCCACCCCCTTCCCCCTCAGTGGAGCTGTGCTGTTCTCCATCTGAGCTGAGCACTGATTTGACAGGAGTAACTCTATAGATATTAGTGCAACACATTTGTTTATTACATAAATGAATATGGTCAGATTGTCAAAGGACATGCTATTATAATTGGACTCTTTAATTAAGCCTGCACTTATTAAAGTGTTACTTATTACTTATTACAATGCATTAATATCTTTATTGGCTCCTCATTTAAACTGGCATATTGCAACATGAGTGCCAGAGGTAAAATATGGAGGGTCGGTTGATTGTTTTATATTTGTGGCATCTGCTCACTGTACAGTACAGATTGCCATGTTGGAGTTTGAAGGACCGCAGTCTTTTTGTTTTGCCTGGACAGGGAAACGTGAATGAGGGAGGGCAGTGGCCACCCGCCATTATGCTGCACATTAAGCCAGGTGGCCTCTGTCTGGCGCTCCTAATTTATGGCTTCCCGCCGGCTCCCGAGCCACTCAAGCGGCGGTCGATGTGTTTGCGGCAAAAAGCCGCGAGCGCCATTAATTATTCACTCCCCCCAAAGTGGGACAGAACAGGGGCTCACCACCTGCTCCCCTTGACCCAGGACACTTCCGGACGGCTCAGGTTCATCGGATTTGACAGGACGCGTAATGCGTATTTCATCGCTGCGGTACGCGTGCGCTGTTGGCTTCGCGTGGCGGAGCTGCGTAGAGCCCTCGGTATTTCCTCCTGGAAACCAAACAATCGGCAGCGCCTCCCTTCGCCTGACGCAACGGCATCTGCGTTCGTGCAGAAACGATGGCGCGCGGCACCTGGGCCCCGTTTTTTCCACTTGCGCCTGTCATGTCCGCAACTTCTCAGAGATGTAAAGTGCACTCTAGAAAATATGCCACTTCACCGCAATGTAAATAATTCAAGTAACAAGGAGAACTGCTCTAAAATTTACACCAAAGCCTCTTAAACGGTCGCGTGAAACTAGAGAAGTGTTTTCTGGGTGTTGTGCTGGCTTCTTGGCGTCCTCTCTCCTAAAACCTGTTTATTTGTTGGCTTTTGCTTTGCAGGATCTCCTGGAGAGGTTCATGGAGGGCAGTGTTCCCCTGGAGGGCTTTCTGGAGTCCTTCCAGAGCTCCAGGAGGGCGTACCACATCCGCCGCGCTCAGGCCGAGAAGATCCAGGAGTTCAGCCGACCCGAGCGGAGCCTCAGGAAGCACAGACAGCCTGAGCCGGAGAAGAAGGCGGAGCAGCAGGAGCCACGCCCCAACGGCTTCATCGCGCAGGGCCCGCCCCGCGTGTTCCAGCTGCGCTACGGCCTCACGCCCGCCTTCATCCTGCCGCACTTCCCCCACCCCCCCGCCTCGGCCCCCGCCCACGGCGCCAGCCTACCTCCCCTGGACCCCCAGCCGGGTCAGGCCCACGCCCTGGGGCCCAGCGCCCCGCTGGCGGGCCCCGGCCAGCCGGTGGGCCTCCGGGTGATCGGACAGCTTCCCGGGTGGCCGGCCAGGCCCGTGCGTTTACAGCAACTCTACCGGCCCAACCATCACCAGCCGGAGCCTCCGTTTCGATAGTGCCACTGCCTCGCCTCTCTGGACGCGGAACGGAAGAGGGCCGCTACATGTCGCAGAGTTCACACGGGACACACGCTGCCTGAGGCCTTTTCATTTCGGTCATCCAACCGCCCATAAGGCATATCAACATTCTCAAAAGGGAGCTGATCAGAAGCCATAAAGTACCACAGATGTAGCTACAAGCGCGCCAGTCAGGATGTAACAAGGGACATGGTTCTTGTTGTTGTTTTATTTTCCTGGAAGGGACTGGTGGTTATAGCTAGGCTAAACCAGGCCCGGGGCTGCACCACGGCGGCTAATGGAGGCCACGCGGGCCAGTCAGAATCCGTGGTTCCACACACAGGATCTCTCGTCTGTCAATGCGTCTGAAAGCAGCAGGGCTTCATAAATGGCTCATTTGTTTTTGTTTTTTGGTGTCGATTAATGAATAAAGTCCAAGTCATGGTGTTTATCATGAACCCAAAAACGAATTACGCCGTATTTCATTACGCATTGGTTTCAGAGTGTACGACCACACAGGATGCACTCCTCCATATACTACTGTATCCGTGCCATGGACGTAAGTATTCAAATAGAAAACTAGCAACAAGATCAAAGTGAGGGTTTTGACAGAGTTTTCTCACATAGTACTAGCTATATGGAATGCAGCTGGTCCCATTGTTATTTATACAGCTGGCACACATACACTGGAAAAATATGTTTGTTCTGGCCTCACAAATATATTGTTAGCATTGGGATTTTAATTATTAATAATATAGCTGAGTCTGTGGATTTGGAGCACATCACGACTATTGGCTTTGGATCCTGTCCCAAATAGGACTGAGTTTTTCAAGGGTCAGTATGTTCCCCTGATGAAGCCGATCAGCTTTACAAATAAACCTAGACCGCTACAAAACTATGTGTGTGTCCCCGTGAGCATGTGGGGGCTTTGGAGAAATCACATCAGCGAGGGATTTTTTTGTTCACAAGGATTCTATTTGCACACACAGGTTAAATCGGCTTTTTGTTTGATAAGTGATAAATGAAAAGCTGTTTTTAATTCCAGACCTAAAATATTTAGCCTCCTTTTTTTACTTTTCTCCACAAATAGATATATTTTTTGATCTGTGAGAAGGGCACAGTTTGAGGTCTGGAGTGTGAAGCGTGTTTAGACTTGGTGAGGTAACAGGCTTCCTGTCACCTCCCACAGGATGGGTTATGTGTATTGGCAATGGAGAGGCTAAGTGTATGAGAAAACAGGGAGTGATAGAGGAGAGAAGAGAGACAGATGGGAAAATGAGTGTAAACATCAGTAAACAGGCTCCCGCCAGCCCTGCCTGCCTGCGTTTTGGGGATGTGAGCGAAACCGTGGGCTTGGCGGTTATCCGCTCCTTAGCGTCGCGGGCTGTCGCGACCCTTCGCCTTGCCTTCGCTTACCGCTGCAGGTCCTCCGTGTGTCCCCAGAGCCTCACTGGCCCTGCCTGAGCAGCACGGGCTTGGAAGCGCTGGAAGTTTAGCGTTTCTTAGTGCTTCAGACCCCGATCGGCATTTCTGTCCACTCTGAACTGCTGTACCCTCTAAAATGAGTCCACGATATGGGAGCTGGAGGGGTGGATAATCGCTACTAATTACACCGCTCTGCAGATCCCTCGCTGTTAGCCGGCATGGCACTTAATTTAGCTAAATTAAAACTCCACGGCTTGGCACGGTGACCCATAGTGGATGTCCAGCGGAATTTAACGGCGCCGGCTGCGTGGAGGGGAGGAGCCCGGCGGACAGGGGAACCGCCGCTGAGCCGGCAGGTGAGGTCGCCCCCCCCGCCAAATCCGGGGCCGAGCGCGGCCCCTCCCGCCCCGGGGGAATCCGCCACGGGCCCCCGCAGGCGGACCAGAGAGCCGAGCTGACAGCCCTGAGACGCGGGCTTGGCACCGAGGCGAACCCGATCCCTGTCGCTCCTCCGGTTCCCACGGAGGGTCCTGTCACAGCACGCACGCCGCGCTAGTAAAACAAAGCGCCTCGTAATCCCTCGCTTAAACCTGCTCATACTCTGCTACTGAATCAGCGAGGCGTCCAAGTTCTTCACCTCAGAATACGAATTAGGAGCCAGCGGTGCTCAGCGTTCGCATAATATTTCATGTCAAATCTGGGTACATTCCTCCAAGGGTGTTCCTGCACACCCAACTGTGTTTGATCAATACAAGGCTGGCACATAAATTTCTGGTCTCTGTTTTGGCAGCAGTGATGGTTCCCATTGCCTGGAGAAAGCTGTTTATCACAGCACTATAATGCAATACAAATAATAATGAACACAAATCCGATTGCTCTCAAAACAAAACAAGCAACGGTTTAAACATCCTTGATAAACATTTATTTAGGGGAGATTTTTATAAAACAAAATAATTTTGTTCAAAGTATGTAGCCTTTATATATGTACATGTTTGACCTGCAACAGTGAGCAATATACTTCATTTGAACCAGGTTACTGTTAAAGTGAGCAAAATGATTTTGTTCTGAGGCTTTTGCTGTTAACTTCATTGAAATACTCAGTCTAATAAATTGCTGCTGCAATATGATCTGGATGCACAGATGGAAGCACAAAGTTTACTGACTGGGAAAAAAGGAATGTTATTTTAGATTAAGTGGCAAATGGAGTCAAATTAAGCCACATCAGTCTGATTAGTTTCAGAAGATAATTTAGTTTCTTGTAAGAGTATCATATTGCAACATCGCAGCATAAATGGATGTGACGGATAAAGTTGCATGTTGAGGGAAATGATCTTGTGGGTAGGCCTTGCGGCATAGTGTCATGGAACGTCTTTGTGAAAATGTCAGATTGTATGACTGCAGGGATTCTGAACTATGAATGACCCTGCTACATGCCATGATAAACCATAAACGTACTATATGCTATGATAAACCCCTGCTATATGCTATGATGAACCATAAACCTACTATATGCTATGATAAACCCCTGCTATAGACTATGATAAACCCCTGCTATACGCTATGATAATCTATAAACCTGTTTTTTGCTATGATAAACCCCTGCTATACGCTATGATAACCCCCTGCTATATGCTATGATAAACCCCTGATATATGCTATGATAAACCCCTGCTATATGCTATGATAAACCCCTGCTATACGCTATGATAATCTATAAACCTGCTATAAGCTATGATAAACCCCTGCTATATGCTATGATAGACCCCTGCTATATGCTATGATAAACCCTTGCTATATGCTATGATAAACCCCTGCTATATGCTATGATAAACCCCTGCTATATGCTATGATAAACCCTTGCTATATGCTATGATAAACCCCTGCTATATGCTAAGATGAACCATAAACCTGTGTGGAGGAAAGTCTTTTCCTAGGTTTTGAGGTGAGATCTTGCTGCAGTGTCGACGATGTAAGAAGAAAGAACACAAGCTTGCGGGAGGTCCTGTCACCCTCGCAGATGAGAGGAAACTCTCCAAACAGTGAAAATGCATAGATTTTATACAGTCAGTCTTCCTTCTACTGAGACAGTCTTATCCAATCATCTTAAAGTCGATCAATGACTATTGCTTATATAACTAGTTGTGACAAAAGGTTCTTTCCATCATCTATTTCTGACTGTTACTGGGTTAACGGTTAGGTTTCAATCCATGGGCCTCAGTATGTTCTGGCCAGTCTGAAGTCCCTGTTTTCTTGAGACACTGCATCTATTTCGGGACCTGCACAAACATCTCCATAGCTCAGCACCACTGTTTCAACAGTTTTCATAATCATGATCTTTTGAGTTACACATACATTTATAACTATATTCCTGATTAATCAATACAATCTTTTAATAAGCAATATGCAGAGATATAAAAGTATAAAAGAATATAAAATGTATAAAAGGATATAGAAAATATAAGAAGTATAAAAACATTAAAAGATAAGAAATATGAAATTATTAATATAAAACCAATAGAAGAATAAGCATACTTCCACACCTGCTATATGCTATGATAAACCAAAGTGCTTTATCATTGGGAAAGGTACAATTGGGGAAAAATCATTTACAACTTATGGCTTTATGGCACTCTTCTGGTCTACATGATCTGTCTAATTCTGGGTGATGTGAAATATATTGTACTGTCCATGCAGTATTACAGCACTGTACAATAATTGGATGTGCATGTCATTGCATAAACATTGCATCACATAGATAAGTCCATAATTTAAATGAATGGAAACTTAAGTACAGTGCACAAATGATGCCACAATGAGTATGGGATATGCTTTCCTTTCCCTTTTCCATGTTGGTGGCTGGAAGCAGACCCTTTTTTGCCGGCATCTATTGCAGCATTTGCTCAGTCTCCACTGGTTTTGGCCTCTATGTCCAGCTCATCACCCCTATTAACCCCTGCAGTGAAGACAGTAGCTGGGCAGAGGGAGCTCAGAAAAAGAGGAACATCAGAGGCTTTGTGGGGAAATAGGCTTTGGGGTCCCCCGACTCAGACTTCAGTTACATCAATGTCAACAGCTTCTGTTGTCACTTGGGCTTGAACCATAACTTCCTGTCAGCAACTAAACAAGAGCCTATAAGCTCCTCATCTCCTGTCCATGTGGTTACTGGGTGACTAAAAATGAACTCATGTTCATTTAAACGGACACGATGACTGATGATGACTGGTTTAACCAGGCCGTATTACGGTCAAACACAGTTGGCTACTCGCATATACAATAACAATTTGTGCATTCTGAGAGAGACAAATTCATGTCACTTTCTTTGACAGCAACATAATTGTGTACACTGCACTCGACCGGAATTCTCTTTTCCTGTGATCTCATGCATGGCATTCAAAAACAATGAAATAACGTTCCTTCGATCCGTTTCCCACTGCCTCACATTGGAATGACCTTATAAACCTCTGGAATTCGTACCCTGCTTACGATGAGGAGCCGGTAGAAGCCGGTAAAATGGTCTGAGGTGATTGATTGCAGCGGCCTTCAACCTCCTTGAAGCTGGGCTTATCGTGCAGCTCTTAATCCTGTCACTGAGCTCTGAAACATTGTCTGACATTTTTAATAGTTCTGAGGTGTATTTGATCTGTTAGGGAAGGCCAGTCAGTTTGCAATTGCCTTTCTTTGAGGACAAAAAAACAGGCCTGGGTTTGTTGTTTAATACCCCTAAAATATTCTAATTAGACATCTGTGCCCCACTGGTTTGTCTCAGGCTGGGTTTTGGGGGGGGGGGAGTGTTGGCACATTGTCCAAGGATCTTCATTAAACAGATTAAATTCAAATTGTCAGGGGAAGGTGTTTACACACATATGCCTGTGGTTTAATGCGAAGGTCAACTGAAAGTCACCACGTGGAGAAGAGATGTGCCGTGGCTCGTCTAGATGCTCATCCTCCTTTGATCTTACACCAGAGTCTAATATGCAGGGCGGTGCAGTGGAGACAGAAATGAACACTGCAAAGCTGAAGAAAGGAAGGGAGTGGGAGGGGGGGGGGGTCGATGTCAAACCTACTGGGCCCTATCAAATTCACAAAAGATACTGAATCCCCCCTCCCACCCTTTCATGACAGGACCATTAACGATGCCTCGTAATTTCTAGAAGACGTGAGCGACCTGTGCGCTCTGTGACTACACCCCATTGGAAACAATGTGGTGGAGTGCTTGCCCATGCATGACTATTCTCTGGTCTCGGTTTCACTTTAGTGTGCTGAACTATATTAGTCATGCCTTTCCTCGTATGGCACGGTGCTGCTCATTTTAATGGGATTCAATGAAATCACACACAAATAAATGAGAAATGGGCTTAGTACCCCATAAAAAGAGAAAGACGTAGCAGTGGAGCATTCCTGAGATTACAGTGCAGACGGTTAGAGGCTGCATTCGTTTCAACAAAAAGCTGCCAGCGCTTATTAAGACATGTAGCAGCATTAATGAAGGCAGCCCGCGGAAATATCCAGCTGGCTTGGACAGGATCTAGAGGAGAAACACACCCCATTCCGCCCAGTCTCCCCTCATCC
Source organism: Anguilla rostrata (assembly GCF_018555375.3). Classification (NCBI taxonomy): domain Eukaryota; kingdom Metazoa; phylum Chordata; class Actinopteri; order Anguilliformes; family Anguillidae; genus Anguilla; species Anguilla rostrata. The sequence continues at coordinate 41,236,110 of NC_057941.1, read as the reverse complement.
ACACATGTCCACACACATGACCACACATACACACACACACACACACACACACACACAAACCCTCACACAAAGAAACACAAACACATGTACACACACATACTCGCACAAACCCTCACACACAGAAACACACACACATGGTCACACACACAACCCTCACACACAGAAACACACACATGCACACACATACACGCACAAACCCTCACACACAGAAACACACACACATGCACACACACAAACCCTCACACACAGAAACACACACCCATACACCTACAGTACACACACACACACATGCACAAATATCTCTCTCTCTCTCTCTCTCTCTCTCTCTCTCTCTCTCACACACACACACACACATACACACACACACACATTTTCTTTCTGTTTTCTGTTTATGAGTCTGCCTGTAGGGGTTCTGCCTTGCCTACATGTGTATGTATGTGCACATATGTGCAGAAGTGTATGCACATGAGGAGTGATGGTTTGTCTGCTTAAATCCATGTGAGTGCCAGCTTTTCTGGTCTGTGCATGGCCAACAAGGAAAAGGATAATGCAGAAAAAATGTTCAGACTTTGGGATATAAATAAGATTTGGGACCAGATATGCATGCATTTTACATAAAAATGTAACAAAATATACGTTTGTGTTTGGAATTTATTTCTTCTGCACAATTTGATGAAGAAGTGTCCCAATTTTATTTTTATATGCCCGAAGTAGGTTTTTTTTTTTTTTGCTTTTGATTATTTTGCTAAATTTTATTTTATGGGGTCCATATTTTCAAAACATGAAATGTTGATATATTCGGGGTCATTTGCATTTAATTTCAATTAAATTCAACCACTGATTAGATGTAAATGTTTGTCGATGAAACTGAGATACATGCAGGTATAATTAAGCGATATCCTTACTAAACTAATATAACTGAACGGAATTTCATTTAATTTCGTTTGATATCAATATAACGAAGTCCTAACTTGATTGTCAAAAGTAGGTTGTCTTAGAAGATAATTTTAAAATCTTTGGCGAACTTGACGTTTGCGCATGACTGCAGTAAGTACGCCACAACTATTGGCGGCGGTAGCACAGCGCAGAAGCGAAACAAACATTTTCTCGAACGTTGTTTGTCTATGAGTTTGAAAATGGCGGCTCCTAAAGAGAAAGATGGTCGGCCGGGGAAACCTGCGGGGAAGGAATCACAACCCTTAATAATAGCCAAAACCCCGGCCGAGGAGCAGCGGCTAAAGTTGGAGAGGTTAATGCGAAACCCTGTGAGTGTGTAGTACGATCTATATGTTATTGCTCTCACGTGTGTTCTGTCAGCCGGTTCACTCGCTGGTACTGCTAACTGCTTTGGTAGCTAAAAATAAAAACATCGATGCTTTAACTAGGTTGTAAGCGAGCTGGTTCGTTAGACTAGCCGACGGTTTTTTAAGAACGACCACTTAATAGTGCATACATAGGGGACTTAACTGTCTTTATAGAGCGTTAAATTACTAATACTCGGAACACGTGTGCGAACAATCTATTGTAAGAACTCTCTCGAACTGGTTATTTACTCAGGACAAACCTGCGCCCGTGCCTGAACGACCGAAAGAATGGAACCCTCGTGCCCCACCGGAGTTTGTGCGGGATGTAATGGGTACGGTTACCTAATAAAGTCTTTCACCGTATTCACACTTGCTTGTCCCTTCTAATAATTTGTGAATTTATTGTCCAAGATTTTGTGATTTGCTTGTTGTCATCTGTTAGATGTTCTACTAGATTGCCTGCTAGCCACTAATGTAACCTCTAACGTTTGTGACGAATAATATAAACTAATAAGGAGAAACTACTATGACTGTAAAGCTATGTCCATTGCATTTTTCTGTGTGTTAACTAATTTCATATTAGAGTCTGTTAGAGTTATGTGTGGAGTACCTTTCTTGATCATGCACAGAACGTCAGTGAACCACATTTGACCCAGCAGTTTGCAAGTTGCAAGTCCAGGCTCAGCTAATACCTTACTGCTGTTGTCGTTAGCCATGCTTTTGTTCTGTTGTACATGCCATTTTTAAGATGTGGCTGTGCCTTGTCTAAATGTTGCTCTTAGGCTCCAGTGCAGGGGCTGGTAGCGGAGAGTTCCATGTGTACAGACACCTTCGTCGTCGAGAGTATCAGCGACAGGACTTTCTTGACCGGATGACTGAAAAGGTACACGTATATCCCTGGATGTAAATGAAGAAGTTCCTCTCGTGTGCGAATGAATTGTCTGGTTGTGGGCCCATATTTTTGATGTCATCCCATGTCAGTGCTTGGGCTGATAGCTGAGTAACACAAGCCCTTTGCACCAACCTAATGCTTCTGGTCTCGCTATGCACTGCCTGTAAAATAACGGGTGTTGTGGGAAAGCTATCAGCAACACTCAAAGATTGGCAAGCCAGTTGAATAATAATAATGTTGGAACAGTTAAGCGGCGCAGTGGGAATCATACTGGCAAACCAGAATGACCACATAATAAAACACAAGAAAACAATTGCCCAGATATATTTTACTACTCTCAGGCCTTCCTTGGCTCTCTAACTTGTACCTTGATTCCCTGACGTGCATAAAAGGCAGGGAGGCTTTCAGCATATGCAAATCTTATTAATGTACCAGAAAATTTAGCAAAACCTAAGACCTCTCACTTTTACAGTGATGGTCTGAAGATCAGTTGCAAAATCGCTAGCATTTTGGACATTGGATGTAGATTACACCACCTGGTCCTAGGTGGCGCCACCTGTTTTCTGGCACGATCTCTCAGGTGCTCACTGTCTCATGCTCAAGAGCTTCACTGAATTTTAACTATGTTCTTTATCGACTGTGTGCAAATGGGTCAATTGAATATTGGAAATTTTGAAACATGTTCTTGTAGTCTCATAGGTCCTTGTTTGTTTTGTCCATTGAATTTTTATAGCAAAGGCTTGATTATGAATATCAGGATAAACTACTGGAGAATCAAAGACAAGCTGAGGAAAGGACAGCTAAACGAAAGAAGAAGAGGTATGTATTTAATTTAATTTATTGGTGAGGAAGGGATAGTACATAATAGTTTGGCATTTCTTTCATTTAAATGTTGGTTGTTTCGTTATACTGTTAAATGTGAGTGTTTTTACTACTTTGGCCACTAGAGTTCGCTCTGTACGTACATTCATGCTGCTTGTGTTTCAGTCTGTCAGCTCTGACTGATTTTTCCCTCCCTGTTTCTTAATCATCCATTTTGTTGAGAAAAGCCTTTGGAATAGTTTGAAGCCTTGGCCTGATACACTATGTTTTGAAATCAAATGGCCTTTCTAGGGAAAAGCTGAAGCAAAAGAAGCTGATGGCAAAGAAAGTCAAAGTGGAGAGTGAGACTGCAGAAGGTAAATTCTTTTCACTCTGGGTTTTCCAACAAAAACATTCTGGGATTCACAGTATTTCTGTTACTGTTGTTAGAACTTTTCACTTTTTGCATTTTCAGTGATTGACTGTTTTAGTTTAGACCAAACAATTTTGGCATGAGGTTTGTTGTGGGCGTTAGGGCTAAGCAATATATCGATATTATATCGATATCGTGATATGAGACTACATATCGTCTGGGATTTTGTATATCGTAATATCGTGATATGGCATAAGTGTTGTCTTTTCCTGGTTTCAAAGGCAGCATTACAGTGAAGTGATGTAATTTTATGAACTTACCTGACTGTTCTAGCTGTTCTATTATTTGCCTTTACCCACTTAGTTATTACATAGGCATTACTGATGATTATTTGTCAAAAATCTCATTGTGTAATTTTGTGAAAGTACCAATAGTCATCCCCACAATATCATCACAATATCGATATCGAGGTATTTGGTCAAAAATATTGTGATATTTGATTTTGTCCATATCGCCAGCCCTAGTGGGCGTAAGTGTTCATTGTTACTGAGAGGACAAGTAATTAATTGGGTTATTATATATTATATAATCAGCCTTGGTTGTGTCTCTTCTTCAGATAATGAGTCAGCCTCCAGCAGCGATAAGGAGGAGCCAGATCATGAGGCTGAGGATGATGCTGATGTTCCCAGCTTTGTCATGGGAAAGAGGTGACACCGTGGTCCTCTGGTCTACACCAACCGCAAGGAAGAGGTTCTGATCGGGCACTCGCTGGGGGTCATTGGACCTGTGTCGCAACATTTGGGGACATAACCAGCCTGAATGGGTTTGATGTACTGACAGGCTTGAAAAGACTTTGCCTTCTTTAAAAGGTGTTTAAAGATTTGCTCTGCCGAAATGATTTTCGTACCCGCTAGAACTTTAGGGTAGGGCTCCTTGACACGAAATTACTTTTACTAGACTGAAAGAAAACATTTTGTGTTAGTAATTTGTAACATTTAGGTTTGTTCGGTGTTAAATATTCCCAGTGAATTTGACTATTATTTGTCTTTAATTTGTGTGAAATAATGCCTGGCATACTAGCACCCGAATTTCTGGGTGCTCATTCCTATACTTTTCACCTTGTTATTTGGATTTTTAATAAAATAAAAAAATGAAGTATTTTCAATTTTTTTACTTGCAGTAATTTTCTAAATGCTTTTTTCCCTTTTTCTCACAAATTTAGAATGTCAAATTATCAATTATCAATTATCATTAATGTCAAATGTCAAATTCAGGAAAGCTCACACAAGAAGAATGGTAAATGGTAAATGGACTGCATTTATATAGTGCTTTTATCCAAAGCGCTTTACAATTGATGGCTTTCATTCACCAGAGCAGTTAGGGGTTAGGTGTCTTGCTCAGGGACACTTTGACACGCCCAGGGCGGGGATCGAACCAGCAACCCTCCCGACTGCCAGACAATCGGTCTTACCTCCTGACCTATGTCGCTCATGAGGTAAGAGAAAGTTCACTTACATAAAGCACGTAATGTCACCTGACCCTTCGTCATCCACTGCGGTTTGCCAGTCAGGTTCACACAGAATTCAGAAATGTCACTAGGGGGGGCATAGCTCAGGAGGTAAGAGCGATTGTCTGGCAGTCGGAGGGTTGCCAGTTCGATCACCCACCCTGAGCGTGTATCCCAATGAGTTGATTGGTACCATGCACAGCATCCTGGGGTGAATGGGTGAATCAATTGTAAAGGCATTAATTGTAAAGCCCTTTGATTGCCGGATGGACTTGCAGGGACTTGCACGGCGAGGCGCACTGTCATCTGACTGAACCCTCTAGGGTCAGGTGTGCATCGCACCACAGGGCCACAGGCCACGGTGGGCACTGGAACGGTCCAGGGTCAATGCCAGACCCTGCTGCACATCCATGCACAGCACCTTAACAGAATGAGCCCCCCAGCAGCACCTTATAACAATTCAGTGTTAAATTAAAAACATGTGTTTTCAGTCAGGAGTATTTCCACAATTAGATTATTTGTATCTATGTTTATTTAAGCAGGTGTTACACATTGGCATTAAAAATACTTGTGTAAGGAACACACAAGAAATCTCAATTGGTTAGAATGATGGAATTGCTTGTGTTTTGTTTTGCAAACGCATATTAATAATTTTAATAATCCATCTCGTGATATACATGAGATTTGTAGATGTCTTGGCCCTGTATGCTGTCACGGTTTTCATGGTTTCTAACAGTGGAATGTAAATACTGTGAAGTCTCCTGCCTGGAGAAGGCAACATTTGTGCTGGAATGACTGCTGTGGATGGAATGCAGAGCTGAATGACGCCATGCCACACTGGCAAAATGAACGGAATTTAAAATGTCAAGCCTGTCCCAAAAAGGGGAGCTGCGTTGTGTAAACACTTTTTATTCCATGACATTTTGAGAAATGTGTGTTGTACTTCCATTTATATAACAGTATCTTCAGTGTTAATACATCAGCTCTCTTTTTTCGGTTCTTTTAATCACAAAGTGCAGCACTGGCAAACAAGCTCTGATTCATAATCCAATTTAACATCCCGTGGTTTTAAAGGCCCTTGTATTATATTGCTCATCATGCAGACCCACACTAAGATGCTATATTGGTAGTGAACAAGCCTCGTGACTGTCCTTATATTGCTGAGCCTAAATTTCCATCACCATAACACCATAGTGTAGCAATTTTAATAGCAACCAGAACTGCTCCTCCAAGCCATGTGTGGATGGGGAGTGCCTTGTTTTTCCATTCCAGCAGCCCCTGGAATCTGGAGAGGAACAAAGCCGGAATTCCAAACGCCGTACTTTTATAAACAGCCACAATAAAGTCTCTTTGTCTTGTTTTGTGGCAATTTGCCAAACTCGCTGTCTGCGTCTCTGTCTCTGTTTTCTCTTTTACAGTTATTCAGTACACTTAATTTTGAATTTCTTAGTTTGACTGGGTGGTTTGAAGATCACCTGAGAGTTGGTTGGTAATATGGGTCCCTGTCACACCTTTACTGTCAATGAGCTTTAAAGTTGATATGTAAACAGGAGCGCTATCGCTGATTTGCGTAATTTTATCCGTCACGTTTGTTTATGTGGCTGCAATATAAGCAGTGCATTTTCTGTATTTTCTGTGTCCTGAACCAAGTATATTTTAAAGTTGCAGCCATAAATAAGCTACTTTCTCTCTCGTTTTGTGAAGTTCAATAGTTTAGTATGATCTTCCTATGTTATCGGTGACTGGTTGCTATGACCATCTTTGCCTCCCCTCCCCTCTGGCCTGTCGAACCAGTTTAGTGGCTTTGTTTGGGGCTTGCCAGGGTAAGGCCCAAAGGCGTGGCAGAGAAATTCTTCAGCGTTTGATCGTCATCACCGCAGGATTCCAGACATCCCGATTAGCGGCAAAATTTTGAAAGGGAAATCAATCATTTCTGCATACCATGGCCTTTGTGGCCCTAGCAGTGGTGTTATGCGTCTGGCTTGATGTAAACAATGCAGAAGGTAAGTGAAGGATTTGCTTTTTTTTGGCACTGACTTGTGTTGCATTCCCAAAACTAGATGGCTTTTACCGTTATTTTAGCATATGGAAGCACATACAAGCAAACATTTATGATGTAACTATTATATTCCAGTGACATGGTGTACAAAATCATTATTATTTCATTTCAATCTCCCTGATTTTGATGTTCCTTTGGGTTTTCCAGTGCTCGGAAAATCAATTGGCCAGTTTCGTTAGATGACAAGTAGCCTACATTTTTGTTAGTTTCGAAAACACTGTTCATGAGGGCAGCTAGCCCTATGTTGATTTTCAGTGCTCACATTTGCTGTTTAGTTTTGACCAAGGTTCAGCTGGTGTTTCACTTGACAACTCTTGACTGTGAATGAAATATTGAAACATTCTTTATTTCAGAGACACATCCTTTTAAGTTCTTTTTGGCCTATTTTAAACTTTGACAGTTCAGTGGCAGCAACAAATCAGATCCATGTATTACAGATCACATGCCTGTCCAAAATGTGTAGGTCAGGCTGCTCTCTTGGTTAATGTAAATGCATGTTTTTATTTGACCTTTTTTTTCAATTAAAATCCAATAAATATGGTGTACATGTGTTGTACATAAAAGTGCATTAGTTACAGGCAGAACTGCCCAGAGGAAAAATCTTTTTCTCAGGATAGTCTTTTCTTTAACTCTTGAGAAAGTAGTAAGATCTCAATTGTACATCTTTCTGAGATCACTTCAATCTGAAGTGTTGCTCCTAAAACCCCCTTAGGAGAAAAGATGAGATAATGAGAGGATGAATTTGAGACTTCAGTAAGACAAATGGATATTGAATTGAGATGCGGTTGTTTCTCATGAGGTCACTATGAGAAAACTGATACATATTTGAGAAGTATCATGAGATCCTAGGAGTCATAGCTGAGTTTTCTTTGAGCTATTTCTCTGATCTCATGGTCCCATGTTCAGGAGACCTAAATTAGACTTATTTAAGATCATTTAGAGATCTCTTGTTTTGCTCAGAGTAAGACATAAATGGAATTATATGTGGTTGTTTCTCCTGAGTTGAATTTGAGAAGTAGGAGGAAAAGCCTTTGGTCTCACCTTACTATTAAAAATAGCTCATTTGTGTCTAGGAGAAATAAAAGAAACAACTATAAAATCTCTTCTTGGATTTTGCTTTCCTATGGGTGGTCAAACAAAATTGTCAGTCTTTTTTTAATGTCTCCTTACAGTTCCCTTTACCCCAGAAATTTCCTCCTCAACAGTAGCATTAGGTGTACTGACAAGTAGAACAATGGTGCTGAAACAGCCAAAGTGCTATTTCGATCAAGTGGAAGGCCTTCCCTGCTCTGTACACCGGTGTGAGATTTGGCTAGTGGTTGCCAGAGGTAACGGTGAGTCCTCTTCAAGCCTATTTAAGACCTATTTTCACAAAAGAATTACTGTAAAGCATACATACAGCCTTCTCAGAATAACCTCACTGTGTCCACTGATGGTGCTGAGTTACTTCTGTGGAAGTGAAATCGACTCACACTTTTTTCACATTGCTTGATCTGGCCAGCTCACAAATGTCATGCAACTGTATTTGTTTCTATGTATTCTATTGAGTTTTTTTTTTAGTTTCTTCTCTATTCAAGTCCAAACACTTTGTTTTGCACAAAATGCCTCCTGACCAGTCGATGTCTCGGCCAACAGGAGTTCAGACGTTTGAGAGTCAGGAGACTAGCAGCGACATCTTGTCTCAGTCGCCTTACCCCGACGCCTTCCTGGACGACACGTCACCCAACTTCTTCATCACCAGAGTGGGGGTTCAGAGTAGCTTTCCCTGTGCAGAGCTGCCTGGGTTCCGATACTTCCAGGTAGGAGCGGAGGGAATGTGTCACACCGCCAACTGCAATGGGGCCCTGCCCACCGGAGCCACCATCAGGTAAAGCCCTGCTGGCGTATCCACTCGCCTCCCCCACTCATTATCATGATACATCTACAGTCCAACCAAAGGTACAACAGTGGTGTTACCACCAAACCCTAGGTGATAACATTACATGCAGTATTCACAACTGCAGATTTGCTGTAGTCAGATGTTCATTGACTGCAGTATGTTTTCCGTCTGTGACTTCATCATGCAAAAAATTCTTTGCTATTTTTACACCAGGGAAATCAACATGAAATTTCTCCAGTCACTGTCATATACAGTGTTGCTCTTTTCTTTCCTGCAGAGTGAAATATATCTTGGTGAATCCAGCTAACAAAAGAATAGAATCCGGCTCGCTTTGGTCCCATCCCATAACTCTATTAACGCGTATGTTCACTGTCACTGTCTTCCTATGTATGTTATTTCAAAGGTCAACATACATCTATACATATAATAGACACATTGCTCCCTATGGGTAAATTCATAAATGCAATAATACTATGCCATAATAATCTGAAAATCTGATCCCATATTTCGAGAGAATTAGGAAAATGAGCATTTGTAAGTTGTTATAGATTTATCTTGTTAAACGCATGGGCAGTGAGCAGATCCAGATTGAGATGTATCTGTGAACTCCTGCAGACAGGGCCAGCTCCTCCATTGACGAGTCGACATGGAAACGCTCTGGGGCGATGGTTGTGATCACAGTCATCCTCTCCTGTTCTCTGGCCGTGCTGACGCTGATGCTGGTAGTCATGCTGCAGCAGGGCTGGTGAGTCACTCACTGGGCCCCGCCCATCAGTTAGAACACCGATAGAGTTGTTTGAATAATAAACACACAATTATGCATTTTTGTGACGCCTGTTTTTAGCTTCCTTTTTTCCTAGTTTCTTGCTTTTGCTGAGCTAGGACCGCAGATTGTTTGATCTCTCTCCTGGATCTCTGTATCTCTGGTAGGCTTCAGGATTTGCCAGCAGCCAGTAGGCAAGATTAGCATACGCCGTGTTTCCTGTTTCATAGGGTATGTCAAGCTAGCAGGTCAACTTTTGATTTTACAGCATCATTTCAGAAAAAGGCATTCTTGGATTGATGTATGGCCTGAGTAACAAATGGTGATGCCTATCAAGTTCATAAGCTTTCAGGATTTCACACTGATTTGCCACAGCAGTGGAAGAGAATCTGAAAAAGACAATGATGCATATCTGACCCTACCCGTTATTGTCTTGAAATGAAGTATAAGTGCATATTGTTGTAGGTATTTACTCCAGATATTTATGTAATACTTGTTAGAAATTAATTATACGTACTTCCGTGTACTAAAAATACAAACAAGTAAAATATAAAATGTTATAATTAAAATGTAATTATTGATCAAGTTGGTTGAAATTGATCACGGTGTTCTGTATAAGATAACGAATCATAAAGATAGCAAGGAAAATGTTTGCTTACCTTTTCTCAATTACCATTGCAAATATCATAGAGTATACAGAATGAGAATAGAATGAAAAAAATTGAACTATGTTCTCAGCAAATTAATGAGAATATGAGTATTACTTTAGACATAATATATTCAATATATTTGCGCACACAGTTCATCGTATGCAATTGTATTGCACACAAATCATTCTTGTCAGTGCTACAGTCCTCTTTCGTCTGTGAAAACTGCATGTGATTTGCACTTCTACAGAATCATTTTGCTCTCATCAGCTCAAAGAGAACTGACAATACTTCTGAACTGAATTAGCTCTCAAAGTGAGTAAAACCGGAAGCTAGCAGAGCTCCTTCTTATGAGATTGATGTGATTTTATTGGCAGCTCCGGACTCACTCACGGACCTCCAGCGATCCCTGAGCCTCTTTCCCTTAGCCAAGGGGTCAGAAGATACAACACGCACAACCTCAATAACTCAGAGTACTACAGCAACCTACGGATATGACCACTTCCAATGGAGATTGTGACTTACTGTACAACAAATATAATGTGTGATTAGATGTCCAGAATTGTGCAATTGGTTTGTCAAGTGTACTGAATTCCCACCTTAATGCTACTGGTCACTCCTCTCTGAAAAGGCCAGTCTCAATTTCGGTTATCATCAAATTCAAATACAGTAGAACTTCTGATATAGGAATGCTTTGGGAGTGTGAGTTGTTTGAAATGCGAAAAACAGGCTAGACAGCTTTGTCGCAATATTGTGGCAATGAATCATTTATAACTGATTATCAGTGAATAACTGATAATCACACAATCTGTAAGCGGGATTTCTTTAGAGCATTAGATTTTTCCCTCTATCAGCTTTTTGAAAGACATGATAAGTTTTCATATCTATGCATCTCATAATAAAAAATGTTGCCTGTCTTGCATTCTCAAAGAAACATTACAATATATGTTCATCTATATTAATGTCATAAAGATATAACCTAGGAATACCATAGGAATATCATTGGAATGCATAGAAATTGAAAGCAATTGTTCCCAACCAAACACAGGACCAAACACAGTTATAGAAGGATAGGTGCATTTTAAGTAACCAATAGAAAATGTGCTTCATTTCAGTTTGATGTTCACTTTTTGTTGCGTCTGCGGTAATATCAAGGGACATCTATGTAGGTTGTAGGCTAAATTTGATGTGTCTTCTACATCAGGAATGCTACAGTTCTTGTAATGTTTTGTGTAATTAATTTTAAAGTGTGTTTCATTGTTTTTAATCACACTGGATATGAATAGACTAGCCTAACATTTATAAACTATATAATATTGTATCATGAATATGCATTTGTTCTAGTTTCCAAGAGGTCCACAAAATAGCACTTTGTTTAAATAACATTAATAGTATCTCACTTATTGTACGTAATTGAGACAAGAATTCACCAGGCATTAAACAGTGACTGAATCATTCCCATGTTTAGGTACAAGCTCTGGAATTGAAATTAAGATGACTGATGCCCTTGTTTCACTGTTTTAATTTAGCTTTTCCTCTAGAACCAGTTGTTCAAGTTAATATGTTATATGTTTGTTCTAGTCTATCTGTGTTGCGTCTGGTTGTGCGTTTTTTTTTTTTTTTTTTTTTGAATAAAGATTAAAAGGGAGCAGACAGACTACCCTCCTTCCAGTTTATTTATTTATTTATTTTTTGCTTTATTAAGATGGGAGAAAGCAGGGAGTAACAGACAGAAAATGGATCTAGTACAGAAAGGGCAATAGATGGAGTTTGAACCCCCAGCCATGTGGTGGAATTCATACATGCCTTGAGAGATATGCCCAACAAACTGCACCATGTCTCACATGGTTTTACTGTTGTTTGTGTACATGGTATGTTGTGTACAACATAACTTTGTAAGTTATTAAGAAATTGGCAATCATACAGACTTGTTTGTAAGAATGTTTCAGGTCAGGGTCAGGACATGTGACTTTGAAGTTTCTTTGCTGAGTGGGTGTTGATTGGAGGTGGGAGCTGTAATGCTCTAAAATGCTATACAGTTTGATCTTGATGATATGCCAAGCAAAAGGTGTAATAACATTGCTCATTATCCACTATCCAAACAGACCCCTGTTCCCTGCAGCCACAAACCTGAGGACCTCATCTGCAAGTTCATCCTTTCTGCCTTTTTATGGAAAAAGTAGTCGCTGAGTGTTGGGGGTTTATACCATTGTCACTCCATTTCTGGGCTGCTGCGTTATTCCCATAGTATTTTTCAGCAGATGTCCATATCATCCCTAGGTGGCCAGCACAATAGTCGATGCACATCAAAATACCCCAGAATACCAGATGACGCAATATTGCTTGTATTGATGCATGTTGTATTATTGCAGGAGTTGGAATGCTGTTACAGTTATGCGTGCAGAAACCACTTCAGGTACATGTTCAGACAATACACAGCAGCATTGTCATCGAGGGTGTTCCCGTCACACGCACCCAAACTTGCTACTGACGGCTCGCTGCTCCCTTTAATTGACGTATTGTACACTCGGAAATAGTTATGGGAGGGGAAGCAGCCCGTTAAAGCTGCCCCTTTCGAACGGCGGCTGTAGTTCTCGCTCCAGTCAGCCAAGATCTGTCACTCTCGAAATCGACAAGCTCTCCAGGGAGAATTGGTGACACCAACAGCAAAACCTAGAATGGCCCTCCTCACTGTGGTCTTTGCAGTGTTGTGCCTGTCTATCCGGAGTGTGCTGGGAAAAGGTATGTGGTTCACTCTGGTTAATCATTATGTCTGATGGTAAAAATGACATTTAAGTTCTTATATTCCTTATTACTCATTGGTGGGTTATGTAAGATAGAGCCTATGAGCAGGAGACTGCAGCATAGAAATTCTCAGCAGTAAATGCCATTCTATTTGCACAGCTTGCTGTCATTCTCTGGCATGTTTCAGTGCTTTTATCTGTCTTTTTAAAGGCTTGCAGCCCTGACTGGGGTCCCTGTGGTTATCTTTCAAAGAGTAGTCTATTTTCACACTCCAAGGAGAACTGACTTAGTACTGTTTGATTTAGCACAGACCATTTTGAGTAATATAAATTATTTTGATCCCAGTACAAATGGAAGACTTGTCTTATGTTTCTGTCTTCTGCTTTCTGCAGACACAATGTCTGAGAAAAATCGATACATTTAAGCATTTTCAGTACATAATGGGAATTAAATGCCCTTATATTTGCTATTGTAAGTATGGATCAAGGGGCCAAGACCAGGCTTTGTTTCTGAAGCTCACTTCCTGATCTTGGTGAGAGACGTTGCTCTCTAGCACCTGCATGGTTGGCTCCAGTGTCTTCCTTTCAGCCACCTGCTTCATCTTAGGTCAATGGTACCAATACGGTTAAAATACTATGTCAAGAATTCTTCCCCACAAGAACATGTAGTCTCATTGGATTTCTTTTTCTTTTTTTTTTTTTTTTTTTAATGCCTCCCCATATACCGATTTGTTATTGTGTTATTTGGGCTATTTGTATATTTTTGGCTTCATGGCCATGTAAGGATCCTCCTTTTCCTTACTGTACAGTCTCAGGTTCCAATTTGTACAACATGGAGGTCTTTTAGAAAATAAGAAAATAAAACACACACTTACTAATGTACCAATGAACCAAACCATTCAATGTCTAGGCTATCATAATGTATTAGCAAGGCTGGTAGGATGCAAGCTCCAGGGTGAATATTTCCTCAGGCTCTAATATTTAACGAGCAGAAGTGAGATGACTTGTGGAATGCCTGGCCTTACTGGTAACGGGCATAGGTTGATTGTGTAATTTAGCCATTTGTCAAATTTCTTTACACTGCTCCCAATTATGAGTGATAGAAAGCAACGGTGACACCCTTCCAAATTTAGAGGTATGAAAGCATGAGTCATACTTTTTTTGAATGTGGTAATTGTGGAACCTTATTATTCAGGTTTTTTTTCACAGCTTGGGATGGGCTGAATTGATGATGTAATTGCATTTGTCTTTTGTGTGTCTGCTTCAAACTGAAATACACCCAATCCAAAATCAAGCCCATGGATGCCATAAAACCGGATTCTCTTGTCTGCTCATGCTGGGATTGGCCAATATATATGCCTGACTGAGTGAACAGCCCAGAAATATTTGTGCCTCATGTATTGAGGCTGGGGGTCCATTCAATTTTCATTTTAGCCAATGCAAAAAATAATTTTTTAAGTTATTCTAATTTTAAGGGATTTCCTGACTTGACTTAATTTGGAAATGGAATTGGTCCCAACCTTGATATATAATGGAAGCAACAAAAGTTTGTATTTTCTCTTTTTATTTAGGTTCAGAGTCCTTTACTCCTCTTATTTCTTCCAACGTTGTTGGGAACGTCACTGGCAACACTGTCGTACTGCTAACACCAGTGTGTTACTTTAATGATGTGACCTGCCCCCCGGGGAAATGCTTCGTATATCTGGTTGCTGCAAAAGACCTAGGTAAGAATGCTTCTCCATTTTTACGGGAAGTTATGCACTGAAATTGTTACACACAAATTCTAAGTGCAGTCTTTCATAGGAAACTTAGGCCTGTTATAATTACACACAGTAAATATAAATAAAACTACTGGGCCTTTACACTGGACATGGTAAATTAATATTTAAAAATTAACCCAGTATTTTGTTTCATTTACAAAGCACACTCCATGTCAGTGGTCTTTACATGACTCATGTATAAATACATGGTACATTACATTCAATCATTTCCATGGGTTTTATTTTGTCTTGGTGCGTACAATATACCTTACATTGCGCTCTCTTTTTTATTATGTTCTTCAATTAACCTTGGATAGCTGCTGTTTTATAAATATTCACTGACAAATCAATGGTTGAAATTTAAATGGATTCTATGAGTCATTGCCGACTGTGAGCAGAAGTCCTGCAAGGTGGCACTTAAGTGGCCAGTGTTGTCCGAGGGAGATGCTGTTGCTGTAGTGTCTGAGCTGGTAAAGTGCAGAGAGAGCAAAAGAACAATTGACTGACTTTTTATGTTTTGAAAAAATAGCAATCTTGTTCTCAAGAACAATTATTTTCTTTATTAACAGGAAGCAGCAACTTTGATACAAACAAAAGCAGCTCCAGTATTCTCACATTATCACCTTACCCGACTGCCTTCTCCAAACCAACCTCTAAAAACTACTTCCTGACCAAGATGGGGCCTCTGGAAAACTTCATGTGTATTAATGGCGCTGAACCAAAAGACTTCAGAGTGGGCTCAGACGGAAACTGTTCGACTCCCAACTGCAATGGAATATTTTCGACTGGATTAACTGGTGTCAGGTAGGAAACTCTTTGTCCTATAACTTTGTCCATATAATTTAATGTCTTATTATTTAAGTACACACAAAGCAATATATTCAGTTAATTAGATTTCCTTTGATAAAGAATATGTTCTTTAGTATGACCCTGGGTTGGCTTCTGTGCAGTTCTGCTTGCAGCTGTTGTCATACTTTGATTTGGTGTAATGAGACCTTTCTGGGAATTGAGCATTTCTTGAATTTTTGTGTATCTTCATTCACAAAATGAAGCTGAAATGTGCTGCAGAAATGCTATGTTGAACTGAACCTTCAACAAGATTTTTCCGTGTCTTGTGATTTCAGGTTTAAATACGTCTTAATCAATAGCACCCAGACAAATAAAGTTATTAACGAGACCAACTGGTCCAGCCCCATCAACCTTCTTTCTCGTAAGAACCCATGGTTAATTGTTTTTCCCTCATATTTGCTATGTGATTATAAATGTCAGGATATCTGCCTAAATATCATTCAATCAAGTCTCACTACTGTCCCTCTCTCCAGCCAAATCCTTCACTTCCCTTAATGATGGTCTTGGTGGGAGATCTCCTTCCATGATTGCTATCACCGTCATCCTGAGTGTTCTGCTCTTCCTGCTACTGCTGCTGCTGATCGTGGCTCTGGTTTATGGGTGAGTTATGACCCCGCCACCACTTCCAACTTTATGAAATGCCTCTGGCATCAGATGGTGAGCATTACACAGCTTTCATTTCATAAAACTTTATGATTCTGAGATGAGTACACATCAAAATGCTCGGAGCTAAGTTAACCGGCGTAGAATACATTTTACAGTTATAGAGTACCTTTTATCAAGTGTGGACTCATGTACTCCATTAGAGTGCAATTTGCACTAAAGACTTAACTCTGCAGCAGTTGAAAAATGTTCATTTCCCATTTGACCTTCTTCGGCAGGGCCCGTCATGCACCAGAGCCAATGCCAGTCCTCGGGTCCCTAAGGATCCGTAGGTACAACACCCACCACATGAAAGACGGCGTTCCACAGGATAACCCGGCCTTTGAGGGAAACATGAAGAACTATACCACGGCCGAGGTGCTGCCAAATGTGCCCGGTGCCATAGATCATTTGGGCCCTCAAAACGCAGTGACGTTGAAGCGCTACAATAATCACGAATTCCCCGAAGACATCAGCCAGACCAGTTAGACCATGTGCCTTGCAAGGCAAATACAGCACCAGAGCCCTTCAGAGACCATTAGCGTTCCTTATAATTCTCAAAGGCTATGACAGGCAGCAACATCCAAACTACAGACAGGGGTATTTACCTCTGCTCCTGGACTTATAAGCTCCTGCCGATTTCCTGTTCCTGTTTAAATAGTTTGGAGTACTATTGGCACAAATACAATAATAATTGAGTCAAACAAACATATTAGTTATTTCCAGCATTCCAAGACCAGGACTGTCCAGCTTTGGTACAAACCATGTGAGGCTTGTTAATGTATTTGCCAACTGCAGCCCCCAAATTTAGACTCTGCTATGTAGTTTAAAGTTTTATTGAAAAAGTGGCTGTTCTTCTAGCATTGCAATGCACCGTGTTTATTATATTACAGTGATGTTCACTGTGATATTCTGTGCTGGTGTGGGTAATTATCTGTACCATATGTTAGCCAGACTTCTACATTCACGTGGCTACACAGCACACGTAACACGCACATTTTTTCATTTGAACGTTTACATGATTTTTGAAACTTATGGCTTTATTAGAGAGTGGTGCCCAATCTTATACAAAAAGGGCTGGTCTGGGTGCAGTTTTTTTGGTTTGTTTCTTTCCCTAAGACACCTAATTCTACTTATCAAGATCTTGATTGAAGACCATGATTACAAAATGAACTGAATCAGGTGTTGCGGTGCTGGGCTAAAACAAAAACCTGCACCCACACGAGACAACCACTGTAGATCTCACAATGGCAGAAATTAAACAATAACATATTATTATTATTATTATCATCATCATCATTGTAAAAGGTTCATCATATTTATTAAAGAGCTTGCAGGTTATTATACTGTATGTCATACATATCCACTACACGTGAAAAGCCAGCCCTTTCCTTTTATACATTTAATTCATAGTATTTATTACAGCTTATTACATTCCAGACGCAATTATACACATTCTATTACCAATTTCCTCTTTGGTGTACAGTTTCCATGCCTTTATAGATATGACAATGTCAGTATATTTAACATTGTTTCAATGCACGTTTCAGACAAACGTGCGTTCAGTGACATAATCAGTTGAACACAATGTAAATAAATATCTTACTGTTCACATGCGTCATTTTAGTAGTTTGTCTTTTCAAAGGCCGCAAATAGGTATGCATGTAATTGCTGCTAATAAGAAACGCACACCTGCCCCCGAGGTCAAGATGAGCAATATCTTTGTGGCCGGAAATCCGAGTAAGAAAGCCAGGTGGACCCACATTGAATGGGAATAACTGACATTCGGAAATGAAGCGTCTGAAGTAGTTTTTCAAGGAAGGCGCTACAAGAGAACAACAGTGACCGAGAAAAAATTTGAAATGGCTTTTTCATACATTGCTGTCATCTGTGCACTTCTGTGCTGTGTCCGTTCGACAAGTAAGTGTATTCGAGTTTACATAGTTCAGTTATAACATGATAAAATGAAACCCGATGATCAATTAAATATGAAAACATTTGATTGTTAACGACAGTCTCTCAGTGTCTTTGTGTGTCACACCCCGCTTGTTGAAATGGGCTGTGATAATTGTATTTTATTATTGATATCTTAGAATTATGGATGGTGACGCATGTTATAACGATGAAATCCACTTATGTGAAATTTGAGCCAAACTATATTATTTAGGGCAACAATGTGTTTTTGTCTGCTATTATCAATTATATTTAATTAACCGAGCCATTAACATTAATAACAACATGCTCTTCGCATTTATCACAATATTTGGAGACAAACAAACTGGGAAAATGAAATACAGACAAAAATACCCAAGAAACCGCAGACTCCCTATGATTTTTAAATTTATGATACTGTAAAAATGGATTTAATTATAAAGTATTGTCTTCATTTATAGAAAGAGAATTGGCGCTACCAGTGTCGCGTGTTAACGTATTACCTGGAATAGACTATTGTCACTCAAATGACTAATCCGTGTCACCATTGGGATTTACAAATTGCAAAATGCCTGGATTTGATCAGGACATGCAAAAGTTTTATTCGTTATTTGAACAACATCCGTTACGATTAGACTTTTTCAAGAGGGCTGTGTTTGTGTCATGCAAATGAAAAATGTAAAGTCGTGTATTCTTGAAGGCAGTGTACTGAAACATTTGAATACACTGGAAATAATTCCTTGGAAGTGCACGTACTTTAGAGGAAAGAAAAGCAATATACGTACACAGTAAACAGATAGTATTTGGTCACATTCTGGGATGTGGGCTCAAATGTTTTCTGCCAAGAGTTGAATTAACACTGTTAAAGTTGAATTAACACGGGATATTTTACTGTGTGCCATGGAGGAATTGATAGGGCAAAATAGGATAAACTGGTTTTTCAAGACTGAGAATCTCAGGAGGTTTGTCCTTCACGCCCAAGGTTGAAACCAGATCTCACTGCAACAGAAACACGTACCCTGCTTACACACAATGTGCTATGATTTATTGAGAAAATATTGTTTACTATGAATTAAAAATGGCAGAGAGAGAGTCTGTCATTTCCCACATCATTTTAGATATTTCAAATGAAACTTCTGGCCATTTAATTCAACTGGATCTTAAGGACTTAAAACAGACTCCGTCCATTGTTTCAAAATTGGCACAGGTCCAAAAATGTATTAATAATACTTAGGAGTAGGGAGTCTTAGTATATAATATTTAATTACAAAAGTTATTCTGCAGATATACAGATGGGTGACAAATTAAAGGAAAAACCTGAATAAATGAGTGGAAAAACATAACAAATGCAGATGCCTTCATACAGGTGTACTGCATGATACAATTAAGCAATTAACATCTTATCATGCTTTGTGGCATGTATAAAAATTCTGAGCAGGCCCAATTGAGCTCGATTTTGGATCAAGATGGCAAGAGAAAAAGATCTAAGTGACTTTGAAAGAGGGTTCATTATTGGGTCGCAGATGGCAGGAGCTTCAGTAACAAAGACTGCTCAACTGGCTAGTGTCTGAGGTGCCTGAGAACATCAATGCAGGATGTGACCAGACTGTGTCAGTGAGAACAGTCCATCGACAGCTACATAGAGAATGATATTATAGTAGGATTGCAGTAAGATGAATGCAAGTTTGAGAGTTTAGTGGTGGTCTACAGAGATGTGGAAAAAAGTGATATGGTCAGATGTGTCATCCTTCACCATATTCTTGACAAGTGGGAGCACGCCACACATGCGGGCCTGAATGCTTGACCTATACAGTGAGGGGGTTTAGTGGCTCTGTTATGCTGTGGGGGGGATTTTCCTGGCATGGCTGGGGTCCCCTTAGAGGGACGGGTCACTGCAAATCAATACAAAGTTATTCTGAGTGATCACCTTTATCCTATGATGAAACATTTCAATCCTGTTGGGAGTAGTCTCTTCCAGAATGACAGTGCCCCCATCCACAGGGCACGAGGGGGCCCTGAATGATTTTATGAGTATGAAAATTATGTGAATCATATGCTATGGCCTTCGCAGTTACCAGATATCAACCCAATTGAACACCTAAGGGAGATTTTGGACCGACATGTTAGACAGCGCTCTCCACCACCATCATCAAAACACCAAATGAGGGAATATCTTTTGGATGAATGGTGTTCTATCCCTCCAGTAGAGTTCCAGAGACTTGCACAATCTATGCCAAGGCACACTGAAGCTGTTGTGGTGGCTTGTGGTGGCCCAACACCTTACTAAGACATTTTATGTTGTTTTTTTTTATAAAATGTGTGACCGGTCTGTAGTTTGAAGCATGAAGGACCTCTATGGAAGGAAAGGAAATATTTTTGGGCTCACAATGGAGTGCTATCTGAATTTTAAATAATATTTTCACAAAAACTACAGTTTGATATCATGCAGACAATTAGCCTACAGTAAATGGGATGAACAGCCTGTACTAATAATTAAAAAATGTTCTTCCTCCCTTATGTCCATATGCTGTGTCCATATGCTGCTTAAAAGTAGTCATTTCAGCTCTGTTTTCAATATAACATGCTATGGTATGGTCTCAAAGTTAAAACACTGGTTTTGAACTGGCTTGCAAGACCTTTTGATTTCTGAAATATTCATTCATAAAACATAAATGCACCATCACAGGCAATGCACTAGTGTGGCCCCTAGTGGCATTGTGGAGCAGTGATTAAGTGCTTGGCCTGTAACCAGAGAGATGGCAGTTGAAAACTCCCAGATGATGTGCAGAACCTGAGTTTATTAAACAAAATATTCATCTGTATAAATAAATGCTCTGTAACGCGTAAAAGAAGCTATGTCATCTTGGATAGAGGTTTTTACATGACACATTATAAATCTTCCATCAGTGACCTTTTTTCTCAGTACATGAAAGGTAGTTGGGATTCCTATGAGCAGAGAGGAAAACAGGATTGCAAGGGACTGGACATGAATGTAATGTAATGAATGTGAAGTCATCAGATGTAGGAAATGGTTGGTATTTTTTCGAAACCATTTACATTTGTATATTTATTCAATACCCCCTTTTGAGGTGGGAGAACATAGACCAGCAAATGTCTCCTCGGGGTGTCTGGACAGTTATCATGACGACGGGCAACTGGAACAATCATCCTGCATTGGGCTGATTTATTGGGCTTTATATTTTATTGTTTCTTATTTGTATGATAGTGCTTCTAGTGGTGTGATTTCAGTGTGTATGTCAGCTCCCCTTTGAAAAGACCTGTCCGTCTCAATGAGGCATCCTGGTTAAATAAAGCGCATGTAAAATTAAAAAAATTTTCCTTTGTTACTTTCGCAGTTTTATCAGTGGACCAAATTCCTCACATCATACCGCATGAAGTGATCGGCCGTCTGACCAGCACTTCCTTTGTGCTGAGCCAACCTCTCTGTTATTTCAACAATCAGAGGCAGCTTCCTTGCACTGTCAACACATGTGAGATATGGTCCGTCATTGCCTCTGGCTCAGGTGGGTATAGATGTCCTGTTCCAGACGCAAATTGTATCATTAGACATGTCTGCAGCTGATTCCTGCATGTCATCCCTTTCATTGTCATCTCATTGAGTATTTCTTAAATGCATAATTTTGAGCAAGTAAAATGCATTTGGATGCCCATATTCAATTGTTTCATAGTATTGTACACTTCTCCCCACCCATGTGTGAACAGGTGTGCACCAGTTTGACACAGACAAGGTCACTGAGGCATCAAAGATCCTCAGCGCTTCGCCGTACCCGGACGCCTTCCGAGGTGAGGGGCAGAAAAGGTATTACATCACCAAGCTGGGCGTCCCGAGGGACTTCCCCTGCGGCAACCTGCCAGGGATCAGGTACTTTAAAGTGGGGGCTGATGGGAACTGCTCCACCACCAACTGCAACGGGATCCTGCCCGCAGGCTACACTGTCAGGTAACCCCTGCATCTTTTCCCAGCATGCATCAGTCTACCGCACTGTGTCCTTGGCATGTCAAAGTGCTGTAGCTAAGCAAGCACAGGCTTAGTTAGTACCTTGGTGTTGGTGGGCCAGTAGGCAGCACTTTTACCTCTGGATGGATTAGAAAATATAGAAAATTGAAGGGGGTTACTATGCTGTAAGATGAAGATGCCTTCCTTCAGATGAGATCTTAACATGAGGTCCTGACTCACTGTGGTCATTAAAACCTTTGAACTGTCTGCTTAACCAAATGACGGACCACATTTGATTTAAAAGCAATCTAATTGGAAAAAACTTGTGGGTTAAACATCTCATGGCACTTTTTGAAAGAGTAGGGATTTTACCCTTGTTAACGGCTGTTTTGAAAACAAACAAAAAACAATTTGCACATCTGTCTGATAAAATTACAGAAACTATGAACTGTTGCAGAACTCCCTAATGGGTGGAAATGTTTTTTTTTTTTCAGAGTAAAGTACATCCTTATTGATCCAGTGACGAAAATGGTGGCCTCTGAGTCAAAATGGTCAATCCCCATCATTCTTATGACATGTAAAGTTCTTTTATTCTTCACATTTTTAATTAGCCTAGGAACATACAGATGGGTGACGGGTTAAAGAAAAAACCTGAATAAATGAGTGGAGAAACATAACAAATGCAGATGCTTCCATACAGGGGTACTGCATGATACAATTAAGTAATTAACATCCTATCATGCTCTGTGCCATGTATAAAAATGCTGGCCCAGTTGACCTCCATTTTGGATCAAGATGGCAAGAGAAAAAGATCTAAGTGACTTTGAAAGAGGGTTCATTATTGGGGCACGGATGGCAGGAGTTTCAGTCACAAAGACTGCTCAACTGGCTAGTGTTTCAATACAAAGAGTGACTAAAGGGACATGCATTTAGATCTATGGGAAAGACATCAGTAAATAGGGTCGGAAATGTTGGTCATGCATTAGTTTGATATATAAGGCAAAACAGAAGAGAAACTCTTCCTCAGGTGCCTGAGAATATCAATGCAGGATGTGATCAGTCTGTGTCAGCAAGAACAGTCTATCGACAACTACATAGAGAGGGATATTATAGTAGGATTGTGGTGCATAAACCCCTTACATTACAAAAACGAATCCACATTTGAGAGCTCAGTGGTGCAAAAGCACTGGTTTTACAGAGATGGGAAAAAAGTGACCTGATCAGATGAGTCATCCTTCACCATATTCTCAACAAGTGGGCGAGTGTGTATCCGGTGGCTCTGTTATGCTGTGAGGGGAATGTTCCTGGCACGGTTTGGGTCCACTTGTCCCCTTAGAGGGAGAGGCCACTGCCAATCAATACAAAGTCATTCTGAGTGATCACCTTTATCTTATGAAAAAACATTTCTATCCTGGTGGGAGTGGTCTCTTCCAGGATGACAATGCCCCAAACCATAGGGCACGAGAGGGCTCATGTCCATTGTAGTCACCAGATCTCAACCCAGTTGAATAACCACCACCACCATCAAAACACCAAATAAGGGAATATCTTTTGGATGAATGGTGTTCCATGTCTCCAGTAGAGTTCCAGAGACTTGTGGAATTAATGTCAAGGTGCACTGAAGCTTTTGTGGCGGGTCGTGGTTGCCCAACATCTGACTAAGACACTTGTTGGCTTTTCCTTCAATTTGTCACCTGTCTGTATATTGTTCTATTCAAATTTGTGAAATTCAAAGTATTTTGCTGGGCAGCATTCTTGGGAGGCTCTCCTTTTAGACTCTAAGGAAAGTTATGTTTACACAGCTTCTCCACCGAGGAGAGCCCTGAGTACTGCCCTTTGGTTGGTATGATCTAATTTCATCTATTTGAGGAGGGTCCACTAAGTTTGTTTCACAAAATGCAAGCAATCTGAAGACTGCTGTTACAGACCAAGAATTACTGAAAATGTTGTAATTATTAAAATCTTTTATGTAAAAAGGGAAAATAAACAAGAATGGTATTCTGAAATGCGAGATCAACAGTATTTTGTTAATGTCATTTTGGTATACAGTTTGTTATGTTCTGAGAACATAAAAAGTGTATTATAGCTAGTTGCACTTAGCAAAGAATAGTTAAAAAAATTGTATCATGCCATAACTTAAAGTGTTTTGATATTGTCTATCATTACTACTACTGCGGGAGATATGAAACACATTCTTAAAGCAGCCCACGTTTCAGGGCTTTATTTAAGTAATTATATTCCTTTTACAAAAGCAAGTATAAGTCGCTGAGATCATATTCCACGCTCATGCCAGCTCATTACCAAATTTCTGTTGTATTTGTGTGTGCGTGCGTGTGTGTGCGTGTGTGTGTATCCCTGTGTGCACACCTGTATGTATGTGTCAAAATCCACAGCCAGGAACAGCTCCTCCATTGATGTGTCGACATGGAAACGCTCTGGGGCGATGGTCGTGATCACAGTCATCCTTTCCTGCTCAATGGCGGTGCTGACGCTGCTGCTGGTAGCTGTGTTGCTGGGCTGGTGAGTCACTGGGGTCTACATCTCAGTCCAGCTCTCTCATGCAGCCATGTCTATCCACTCTTCACGTGGACGACAACAATGCTGTCTGAGGAGCCGGTTCCTAATTTCCTTAACGGGAAATAAAATTGGGCACCTCTGATGAAAGCAAAAACTCTACCAATTACAACTGCAGAAGCTTTGCGTTCTGTGTAAAATTTTCCATTTTTCCATATTTGTTTAATTGAACAAATTGAACAACTGAAACTTCAATGAAGAGTACAGGGTGATCTGGCTGAAAAATAAATAGGTATACATTTTGCAATTGTGAAGATCCATTTCGTTTTGGCCATGCATTGATATAAAGCAGTATTTTTGTGTTTGCTCACTAACTTTTGCAAATGAAGGCGTTGCCTTTTCTCTGACATTTAATTTCTTATAGTACATTAACACAGTTTTTAATACAGTATGTGACTCTCTCATGGATCCATTGGCTGAATTAAAATAATATATAATGTTGTATAGTTTCAAAATGTGGTTCTTTTTTAAAAACTTAACATATCTTTCCTTAAATTACCTTTTAAATTTTTTTTTTAGTTAATCTTTATTTTACCAGGAATGATTCCCTTTGAGATTCCAAGCACTCAGACAATGATTTTACAGTGCTCAGTACTCCTGTCAGTAAAACATTTGCATTTAGTGATCAAGTAGTCCTTATTCCTGTTTTTATAGTCTTCCATGTTTATAAAATATTTTGTTAAAATGATATTGCAGTACACCAGAATGAGGGTGCAAAATTTTTAAAAGCATTTTCTTTAAAAGCAGTGCAGGTTTGAGGAATGATGTACATGATTAATGATTTTCTGAAAATCTTGAATAAAATAAAATAAAATAATGCTGCAATTGGGGGGGGGGGGGGGGGGGGGCAATCACTCAATGTCGCAAATACAGTACTGGCAATAATTACGAAAACACTGTGCTTAAAGAAGTTTAGTATTCTCAGTGGCGATTTTAGCATGGCTTTTCTGGTGGGGCAGTTTTGTATGACGTCACCATCACAAAAAATAAAAGTAGCCAATTAGTCTACGGTAGGCCTATGCTGTTATATGGACTGCGCTGTAAGTGCCAGGGAGCAGAAAAATTTCCAAACTGAATAATAAAATAAAGACTCGTTCAAACTTGAACTTAAGAAACTTCAAAAATTAAATTAAAACCACACTTGACTTGAAATTGAAAACTTTATCTAGATAGAATGAGAGCACCTCTCATTCTAGCTATGAGGGTGGGCGGGGGGGGTGTATCGAGCAGCGCGAGCACACACATACACACAAAGGAAATTACTCCAAAACAGCACTATAAGGATTGAGAGTCAAGTGTATTATATTTATACACGCCAATTTCACCACTGAATTACTATTTTGTATTAAATATAAAATACATTATGCCACAACGTTCAGATGTTATGATAATCAAGCACCACCGCGTCATCTTTGGTGGGGCACTGCCCCACATGGCCCTCATGTAAAAACGCCCCTGAGTATTCTTAAAACTTCGATCTGTGCACATTCTTCTATTGTCATTTCTCTGAGCCATTTTGCGTATGTGAAAATATATTCTTGACCAAGTGGTAACAACATTATGTGACCACGAGTAATTTGAAATGAAGTACACAAGCCGTTTTCGTTTCATGAATATTATCATTTTATGGGGAAAATACTGGAATAAGAAATAAATGTTTTTGCTGATTAAGAAATGTCCAACAGTAAGACACATTAGATTACTGCATTATGTGGGTATGAACGAATACATATAGGAAGGTGTAGTGATCGTTATTGGTTTAACACAAATGCTAATTATTTCTTAATTTTATTATATGTTGATATTTACATGTACAGCTACGAGACTGCAATTCTGATGCTCAAGGTCTTTCAAACATACACAAATCAGCCTCATATATATTCCTGAGTAGCTGCAGATCAGTGATAGGCTCTCTGAATGGTATTCATGAAGCTTGTATCTGCAAAGCATTAAAAAAAACATATTGCATTTATTATGCCAAAAAGAAATTGTTGCAAAATATTGCTTTAATCTTCATAATCTATTTGTAAATGCAGTGTTTACATAATTTGGGCCGGTGCAGTGCTGTTCATATTCATATGAAAAAAACATACATGTGTATATTCCTAATCGGGTCTACAAAAAAATAAAAATAAAACAAACAAACAGATTTTTAGTGAGTTTTTCCATTTTTTTAAATTTGTTGAACACCTTAGCACCACATTCTGGTTTAACCAGGCCAGTTCTTTACAATTGGGTCTCTGTATGGTCTTGTAAATGCGCAAACCAAGTTTCATCACTTTTTGTTAAACTTATTGGAATTATTAGCATTTTGGTAAAAAGGCACACCAACATGCATTATTCATTGGCTTACTGCATGCACATTTTTAACCATATCAGCTTTGTTTATGTTGGTATTTATGAGCTTTGAATTGATGATGTTTGCTATACATTTCATGCATAGCATCTATAGGAGGAGATGGATGTTTTTTGAAAAAATCAAAATAATGGAAAATCGAACCTCACTCACCTTTTGTAGTAGGGATTTGTTCTATGAAGGAAACCAACGAGGCAGCTTTGCCCAAGCTGCTAAAATAAAAATCTATGGAATAATAATAAAACCAAGAAATACAATATGGTTCCAGCAACTTCGTTACCTGGCCCCCTAAAGACTAATTTATGAAAACTAATTAACCAAATATCTGTTTAAATTCAACAAGCCTAACTGCCCCATGCTTACCATGAAGGACGTCCTTTGGGGAAAATAGCAACATGACAATGTTTTCTTCTCTTTTCCACAGTGTAGGATCTGTTCGGGGGAGGCATGACATCACCACAGATCCGAAATCCTTCAGTGAGCGAGGCTTCAGCACCATTGGAATCTACTCTCAGACTCCGGGCAATGCACTCAGACCACGACTCATTTAAGATCATGTGACAATGCCCAGCCCAGGGGTGACAACACAGCAGACATTTCTAACCTAGACAAGGAGAGAAAGGTCATATAATGATGATATTGATTCATTCCTTTCATTGGCTGCTTTTCAAGGATCTCAAAGTACTTTACAGTGTGGGGTAACTCATCACAACTACAACCATTTTTATCCCACACCTGGGTGATGCTCAGCAGCCATTTTAGATCAGGACTCTCATCAGCTGAGGTAAAGAGATAAGAGCTAATTTAACCAATTATGCATTTCAGTTTCTTATTAAGTCCTCATAATCTAGTGTGAATCTTTACTTTCCCTTTGCACCTGAAATCAACCTTGATGTTTATGAAATATAAAGTGATGTACTGTTGCTGCTCACCTGAAGGTGTTAATGACTGTGACACAATGACCTTTTACCCCATGGTGTGTCATTACAGTTCACCTGCTCTTGAGCACCTACTATATTTGTTTCTGATGTATGTGTGGAAAAAGTCTAAGTTTATTTTAGATCAATTGGAACTCTTTCATTTTTATCAAATAAATCCACACTTTCCCGTTGCTTTTCTGAATTGATCTAGATTTCTGTTGTCTAGATGATCTATTGTTCTGATAGTCGTATTCAAATAGTGTTTTGGCCAATATTTAGGGGTTCAAGTCCGAAGGGCTGAAACCCTATTGTTTTTGCTTTTGTGTTGGTTTATTATTAATCTTCTTCAGAAATATTTGTGCAAATTCCCGTGAGATGGTAAATGGTAGAGACATGAAATTCTGCCCATTGATTGGAAGTTGTGTGCAAGTGCTGCCCAAGAAATATGACCCCAATCGACCTGATGGTGGCGCTATAATTAAAGGTCAAAATTCTGAACTTTGACAAGTCATAACTCCTACGCCGTGAGTCCGATTTACACATAACTTCCTACAGACATCCATCTATCCTCACTCTACAAATTTGCCGATTTCCGCCATTTAGAATTTTTTGAAAAACACATTTTTGACATCTCTTCCTAAACCGTAGGTCTGATTGCTACCAAATTTTCTGTGGATCATTACTGGACCAAGCTTATCAAAAGTTTGTTGATATCTTATTGCGTTTTGAAGCTATTGACCAATGAACTTCAAAAGGACGTGGCTCAGCACATAAATAGACCAAAGTCAACAATCGTTGGGCCAAACATCACAAAACTTGCAGGATATGTCTACATAAGTACCTGAAAAATACCCTGAATGTTCCATTCAAATCGACCACTAAGGGGTGCTAGAAATGCAAAACATGGCCGTGGCATAACACAAATCAGACTATAAATCAAAAATTGTTTGTCCAATCATTACAAAACTCGCAGGATATGTTTCATAACACTGTTGAACCACGTGTGTAAAACTATTTTGAAATCGCCCAATAGGGGGCACCACCAGTCTACAAGCAAAGGTTGAAGGTCAAAACTCCTACGCCGTGAGTCCAATTTACACGAAACTTGCTACAGACATCCATCTATCCTCACTCTACAAATTTGCCTCAAGAACCATTAATTAACTGACTTTAAGAGAGAGAGTTACTGACTGAGTGAGTTAGTGACATTGCCGGTCATAAAGGTGCTTCACATCTAAAAATGACCATTCAAGAATGTAAATTGGAACTGGATTTTGCTCGAATGAGTATATATGGGTATATCCTGCTATTATGTGACACCTCGAGTGTACCAGTAAAATAAATAACAATTACAAACATAAATATACACATTAACTGTAAGTGTGTTGAAGGCTCCCTTTTCCCAAACCTCCCATTAAATAGTTTTCATGCAGACACAATCAAACTGTCATTTATTTATTTAGTTCTTGTATGATATGATGACTATTTTTCTTATAGTTCTTGTATGGCATGATGATGATGGTCCTATGCTACTGTTAGTTTGTTGTGCAATTAAAACCTTTTCATTCATTCATTGAGAATGAACATATTGTGTCAAGTCAAATTCCTTGTTTGTATAAATGGACTTGACTATTACAGTTACTCTGATTCTGACTAGTTCTTATTGCACTTTGCAGCTTTCACCTTCTAACGGTCCGTGTTGGCTTGAACCCCAGAATCGCGGCTTGCGGCTATATTTTACTTTGATTTTGTTACTTTGATTGAAATCTATACAGCATTTTGCTTTACAAATGGCCAATGGCAAAGCAAAGTACTTTATTTATTAGAATTGTTGAAGCAAAGAGTTATAGACATGTGAGTATCCACACTTTTTTTATTGTA
Organism: Anguilla rostrata; assembly: GCF_018555375.3. Taxonomy (NCBI): domain Eukaryota; kingdom Metazoa; phylum Chordata; class Actinopteri; order Anguilliformes; family Anguillidae; genus Anguilla; species Anguilla rostrata. The sequence goes on along the minus strand of NC_057941.1, from coordinate 41,206,269 downwards.
AAGTTATTTAGCTCAAGTGGGTTATGCTTGAGTTTGTGCTTTAATTATTTCATTTCTTTTGTGTCTTGAGAGAAGCTATCGCATAATGCCCTTTGAAATAAAATCAAATCTACATCATGTTTGTCTTATAAATTTTCCACTTTCAGTGGACGTATTCCAATTATTTTAATTATATCTGAAGCCAATGGTTCGCTGAAAATGGTAGATATTTAGTATGAGAAACAAGTTCAAGTCAGCTCTCAGGTAAATTTCCTGATCTGCTTAAGTAGTCCTTTCCACATCCATTCCTTTCTTCTTGGACAGCCTAAAAAGAACTTTGGTGGTTGTCCAAAAAGATTATCCAATAAGGGGGTTGTCCAATAAGATTGTTCAATAAGGTGGTTGTCCAATAATGTCCAATGAACACATGAACTCACAATCTGTTCTATTATTGAAGCCGAGTATTTGTATTTCATTGTCATAGCTGTCAAGATATATGTTTAGCTGAGAAGTATTTGTTTTGCCAAGTCACCAAATATTTTGAGACTATAATCATTCATTTGAAAGCTGGTTTTATTGGCAAAATGGGTGAACTATTAGGTGAACTATGTGAACTATTACTTAGTGTCAACAATGTTATCTGTTGTAAACTGTTAGGAAAAAATTGAAAGAAGATCAAGCATGACATTTTTAAAAAATCAAACGTTGCATTAAAAAAACTAATCCTATGCTTTCCCCTGTTAAAAGTTTGTATGAAACCTTATATTCTCAAAATATGGGAAATTCAAGGGCTGAATGTCTTTATTTAATATCTATTCATTACTAATCATTATTAATAATAAACATTTACTCTATTTAGTAATTACATTGTTCAAAACTGAGATGTGAAGATTCACTGATCCAGTGGTTACTTTACTTCTCAATATGAAGAGACTAAGACATTGTATGGCCATAATTGTTAGAGACAAAACAAAAAGAGACTATATAGGTATATTTTTCTACCTTTAAGGCAATCTTGTGTTGTACATTTGACAGAAGAGTTATAATCTACTTTTAAAAAACTGCCTGCATTTTACCTGAAATGTATCGCACCGTTTAAAATGCTATATGGAACTGCATAACATTAACCGATTCAAAATACAACGTAGTTGATGAATATTAAGCGACCTGCACTGTAAATTGTTGTGAAGGTTCGCGCCTGGCAGCAGTATTTTTTTTTTTTTAAACTACATTTCCCATCAACATCGCAAAATACTATTACGTCATAATGTGACCTGCCCAATGCCATTTCGAAAGCTGCAATCAGTGTGTTGTGATTGGCGTAGATTTACATTCGGTCTACTGTCTGAATTCCGTGCTTGAAGGCAAGAACGTCTGTGTTGTGGAATGATTACTACGAGACTGCAAGTCACCTATTCTCTGTATACTTGTCTTTTGGGGAAAACAATCACATCAGCAACCTGTTTTCAGAAAAGGATAAAATGTTGCGCGTCTCGCTTTGAAAGTGAGTTAACAGGCGATTTGTTGACATTTTACAGCAAGACACTTAGTAAACATTTCTTCAAGCAATAAATCGCTCGGATTCATACAAATGGCAAAGCGAAGTACTTTATTTATCAGAATCGTTGAAGCGAAGAATTTACCGGTTAAAGACATGTGAGTATCCACACATAATTTTATTTCGAAGTAATTTAGCTAAAGTGGGATGTTTGATTTTGTACTTTAATTCATTATTTTATTGATCTTGTGTCTTGAAGCTATTCGAAGCTATCATGTAGTGCCCTTTGAAATAAAATCAAAGATACATCACGTTTTTCTTCATTAAAATCTTTGGGGTATGTCCACCGAAAGTGGAAACTTAGACTTTACCTGAAATCACTTAAACATTAATGAAGCAGTTTAGTCCACTTAGGATATTCAGGGTTATTTGCTACCGTTTTAAATTGTATTGTAAATGAGGAGCATTCACATCTTCGTCTTCCATCAGTATAAAACTGATTGATATAATCCCAGTCACTGAAAGCCCTCTATTGAAAGATATATCAGTTAACAGACAATATTACCCAGCATATATATGTGTATAATTTTCAGAAAACTTTAAAAATAGAATTCAGCATTATATTTATCTCTTGTTTTGATTTTATATTTGGAGCTATTTTCAGGTTGAGACATTGGTGCTGAATATCAAAAGGCCATTATCTGGGTCATTGAAAATGCACAATCCAAATGAAATGCTTTGTGAGCACGGAATATGTCATGAAAATGAGTACAATTAGAAGTTTCTTTGTATATCTTTTTTTTTTTTTTTTGGGAGGGGGGGATCAAATAATATGGAGACCAGCTCATTACACTCCTGGAGAGCAGGGAAAGAGAACTGGAGGTCACACAGGAAAAGAGGATGTACAAAATAAGCTTTTTGACATAAGAACGATTTACAAAGTGGTCAGAAAAAACTTCTGTAATTAAAACTCTTCCAGCTACCACAAAGAATCAATGAAAGGAACTGCAGTACAAGAAAAGTTAAGCATGTAGTCCTTCATCAGTGGATACACAGAAAAAAATAATTGGTCTTCATAGTTATAAATCATGAATGTCTGAAAAAGGAATATAAGTAAACTGATATAAACGGTTTAGTCTTGTACTTATTACTTAGGAAAGTAGCCGGTCGATTTGGTCAAAGAAAGCTGTTTTGGAGAAGGATCGGAATTGTATCTAGCATCACCCACAGAGCTTGATTTTATTTATGAGAAGGTAGCAAGGTACGAGACACACAGAGATGGAGATGTCGCAGAGCGCGATGAAGGAGCTGGAAGCAATATGCACTCAGATGTGGGAAGTTTAAAGTGGTGTGAAAGCATTCGGGGGGTGACAGTCATCATGTTGAAAACCTGAATCCTGACAACCAAAAGGGAGGAATGAGAGTGATAAGTGCATCATCAGTGTTGAAGTGATGGGAGCAGACACAGGAATCAATCTGGAGATCCATAGAACAGGTGTACAGAAACAGAAAATTTGACATAAAGGAAACCATTGGTGTGCAGGTGATCAGTACTGGGGTCAGTTCACTTTGAACAATACATTTCATTTCAACTGATTTCTCTATTTACTGAATGGAACTGAATTGATCGGAACTGTCGAGGTGATATTTGCTATCTGTACTGTATATGAAATAAGCTAATTGTGACCCCCCCACCTCCACCCCCCTTTTTTTGCACAATAATCTAATTTTTACAGTACAGTTTTGAACTGTTATTGGGTCAGATAAGATAAGCATATAGCATATACTTTAAATGGGTCCAGTTGTTTACTGAGAAGATTGAAAGAATTGATTTACTGGACAGCGTTTTAAAATAGCAGAAACTACAAATGCCAGCCAACCAGACCAATTGAATGTCAGGCATATACCAGGAATGTGTCAAACAAAAGATGAATTGTTTAGGCTGAGGTATACTGTGAAGTGCATCATGACAAATTCTTTGTAAAATGTACTATATAAATACATTTAATGTGACTGTATTTGAATTGGTGATACCATTCTACGTCTAAGAGCCAATATTGGATTGTGTTCTCGGTGGTTATCAAGAAGTACAGGGGCTGTTTTAGTACAGGGGATACAGATTGTTAAGATTTGGTAGTTGTACCTGTATACATTGTGGCATACAAATCCTCTACTATCAAATATTACTGTCTATATACATGTAATTTCCTGCGACATGTGTCCCACCTTAGGGCTTGTATATTTTAACATGAAAAGAAACAGGGCAAGAGGTGTTAAAGCTTTTATTAAAGAATGAAGTTGGTGAAACCAAAACTAAAATGAAACAAAATAGACTTATAGCTGACACTAAAGAAAAAGTTCGTAAAATCAAACTGACTTCATTTTGACCTACCTTTCTTTCAACTGTGGCAAGAGGACTTTACTAGGGCATGGCTTCTGAGATGGTTCTGACCGTAGCCTGTATAAAAATAGGTTCTGACACTGCAAACATGTCAGATGAAACCCAGGCGTTTCCTCACAGGACCACTGGAACTTTGTGTCACGTCTGTTTATCAAACACTGGCTGACCCTTTTGTAAAACGCATAGTCTACTAACCGAATATGTGCAAAGTAAAGTAATCCGTCAAAAGTAAACTGAGCACATTCAGACACATGGGCACGCGCGCATGCACGCGCACGCATATTTGATTGCCATTTTTAAGAGCACTCACTGAGCTTGCATGTGCATGGTTAATTTAATATTAATCAATGTATTATAACTCATATAGAGATACTATCTAGTGGAAAAGCTAGAAACTGATGATAACATATATTTTTCGTTTCCCATGAATCATTTAATCGTGTAATGGGTTTTTTAAATGTATTTTATAGTTGGTAAACCGTACGTAAAATCGGATTATAAGTGTCGTTTACGTACTTAAAAAGCTAACAGGGCACATTAACACTGGTCAAGGTAATATAAATATTTACTAAGATTTGTTTGTAAATGCAACTGCGAACCATGAAAATAGCATTTCTTGCGCAATTTCGACGCGTGTGTCACACCCACTTTTCGACGGGAAACGTAGGCTAGTTTATTTACAATTCACAACAGTTTTTGTTAAATTGGTCCCATTGTGGTCGCGAACAACCATTAAGCCTTCGTGGAAACCTTTTTCATTCCCCGAGATGTGAATTTAAGGTTATAGTAAGATGATTACATGCGCAATCATCGTGCAAACGTTTCTTGTTGGGTAGGGCAAAATATTCGTCTGGCGTGACTCATAAGTTGCCGCTATCGCTGTGTTGCAGGTGGCGCACGAAAGAAGACGTGGTTAAACTGACAAATGCATGGCGGTATTTGATGTTGCACCTGATTCTTGCAGAAGCAGGAGTTCCAATTACAGCGATAACCACAGGCAGAATTGAATCACCAGAGGTCTCATTTGGTAGTTAAAAAGGGTTGATAAGAATCTCTGTAGTGGCTTCTCAATAAGTCAGCGGTATTGATTGGACGTTCCAATCCATATCGATGGAAGTTCTCTCTCAGTCCTCTTTATTTTTTAAATCATCTTATTTTTTAAATTATAGCTTACAGGAAATCTATGACACATGCACTCACTGCGTCGTATAGGTAGGTGCACACAATTTGTATTACTTGACAAAATATATGTTTACAGTTGCCGCCAGTATACATCACCTTCATTGTCTTCAGTATACATCACCTCCATTGCCTCCAGTATACACCGATCAGCCATAACATTAAAACCGCCTGCATAATATTGTTTAGGTCCCCCTCGTGCCGCCAAAACAACTCTGACCCGTCGAAAGTTAAAATCATCTGGAAATATTTCACCCTCTAACAATATCTTAGCTTTTTATTGCAACTAATAATGTTACCAATAGTGTAATAATGTAATCCATTTCAAATGTTTTATGTAATAAAAACCAATAATGTAATAAGTAGTAGTAGTGTACTTTATTGATCCCAGGGGGGATTTGCACTGCTGCAGCATCAAACAAAGTACCACAAAGTAACACAATCAGATACAAATTTACAGTAGATACAAAATATCAGATACAAATATACAGTAGATACAAATATATACAGAAATACAAATATACCAGAGGACACCTTCAGAGTCCATGCTGACGGGTCAGAGCTGTTTTGGCGGCACGAGGGGGACCTACATAATATTAGGTAGGTGGTTTTAATGTTGTGGCTGATTGGTGTACATCAATTGTGGTATCATTTATATTCACTTGATATAAATGTACAGGCCGAAGAGAGGAAAACTGAAAATAATTTCAATTTAGTGTGAATTGGAGCTTGACGTGTAGTTTTCTGGGAAAAAAGCTTTTTAAACTAAGCCCCCAGGGAAATCCTTTCCCTGGTGGTTTCACTGCTCCTCAAAGCCAGTTTTTCCTGACCCTCATCTCCCCCTGGTGACATGACCTTCCCCAATCTGTCAAGGAGGCACTTTTATTGGCTGTTTTCTGCCAACATCCAAAAACTCATATTTTCAAATGACACTGTTTCTGTTTAACCATTTAAAGTGTTTCTGTCTTAAAAAGCCAAGCAAACAAACAAACAAAAAAAAAAAAACGAAGCCTCTCCCTTTACCATGCAGTTTTTGGGGTGTTTGCTTACCATGTGAAATGCGTTCCTGTAAGTCACTTTGGCTGAAAGTGTCTGGTGAAAGTAATTTGTAATTGTAAGCTGAAAGTGTTTGGTTGAACAAACCATGCATGTACCGATTCAGTAGCCCTTCTAAAGCTGATTTTTATGAATGTTTGTTTTGCTAAACCATACACACTAGGTACCCTTTAAACAAAGCCCCAGATGTTAAGAGGAAACACAGATAAGAAAAGCGTTACTACTCCGATAGTGAATATTGTTATTGCTAAAGCCTTTACACATCAATGCTATAGCCATTGAGGAGTGACAGCTACCAATTCATGGGTGCTAATCGCTTTTCTGTTGTTGGTGCAGTAGGTGGGGTGGGTGCACTCTGATACAGGGTTCTGCTTAGACACATAAGTGCATAGTGAACAACCGATTTAAGGATGATAGTTGGGAAGGCAACGTTATGTGCTATATTTCTGAATTCATCTGGAATTCAGGTGCGTTCAACATTTTTAATGTTATGTGCAATTAGTTTGCATGTTTGTACTGAATATGCTGTTTTGAGGCCCTGAAAGTGTACATAGGCTATGTTTGACCTGGTTTTAGAATAGTTCATGCTAGATTTTTTGGATCATCTGAAGTAAATTATGAAGCCCCACTATGTGCTGTTTACACTACTGCAGGCACTGCATACATCTGGTCAACTTCATCCCCGTCTGAGTTAGCCATTAAACCATAATCAAGCCTTAAGTAGGAATGCAAGCACAAACAGCTCTGTCCTTCTTGGCCGTTTAAGACAGTATTTAGCCTGGGGCTTTGGACAGTCCTGCTCATACCACATGTTTTGTAAAGACGCCCCCAGTTCTGGATATGTTGTAACACTGGAATTCAAAGAGGAAATGTTTACTTGAATAGCATGTTTTTCCACAAGGTACCCTTCCCCTAGCTTGTGCTCTTGGGTGTATTCAGCAGTTCTAGGATCTTACATATTTATCTAGGGGCGACATAGCTCAGGAGGTAAGACCGATTGTCTGGCAGTCAGAGGGTTGCCGGTTCAAACCCAGCCCTGGGAATGTCGAAGTGTCCTTGAGCAAGACACCTAACCCCTAACTGCTCTGGCGAATGAGAGGCATCAATTGTAAAGCGCTTTGGATAAAAGCGCTATATAAATGCAGTCCATTTACCATTTACCATCTAGATGAGTGATAATAACAGCACACACTCTTTTGCTGTTGATCTACATTAGCTTTCTTTGAAGTCTAATGACACATGTATAAAAATCAGTTTGGATCTGAATGGATGCTCCCAGCTCTTTTAAACCAGCTTTGGGACTTCATTATCTGAGTGTTTGCTCCAGATGGTGCAGAAAACTGGTGAATGAACCGTCTCATGACCAGCAGGTTGAAGGATCAGTTCCCATTGTATCCTTGACCAGAACTGCTTCCATGTGATATCTTACTGTATAAATGGATTATATGTGAAAAGTTTTAAGTTGTCACTGATGAGGACATACAACAAATGAATCAGTTATGTCGTGTAATAATTCTGTGAATATTCACCCTGCTGCTTTTTCAAAAGTGTCCCTCTGAGATAGGCCTATGTCCCGGGACATGAGGACAGTGCTCTTTTGCGTTTCGGAACGCACCGGGTGCTAACAGCCAGCTCAGCGGCAGGACATCCGAGCCCGCTGGAGCATTAATGACTGAGTCATGCTGAGGGTCAGCGAATGCTGGGCTTTAGGAAGGGGTGGAAACGGGGACGGGGCGCGGCCGTTAGCCAAGTGGTGGAGGACGTGGGCCACAAAGATGGACCACACCAAGCCCCGAGGATCAATGACAAAGCTTGAAAGGGAAGAGTCTGACCCAGAGTCCTGGCATGGGTGTGGAACCCAGGGGCCACTCTTTTTGAACTGTTGATCTGCAAAGGCTTATCCTGAGATACTCCTACGCACGGGCTGCCCTTTGGCACACCAAAGGCCGTAGGCTTCACCGCTGCGGCGGCCGATCGCTGGCCCCACTGCATATTTCATTAAAGGGAAAAGCTGAGTAAACAAAAGCAGACAGAAAACACCTGGATTCCGCATCAGATTTTCACAGGAGGAAGTTTGTGATGTAGGTGCTTTGTTTTTGTGCAGCATCATAGTCACAGAAGGAAGTAAACCCATGTCATTGTCCGCATGTCCAACCAGATTGTTGCGTTCAAGGCCAACACAGTTGTTTTGAGATTTCTGACTCACGGCTGATGTCACAGTTGTGTCACGAGAGCGTAAATCTGTGACATCTATTTTATTGGGTTGCGGTTAGATCATAAACCCATCCTCAGTTCCCTGGCCCTGGTCAGGACCTGCTGTTATGACGTTCCTTGAGCTTGCTTTGTGTTGTTATCACATAACAAGGGTGGTATGTTGTATCTCTTTTGCAGCACCGGAAGCAGTGATCCATACTGCATTGTAAGGATCGACAATGAGGCCATCATAAGGTATGCATGCAGTGTTTTGGGTGCATTTGAGCTGTTCCCGAGCTAGTATTAAGCCTCAGTTCCGTCCTGCTTTGTTTTTAGTAAGGCGATTATCATAAATTTAAATGATGATTAATTAGATTAGATGATTTCTGTACAGTCCCAACTCTAATTTGTTCAGCAGTTTGAGGCTTGTTTATAGAGCATTATGCAAATCCATCTGGATGCGAATTTGGACAAAACTGCGTATATTAATGCCAACCTTAATCTTGAAATTAATTGGTTTGCTACTGATGTTTAGAGCATTTTATTAGAAGTTTGAACTCAAAGCAAAGCACTGGTCAATTAATTTGAATTCAAATCCAAATTATCTGGGGGATCAGTTGTGTAGCTCTGTGTAGAACTGTGCACCAATTCACATTCAGCAGTTCTCTCGTTAAATTTTGAACAAGCAAAGCTGTTGGGAAAAGCCATATTCTGATTAATGGTTAACCGTGTGACCTCTATCACAGATGCTGATAATGGGGGTGGTTTTAAAGCCAATGCATTGAACGTCTCCTCCTCCACATTCACCCTGCTGATAAACCTCCTCTCTCCCAGCCAGCAACATGATATAATGGCTGAGACATAGAAAATGAAGAGCACTGCTCTGGATGTTGAACATTCTTTCATAGTAATCAGTCAGGCATAGTTCTGAAGGCATCATTCATTCTCTGCAGAAACATTGCTGAGCCACACTTGTTAATGATTGTCAGAAATAAGGCTGTGAAAGAGTCAACAACCGTTTTTTGTGAACACTTACTGTACAACACATGGGATTTAAAGCAGGTATGGAGGACTGTGCACTGTTTTATTTTCAGGAAAACATGTCCATTACATCTGAAGTTATTTGCTTTAAAATAACCATCTTTATTTATGATTATACTTTTTATGTCAAAACAGCCCATTGGTATTCTTAGGGCTGACGATCATCATGCTGTCACAGTTGAATGTAAAGAGCTTATCTGGTTTCCTGCCTGACTGCCTTTGGGTCTCCTGATAGCTCCTCTTCCTCTACCTCCTAGGACAGCAACAATTTGGAAGACGCTGTCTCCCTTTTGGGGGGAGGAATACAACGTCCACCTTCCCCCCTCTTTCCACACGGTTTCCTTCCACCTTCTGGATGAGGATTCTCTCAGGTGCCACAAAACACACAGCCGTCCTTGCCTTAGTCAGGCTACACGTATAAAAATTGATCACATCAGCCTTTCCCATTTTCAGCTTGCACAGACGGTGTAGTTTAGTTTATTGTGTTATGAATAGAATAGAATAGAAAACTTTATTGTCCGTTAAATATAAAATAAAATGGAAATTTTCCTTCAGCTCAATGCTCATTGTAAGTGACATAGACAAAGGTATACACGGATTAAAAAACATAACAGCAAACATACATAAGGTCACCATAAGGTCACCCTAAAACTCATTCAAGTAACAACACCGTAAGTCCTTCAAATAACATCTCCTGGTCACTGTTAGCTACATCCACATGCCCAAGTCTCTGGTTGGTCCATTATTGAGGATAGTGATTGCAGAGGGGACAAATGATTTTCTGTAGACGTTTTTCCTTGCCCTTGGGACCCTTAGTCTCCTACCAGAGGGTAGTTTTTGAAATGATGAGTGAAGTGGATGGGAGCAGTCACCCTCGATATGCAGGGCTTTCCTTTTCATGGCAAGACCATATAGGTGTTGCAGTGGTGCTTGCTTAATGCCAGTTATTTTACTGGCTTGGTTTATTATTTGTGCTAGTTTTGATTTATGGCACACAGTGCGATTTCCATACCAGGTCACTATATAACCAGGTCACTATAAGGTAGCCCATCATATATATATGTTGGGCTATCTTCAAATGTATACAGTGAATACTGTATATACGCATGCCCCAAGGAAGATGAAGTACTTACAAGTCAATAATGCTATTTTAGTACTCTTGAGTTATTTCTTAATTGGAAATTTAACATTGTTTTTGTATGTAATATGAAAAATGTTACGATGGTATTATTCGTTAATTGATGCATTTGTCTTGTCATATTATTGTTTTCCATCCAAGCATTTAAGCTACCAATATGGGTCCCACCTACATATACATTTAGATCAGTAGTAAACTCAGTTACTGAAAGGTCACAGGTATGCTGACCTGTTCCATGGGTTACTTAATTAAATTAGTTGATTTGCTGTAAAATTAGCCGTCATGCTTCTTTAAGTAAGATTTAAATGATCTTTAAACAATAAATCGATAAAGATAAAAAAAATATTCTTGTTCACACTTAAATTTCATTCTTCTTTTGTGATTCATTTGTTTTGAATTTTAAAAAAATGAATGGTTTGGTGGATTAAATAATTAAAAACTGTAGTTGAGTAAGACTCCATAGCAAAACTCAGGGAAATTTCAGGGAAATGTAGATTGACACCCCTACTTTAATCTGTTAGAAATCCTGCAAACTCTTAGAATTACACCTTAGGCCAGGTGGTGCACTGTATTTCCGGAACTGATCGAAGCGTCTCCTTCCAGCCGAGATGATGTCATCGGAAAGGTGTCCATTTCCAAGGAGGTTCTCACCGCCAAACCTCAAGGTGAGGGGTCTTGCTTTTGATGAGAAATCTGATGTCTTGGGTAAACGGCGGAAGCCCAGAGGACGCCATGGATGAGATCACTATGTGGACCAGCTGCCTATTGATCTGAGAACCCCGGTAAGCTGGCACTGCTGTGCTGGCGGTGAATCATCACGCGGTCGAGCGCACACACACACTGTCGCACAAGTGACAGATGCACACCAGCCAGCTCTTGTGGAGGATTTATTATTTTTTTAAATCTTGGTAGTGGAGGTTCACTGTGGAGTTTACTTGTGGCTCTCAAGGACCCTTCAGATGACTCCCATCAGCCCTCGCTCCAGCCTCAGCGTCCAATATTCACTTCTCATGGCGCCTAATCATTTCTGACGGAGTCTCTCTCTGCAATCATTTCACTCAGGGCTGCTAAGTGTCAGGCTCCCAGTGTCGTGCCAATAGATGACTCTGCTCCCACCAAGAGCTTGCTAACTGCTGCTTTTTCTAGGTGCCCCAAATGGCAGCACCTTTCATTTGGGAAGAGGGTGAGTCACTGGGACAGAGCTGGGGCCGAGCCTAATGACTGTCACGCATCAGGGTATACAAGGAGGGGTTGAGTCACGAAGCACAGCATGGTAGTCCATTATTCTGACGCCGGGGAGAGTGGCGGAAGCCTTACTCACCAAAGGACACCTCCCCCCAGTGCGCACACACACACACACACACACACCTTTCTTCTCTATATTATCTGTTTACAAGGGAGGGGGCCACTATGCTACCACTTTACCACATAGCAAGGTACTGATGTACACTACATAGCCAAAAGTTTGTGGACACCTGACATCCATCCTCTGGGCCTTAATATGGAGTTGGCCTACCCTTTGCTGCTATAACAATCTCTTTTGATGCAGAGGGACTGTGTTTGTAAAGGTTAACTCTCAGTGTGTGAGGGGTAGACTACGTTTGAACATCTACTGAGGAGGCCTTTGACTTATGCAGACATGGGTCTAATTTTGATCCACACAAAATGTTTGCTCCTGCAGTCCAAATGCTAAAATGGTTTCAGTGGAGCCATTCTGTTGTGATCAAAGTTCCTGTCTCTCGGCCAAATCCCAGTGTAGACTTGCAGATTGAAACTCATGCTGCCTTTTTAAATGTGATTCTGATAAGAATGGCTGTGTTGTTGACAGCATCTCTGTTTCATTTTTTCTGAAATTGCTCCCAAGACATTCTAAGGATTCAGCATCTAAAGCACAATTTGCTTTAGCATAGAAATATATTTTCTTGTTTTGGTTGCTGATTGGTTAATTAGAAAGAAATTGTGTAATTTATCTTGGTAGAGGGTGACATCAAATAGCATTTTCCCCTGTGTTGGGTTGCGAGGTAAGAATTACTTGAAAATATGTTTCATTTCTGAATCCAGCGGTTCCAGCAGTCAATGCCCTTGTTAAAATGTTCTGCACTCTAAATACTGAATACAAGGGATATTGCATGCTAGAGCTCCTCACTTAACCTACATGTAAAATATATTTTATGTGATTTAATTTAATAATTATTGTTGAAAATGAGAATTATCAATTAAATTGACAAACTCATTGATAGGTTAGTCTACAGTGAACAGGTAGAATCAACCAACAAGCTCTATATCAGGTTTTAAGATTAAATAATTGCATTTAATACAAAGCAGTCATTTAGATTAATTCATTGAAATCATACATTATTCATTGAATGCAGGCTCACTACTTCTAAATTAAAAGGCAGAAGACATTAAACAAAACATGAAACAATTCATTTAGAAATACCATAAAAGAGAGAGAAAGATGGAGAAGCCAGACCTTGCCGAAGTATCACCAACTTCCAGTTTAAGCGCCACAGGATGAAAGAAAACCAGCTAAAAATACACAACCAAGGAAACACCACCAAAATAAAAAAAAGAAAAACTCTTCTCCTGCAAGGCTTTGAAACCAACCGCAATACAACACAACTTTTTCCTGTGGCCATCTTAAATGCCTTACCCAGCCTGGCTTGAGGATGTTTGCCCTGATTGCGTGATGCCAAGTTAAATTTTGGGAGAGAAGAGACGGGAGGTCAGACTCATTTATGACAAGGACTGGCCTACCTACAGATTGCATTCAAACTTAAAGTAATGGGAAATATTAGGCATGTAGGCATGCAGGGTCTCCGACACCTGATATGGTGTCCTGTGTCTTCTGGTTTGTCTCTTCTGAGACAAACTCTGCGGAAGTGAGACCCATAGATTGTCTGTCTAGATTAGGGTATCAGTGGATTTTAATCTGCCCCAATCACATGTGCTTTGATGCTGATGTGACGGGGAGGCCAGGCCACATTCTTAAACACAATATAATATTGTATCTGTGATGTTCTGTGCAAGGACCCACACGCAGACCAGGGAAATCCAAAAAACGTTGTCTTTATTCAGTCCGAGGTTCGAAGCCAGGTAATCAGAGAGAGTACGGTGTCGAATCGAGTTTCCAAAAGAATAGTGAAAAAACAGGCGAAAAGTCAAAAACCAGGAGATCAGAGTGGCGAAGGTACAAAGGGACAGGCAAAAGAGAAGTCAAGGCAAAGCGAAGGTCAAACCAGAAGCAAACAAAACCAAAAGGGGCAGGCAAAAGAGAAGTCGTACAAAGGGGTGTCGCAGGAATCTCGATAGACAAAGGCAATCAAAGTTGCCTTTATATATAACAATCGGCACAATGAATTTGACCAACGTTCCTACACTGAACAGGTGGAAAAGACTGACATTTATACACTGGGGAAGATAACAATCAAGGAGGGGTTAAGTGAGTGAGGGAGGAGTAACAAACAACATCCAGGTGAAGAACATTAGGAAAACTAATTAATTGACAGGGGACTGACAAAACGCGGACTGGAATCACATAGATCACAATGATAATAGACGGCCTGGGTTGAGCAGGTACAAACGCGTGCAGAGAGAGAGAGGTGCAGTCAGAGCAAGAGACAGGTGCAGGCAATTGCAGAACTCAGCGTTAGAGCAGGCTAGAAAGAAAAGGGGCGGAGCTACAGCGCAGCATGGAAAAGGGGAGACTGGTTAATGTATTAGTATAGTGATCTAAACTATCAAAAACCCAAAACTAGTGTGTGTTAGTCCATTAGTAATATTCACATGTTAGTATATTAATGAGGTTAGTACTTTACAATCTATAAATTAGTAAGGATTAGTAGAAATTAGTAAAACTAGAAATAAGTAGGAAGTAAGTAAAAACGAGACTGGAAGGAAGGGGGGGAAACCACAAAAACCCGGAACCACCCGAATAGTGAAATCACACAAGTACAGGGGAGTGAAGCAGCTCAGGGAACACAGACACAGAGACAGTACTGGGGAGACAAGTGACTGGGACTTACAGACTACAACAGTATCAAATTCACTGTTTCCCTCTCTAAGGCCATAATCTAAGCACTACATATCTGACAGTAGATTGGAGGATTGTCCTGGGAAATGTTTTGATTTGCACACAAGCATACTTTTTTGGAAAGTTTGGTTTGTATGTGAAGAACACATTCACATTCTCAGTTTCACCTCACTGAAAACTTGACAAAGGAGTTCTGACTCAAAAAGTGAAAGATGGAAAAGTGGATCACCACGTTTTTCCAGGGACAGTCCGTAATTGCGGGAAATAATGTGGCATCTGGTTATATTTAGGCAGTTCAGCGTCTCATGGAATTAGCACAGACCATTGACCACAGGGTCTGGGTTTGTCTGCCACTGCTAGCTCATAAAAGGCTTTTTCCATCAAACTTTGTGGAAAAGGCTGTTCAGAATTTTTTTGTTGTCTCGCTCAACAGTGTAATAAAATGTAATGGGCCTCGAAGAGACCTGCGCAAGAATATAAATCAAAGAAAAAAAACTACTTTCTTCAGTCGAGTGTTCCACAAAGATAAACAAGTACTGAGCTGCAACATCTTTTTCAGTATGGGTTCCCTTTTCCATGGCTAATGTTCTCTGTATAATAGCCAACCGAGAAGAGAGAGAGTGAGGCCTTGATTCAGCTGCGCTAATTTTATCAAAATGAGCACGTAAACATTCACAATCTGATTATCAGTTGCGTTCGCATAAAATATTTTCAGGTTTTAGATATTAAGCAAAAGAGAATCTTGGTGAATCTTGGTAACATTTTGCTTTGTATTTTATTTAGTGGCAGTTGCTTTGTAATTCTAAATATAAAAAATAATTCTGAATGTACTTCACGCTTTAAAAGCTATTTGCATTGCTGCTGAACGTACAGGAAAGTAGACGTACTTATGTGCCGTGAGAGTACATTACTGCAGGAAGTTCAGTAATAAAGTACATACATGCATGAAATTTCAGAGATGTGCTTTCGCATTATCTGATGCATCTTTGCTTCGACATCGTAATAGTAAGCCGCTCAAAGCTTGCTGTACAATTGTCCATGGCATGGTGGCTTTCTGCAATCTGGTCATCTCCTGCAGCACAAGTGCGTTGTGATATAACTCCACTTTGCCACATGGAGCATTCTCTATGTCCGTGAAAATGATCCCAGATTATCTTTTCATGCTTTTGCTTTTATGATGATGACTGTGTGGGGGAAATATGTTAAAACCGGAATTCTATAATAATTATCTAATAGTCTCAATGATTTTTGGGAATTTAGGTATAACAATTGTCCTCCCAGTGGTTCTTAAAGAGATTTTAAGTATGGATACTGTGATGGACACATCATAACCTCAAGCTTCCGTCTTTTAACCATGTTATAACACACTGCAAGCGCTGTGACAAGCAGTACTATCCTGTTTTCCTCTTCCTCCAGATTTATATCCTTGTCCAAGGCAGGAAATGATTCAAGTAAAAAAGCATTGTTCAGATGGTGTGCCCTCCTGTATACACAGTCATTATTTTGCCTGCCATTGTCTGCTCAGTCTGTGTACACATGCGCTTCTGTGCCTTGTGTGTGTTCCCAGGGATAGATGGGTGGGTGAATCTGACGGAAATTGACCCTGATGAGGAGGTGCAGGGGGAGATCCACCTCCAGATCTCTGTGCAGGGGGACGGCGATGTCCCCAGAGCTCTGCGCTGCCATGTCTTTGAGGCCAGGTGAGCCCCCTCATGTAGCGAATGTTGCACTGAACACACAAGAGCCTTTTTGTGCTAGCCCATCCAGTTTTCTATGTTCCCGGCTGCACCTTTTGTGCTAGCCCATCCAGTTTTCTATGTTCCCAGCTGCACCTTTTTGCCAGCCCATCCAGTTTTCTATGTTCCCGGCTGCTGGACATTTTCATTCCATTAAAATCAACGCTGAATATAATTAAGCCACAGAGGAGCGGTAGGTGCATGCTTGTGACTTTTGTATGGAGCCCATTCCAGTCATGATGCAGGCAGGCATCATCTGTACTGGGTATTTAGAGCCCATCTGCTGCAGCATCTGGACTTATCCAGCTTTCCTCGGGCATCGTGTAACTGTGGGAGCTGGAGCGCATGTGTCTCCCTCACATCAGTGGCCTCCTCCCCGCCCTCCTCACCTTGCCCACAGCACCCCCCCCCCCCCACATCAGTGGCCTCCTCCCTGCTCTCCTCACCTTGCCCACAGCCCCCCCCCTCCCCCCTCACATCAGTGGCCTCCTCCCTGATCTCCTCACCTTACCCACAGCCCCCCCCCCCTCACATCTGTGGCCTCCTCCCTGCTCTCCTCACCTTACCCACAGCCCCCCCCTCTCTCACATCTGTGGCCTCCTCCCTGCTCTCCTCACCTTACCCACAGCCCCCCCCTCTCTAACATCTGTGGCCTCCTCCCTGCTCTCCTCACCTGGCCCACAGGGCCCCCCCCTCCCGCCTACCTCACATCTCGTGCGTGGGGTTGCGTCCCCTCGGGCCGGGCGCTGTTGGCGGAGCGCCGGGGAGGGGAGGCCCGGGGGGGCTGGCCGATACGTCACGCGCGCAGAGCTCTTGCAGTCTCCCGGGAAATGCCACTTGTGAGCAGCAGCGGCACGGGAAGCGGCCTGGTGACGCTTCCTTTTTGTCTTACGCTGGCTCCCGGGGAGAGCCCGGCGGCTGTGGGTCTGTGGCGAAAGGCTCGTCGCGGCTGCTGCTGTAGCTTCAGACATGTCGTCAACCCCAAGGAACACAAAGACTCTCGCCAGTTCTTAAATGGCTCTGACGCGTGCGGTACAGTGATCAAAGAAAGTCTGTCTGTGTCAAAACTTGCCTGAACACTGCATAATTCACCATTTAAGTACGCTGTCTGTGTTG
Source organism: Anguilla rostrata (assembly GCF_018555375.3). NCBI lineage: Eukaryota > Metazoa > Chordata > Actinopteri > Anguilliformes > Anguillidae > Anguilla > Anguilla rostrata. The sequence goes on along the minus strand of NC_057941.1, from coordinate 41,188,899 downwards.
ACTCTTCTTTTTGTCGTTGACTTACCTGTGTGCATTTTGTTGGTTTGTACTACAGAGATCTGGCCAAAAAGGACCGCAATGGAGCATCAGACCCCTTTGTCAGAGTACGCTACAACGGCAAAACTCAGGAGAGTGCGGTAAGGCTGTTCTGCCATTAGCCCTTTGTACACTGTAAAATGTTCAGTGTTAAAGTGTTTACAGAGATTATATGAGTCCGCTATGGTCAGTGGACTTACATAAACTGTTAGGAGTTGAATTAACACTGGACATTTTACTCTGTGGATTGTAAGCCAATGCCAGTCCAGAGGCTGAGGCTTCCTATCTGTATGTTTTGAGCAGGTTGTAAAGAAGTCCTGCTATCCTCGCTGGAACGAAAGCTTTGAGTTTGAACTGGACGAGCTGCCCAGCGACGCCCCTCTGACCGTGGAGGTGTGGGACTGGGACCTGGTCAGTAAAAACGACTTCCTGGGAAAGGTGAGGAACTGAGCTTCGTCATGTGCCCATCAAGGAAGCATAACAGCTGTCGTGGTATGCGTGAAAGCTTTCAGGTTTAGAGCATGTTTTACTAAATCTAGATCACTAGTCCTTGGTGCAGTACTGCATCCCGTGGTCCAGAATGGAATCCTGCCTGTGCTAATGCAATCCGCAGCTGGTGGAAGTCCACAGGTCGCTCCGCTCAGTCAGTCTGCTGCACTGAGCAGCATGAGAAGTGCAGACCTCTAACTGTGCAGTTACAGCCGATAGACTACAGAGTAAACAGAACAGGCAGCTAGCTACACTCGCTTCAGATAGCACGTGTGCTGGTCTGTGCTTTCCTGAATTTACACAGAATATTACAGTGTTGCAGTGAGCTTACAGATAATGGCTGCATTTTAAATTTGTCAAAAGCCAAAAAAAAGGGATAAAAAGTAACTGTAAAATGATATTGTATAGCATGAGTTTTGGGATTTCCTCTTCTTTTTTTCTCATTGATGCTGTCATGGTCAATGAGCCGCTTTTGACTTGCTTACACCCCTTTCAGACTTGATCTTACGCAGATGACTACAGTATCTTTCTGATGACATGGATGATCTTTTCCCTTCTTTCAGGTTTTGTTCAACATCAACAGGCTGCAGTCGGAACAGCAGGAAGAGGGCTGGTTCCGCCTGGGCCCAGAGAAACCCAAACACAGCCAGTATGAGTGAGTCATCTTACAGTCACCATTGCTGCTCTTGGCACTGCAGAACATACCAGTCACTCACAAGCCTTGCATCTTCCTAGTTAATTATAGCATGCCGTGTTCTGTTGATTGTAACAGAGCGCAGTATGTAACTATGCTACATCATGCCTGTGGAGATTGCACCAAGTCCTTAAATTATTGTTGTGATATTGTAAGGATTTGCGAGCTGCATGCTTTAAATGAGAAAGCAGCGGGGGCGACGTCAGAAGATTAGAGGGTTAATCTTCTCTTCAGTTACTGGAGCTGGAGGGGCCAGAGAGGGCCGTGGAGGGAGAGTTGTCCGTCCCACTTCCTGTGGGGTTGCGCATAGGTCTGTGTGACTGAGCCCTTCCATGTGCCAACAGGAAGCCACAGCATAATCCTATCCCTGAAATCCTTGTTTTTTTTCTCCTCCCCCCTTGCACAAGAGATCATTGAGCAGTGTGGGCACTCGGGGAATGGGGGGATTAGTGTCGAGTGGTGAGTGAGGGTGAGTGGGATGGGATTGAAGTGAAGTCCTCTAACAGTAAGTTAGCTGCAAAGCAGCAATATAACATTGGTGGTGTACAACCAGCCTTTTGAAATTGCTTTAGGGGATAGATGTGAACCACGTTACCTATATTATACTGTTTGTTTCGTCAGCAAACACCCTGATCTGGGTTGATGTAAAGTTTAGCATAGTTTTTATGCGTCACTGGAAGATATTTACTGTAGCAGTTCAGGTAAGGTACACTACATGGCCAAAGGTTTGTGGACACCTGACATCAAACATTCATCTAAAATTATGGCCATTAATACAGAGTTGGTTCACCCTTTGCTGCTATAAAAACCTTTTCTCTTCTGGGAAGTCTTTGCAGGGATTCGCTTCCATTCAACCAGAAGAGCATCAGTGAGGTCGGGCACTCATTGGGTGGTTAGGCCTGGTTCACAGTTGGCTTTCCAGTTGATCCCAAAGGTGCTGGATGGGGTTGAGGTCAGGGCTCTCCGTAGGCCAGTCAAGTTCTTCCACATCATTCTCCACAAAATAATTTATATATGGACCTTGCTGTGTGCCCAGGGGCATTGTCATGCTGAAACAGGAAAGGGCCTTCCCCAAACTGTTGGGGAAACACAAAATCATCTAGAATGTGATTGTGTGCTGTATCATTAAGATTTGCCTTCACTGGAAGTAAGGGACCTAGCCCAAACCATTAAAAACAGCCCCAGACCAAGGGGTGTCCAGATACTTTTGGTCATATAGTGTACTTACACCAACAGTTGAACCTGCAGTTACACTAGTAAAATCACACCAGTGCCACAGTGAACCTTGTTGAATCTTACACGCTCATAAGTGTGTAAGGGCACTGCTTGACAGCTCAATCTATTACAAATGTTATGCACTAATTAATCAGTTTATGTAAGTGGAGATGCATGAAAGGAAAGTGAATCAATAAAGTACTTCGGAGAAAGCGTTTTCTTATGCATTCTTTGCATTCTGTGTCAACAAAGCATCGCCTTTTTCTTACATAAGTCACCTTTTTTCCATTAATAATACTTAAGTTTATTCTGTAAAAGAACATTACCTTGAGAACCAATGTGGAAAGGTCACGCAGTGTGTGTTAGTCACATAATCTTGGGCTATAGATGCAAATATGACTCCCCCACCTTTGCTGCCAATCACTGCTTCACTCTCTCACTAAGTCACGCACTCGCTCTTGGGTGGAGAGCTTGGTAGTGTGCGATAATTGTATATAAAAAGGCTTAAAATAAGCTTGAGAAGAAGAGCAGGAGAAAGAGGAATTTTCCATAATCATATCAGCAGGCAACGGCTGGTGTATTATATTTAGAGCTTACACTGGATGAAATCCCTGTGATTGTATGATTAAGAGAAACTGGCCTTCTTTTCTTGGCTAGAAATCACTGCTCTGGACAGCTTTTATATTAAATCAGATTTAAAGCCTCATTCACACACACACACACACACACACACACACACAAGCAGTTCCAAGTATAGCTCACAGAGTTAATGTGGTGCTGCCATTTGAGAGGAAAAGTAGAGAATGTACATACATGTATAAAATGTGTATGTACAATCTACATGCATGTGTATTATTTACTGGTGAAAACTGTTATTTATTTAACCGTTATACTATTATTTACTATTTGTTTAAAAGTAATTGTAGTATAGCTTGTCACAGATTGTGGCACTGATTCTGATGTATTCTGATGCATTCTTCCCCTTGTCATAAATGATTCACTATAGGCCTTTAATGATTTTGTCTTCACTTTGTTTTGAAAGCTCAACATCATCAAAGCACATCAGTCTGCAAACCTCCTCCCCCTGCCTCTCTTTTTTTTCTTCCCCGTGTAAAAATAGGGCAGAAATGAAAATGTCAAAGCCAGTCCCACAACAAAGGATTACTCCAGCGCACGTTTACTCTCTGTGCAAGAAATAACGGGATTCTGTCCACATCCATGATGTAACTGTCATTAAGCCCTTGAACAGAATGCTTCAGGGAAATCAAATGGTTTGGTGGTGGTTGTGTCTTTTCCCGGGTGGGGGGGTGGGGGTGTGAAATGAGCCATTGTGTAAAGGACACCCATTTCCCCACACGGATGGCTGTGATTAACCAGGAAAATATTCCCGGATTAAGCTGGCATAATCCCTTTCTCTCTGGAGCGATCCTCTTTCCTCTCCGTGAATGAGTCGAGCTGTTGCTGTTTGTTTTGTCTCTGTCTCTTTTTTTACACCTCCATCTTCTCTCTGCTGGGATTTTTGACATCCTCGATCTGCCACCCTGCTGGCTAGCGGCCGGTTATTTGGGGGCCCTGGTCAGGGGGAAAACGGTGTGTTCTGAGCGCCGCCCACTCGTAAGTGCAGCCCTCGCCGAGCCGTAAGAGCCGTTCCACAGGGCAGCGGCTAGCGCCTCTCCAGCCTTAAAAAATGGACTGAAAGGTTTAACCTTTGGCGTGCGCGTTCTTTACCTCCTGCCGGTTAACCACCGGCTATTGCTGCTCGCCTGCTCGCTGCTCACCACCCCCTCGTCTTTGAACTGAAACTGAATCGCCCTCGCTGTGCTCGTTCCAGTTTCTCGAGCGCTTATAAGGAAGTTCCCCCGGACTTTGGGCGCTGTGCAGCATGACTCTGGTGGACTTATCCAGCTTACCGCGGACTTTGGTTTGTTGACCTCGGTTGGCCTCGAGCGGCTCATCGCGCGTGACGCACCCGCTGCTGTGTCTCGAGGGAGAAGTTCCCTTTGCCACGTCATCTGAAGAGATAGTCACATGACCACAACTTCCACTGTGTTTATTGAAGGCCAAACCCACATTGTCCAGTCTGTTGTTTAATTGTGATGTGCCTGTCTGGTAAAGATGGAGAAATTTGAGAAAAACTGAACCGTTACCTTGTTGGGTTGGTAATGGATTTTGTGAGGTCCTTGTGAGCTTTGTTTGGGTGTATGGCATGGACACATCTGCCTACCTTGCCAAAAAGGTCTTTTTATTTCAACTGTATTTTAATAATTAGGATTTATTAAGAATTCATTCTCATCCCACTGATAACCCAGTCAGGTAGTGATAGTGTGGTCAGGTGATGCTAAATACAATAAAATTATAATGGGAACATGTTTCACTGTTCTAATATACAGTACATGTTACACCATACGGTAGAATGGTGTTCTTGCGTTTTGATGGCTGTACAAAGGGGAGAGCTTCCTGAATGCTTGTGTGGGGTTTTCATGGTGCTGGTGCTCACACTGTGGGGACTGGGGTCTGAGGGTACCTGTTCTGTTGCAGCGCTTCCTGAATGCTTGTGTGGGGTTTTCATGGTGCTGGAGCCCACACTGTGGGGACTGGGGTCTGAGGGTACCTGTTCTGTTTCAGGGGCACCCTGGGATCCCTGCGGCTGCAGCTCAGACTCCGCGACGAGACCGTTCTGCCATCGGGCCACTACCGGCCGCTCGTGGAGCTGCTGTGCCAGTCCGTGGGCACCTGTCTCAACGTGAGCGAGGCTCGTCTTGGTTATTACCCAGAGTCCTCTTAGGCTGGGTCTGGCCAATCAGCACTCAATAAGCTTACTCAAAATAATTCACACCCTGGGCTGTTGGGTGGCTTGTCCTATTAAAGCTGTGTTCGGTGCCTGGATGGGACCCGCGGACTGGACGATACCAGTGCCAGTCCTGCATGGCCACGCACATTAGGCTCCAGAATTTACAGGGATGGGAGGATTTCAGGTTATTTTCCCATCTCGTTGAACATTATCGACCCCTGCTGACCAATTGGGAACCCGCAACTCTGCCTGTTGAGCTGTGCATGAAGCGACATCATCAGACCCATAATTACTCTGATATATGCGAGACCAACATGCATGGCAATGGGGCCACGGAGTGGGGTTACAAGCTTTGGATGCAAAATGTGCTTTTCTGCTCTCGCCTGAATTAATAGTGGAGCTATGAGCAATGTGCACTGGTATATGTATATGATTGGGCATTTCTAATTGGGGAGAAAAAGGGGAGAAAGTATTTTAAAAAGAAATCTAGTGCTGATTGGACAGACATGGTATTTAACATCATTAATTTTGTGTGTACTGTCTGGATTTAACATTCCAATCAGATTTGGTTGGCTAATTTCTTGCATTATATAACTGGCGCTGTTCTTTTGACCATGAAATTACATTAAAACGGTTCATGAAATTATGTGAGAAATGCAGCGAGTGATTTTCTGTTCAGCAGCATGTCTCCGTAATGTGATTAACTTGTCAGTGATCAGAGTGGACGCCGTTGTTTTAGGGTAACTGGCCAGACCTAATGATGCTAATTGACGAGACCACTACGGCCGAAAGCCGACAGGAGGTGGCCACGAACCTCGTCAAGCTCTTCCTGGGCCAGGGATTGGTGAAGGAGTTCCTGGACGTCCTGTTCAAGCTGGAGCTGGACAAGACCAGTGAGTCACCAAAGATCCTTTTGAAACTGTGTTATGTGCACTGAAATGAAGCTGAATGTACTGTATCCTTTAGACTGCATGTTGACTTGGGGAGCGGTTCTCCGCGGCAGTTGGTGTGGTGTGCTGCTTGTACCCTGGGACTAGGCCCCATCTGCCTTCAGTTCTTTTCACTTTGTCTTTCAGGTGAGCCCAACACTCTCTTCCGTAGCAACTCCCTGGCATCCAAATCCATGGAGTCCTTTTTAAAGGCAAGTCTTTCCCTTTGTGTCTAGTTTCTTCTGTGACTGTGAGTGCAAGTGTAATGCTGCTTTTCCCACGGTTCAAGGTAATCGAGTGACTGTCACTCCCCTCCCCCTTCTGTCCTCCCGCAGGTGGCAGGTATGCAGTACCTTCACAGGCTTCTCGCTCCCACCATTAACCGTATCTTTGAGGAGAAGAAGTACGTTGAGCTGGACCCCAACAAGGTGGAGCTGAAGGAGGCAGGGTGAGAACTGACCTGCATGAACAAGCCAGGCCTCTAACGTTTTCTGCATCGCACAGATTCATTTCTTCGTTTTCTGTTGTGGATCAGCTTTCTCATCGATTGGCTTTTGTATGCACACTCATGAGAATTGCATACTGAATAATACAGGGCACTGCAATTGTATCGTGATTTATTTCCCATTGTTAATGGATGATTTTGCAGTTTGCTATTTTATGGTGTTTTTTAACATCATTTTACTTTGTACTTTATGGCTTTGCTCCCTGAGAATCTTGCTCTTTGTTTGAGCCTGTGTTTATTTCAGCATTACAGATGATGGCGTGCGTTCATGTTGGCTGAATTCAGGCAGATATTTGCCAGCAGATGGGTCTGTTAAACCCAATGAACAGATTGCCAGTGCGTATTTTGCGCCAGGCAGTCCGGGTGCGAGGCCTTGCGCTGGTCTCCTGCGCCAGATGCCCGTCTCTCACACGGGCTGCGCCGCACGAGGGCGTGGCCCTCAGCCCTTCACCCGAGCGCCTCCTGTCCCGCCCCGCAGGTGCGCCGGGCTCCACCGGACGCAGACGGAGGCCGACGTGATTCAGCAGAGCGCCTCGCACCTCCAGTCCTACCTCACCGAGCTGCTGCACGCCATCACCCGGTCCGCCGCCTACTGCCCCGCGGCCCTGTGCCAGGCCTTCCGCCAGCTCTACCAGCGCGTCCAAGAGCGCTTCCCTGGCAAGGAGTACCGGGTCAGTACGGCAACGGCGCCCCTCCGTCCCGCTGCGCTCCTTTAAAGCAGGCTGTCGGGCCGTGGGGGGGGGGTGGAGGGAAAGGTACAGAGGAGAGAAATCATTGGTCGGCTGCTGTTTCTATGGCGCTGGGGCTCGTGACTGCTCGGGGAATGGAAGCGGCTGAATGGCTGCGCTCAGCGGACGCGCTGATTGAACTGTCTGTGCCTCGGGGGCGCTGCCTGGTTTGCAGATACATTACTGGGCAGGAGACGCTCGGTGCTGTTCGGTTCTGTGCACACGCTGTGTGTATACTCATGCAGATGGGGAATGGCCAGTGAATTATTCATTCTGCAAACAAATGAGTAAATAAAATTGTTGATGTTTGGACATATTAATATATATTTCAGTGTAGGAAAGCTATTATGTTTCCGCAGTGATAGAATACAAATTACATTACAGTACATTTCTTCTGACTTGCGTTGCTAAAATGAACTCGAATTCAAGTATGGCAGAAGTAAGACAACATATACAAATATATAGAATAGCAAAACATTTTTTTTACCTTTGAATTTTTTTTAGTTTTCATGCTTGTTTCAGGATATTGCAAAATTGTGTATGTCCAGGGACAAACTGATGGAATGTTTTTCCTCTGTTGTATTGCATTGAGTTGTCTTTTTAATGGTGTCATGAGTAACAGTGCTCAATACAGACCCAGGTACACATGCTTTTAGCTAGGGAGGATGCAGCAGTGTATTAGCTGCCAAAAGACGTATGCTAAATACAGGCATCTATTCAAGTTTAATTTGGTAGAATTATGGCTCATTTCAAAACAAGAGAGATACTGTGCTTCCTGCAGCCTGGGGAGCTTTCTGCCAACTAATCTATGCAGTATTTTACATGTGGACCAATTTAATCCTTAAGCTATAGTATTATATGATAGACCAGTATTTGTATTTTTGCCAGTAGGTACCTCACCAGCCTGGTCACAACCCCGGTACTGTGCCTGTTCTGGGTTATTGGATTGCCGAACTGGCAGCTTGGTTGCTGATTCACATCCTGGGAGGAAAATTGTTTTTGCAATTTTGAATAACATTTTAAATCTGATTTCCTTCCCTGAATACTCAGCTATATAATAATAATAATAATAATAATAATAATAATAATAATTTTAAAAAAATTAAAAAATAATAATAGTGATCGTAATAATAATCCTAACAAAATAATAATAATAAAAATAATAATAATAATAATAATAATAATAATAATAATAATAATGTAAGATACATTTGCTAAGAAAATAAATCTTTAAATAGTTTGTCCACTTAGGTTTGTCACAGATTAGCCATGTTATCTTTATTTTTGTTCTTTTGTTCTGTTTTTATCCTTTGTATGTGTGCTCCATTGTCTCGTTTCCATGTCTGCGAAAAAGTGGTTAAATAAAAACTATAAGGGCGGACCATTCCTCTCTTTTATCCACAGAAGGTGAAGTTCATCGCTGTGACCAGCTTCCTGTGTCTGCGCTTCATCTCTCCGGCCATCATGTCTCCCAAGCTGTTCCACCTCAGAGAAAAGCATGCCGACGCCCGCACCAGCCGCACCCTCCTGCTGCTGGCCAAGGTACCTGTGGCACAGAGCGCTCACGCTGCAGCTCGCACATCATCACTCATCAAAGCCCTCTGTCCCTTGGGGTGGTGCTCGGTGCTCCCCTGTGCCCCGCACGGTCCCGTCAGATACGCAGCGGGCACATTATCCGTTTCACTCTTGCGAATTGTGAAATGTGAAAACACTTTGCCAAAAAGTACAATCACGGACGTTTCGTTACATTACATTTATTTGGCAGACGCTTTTATCCAAAGCGACGTACAATAAGGTCATACCGAAGGTCACTGGAAGAACTACAAAACACAGGTCCCAAGGTACAATACTCATTATGTAATAGTTATTCATAGCCATGAACGCATTAAGTCCAGTTCACACAGTAAGCATTGGGGTAGGTCAGAGAGTAATGTGAAGTCAAATTAGGAGGCATAACAACAAGCTACAACATCAAGATAACGGGATTAAAGTATTTAAAATTCAGCGATTGAAGTGCTTAAAATTCAGAATTTCACCCAGCTCTGACTGTGTCCCCCCAGGCCATCCAAACCATTGGCAATCTGGACACCCTGGCCTGCTGCTCCAAGGAGCCCTGGATGGTGCCTCTGCAGCCCGTCATCCTTCAGGGCATCACCCATCTGAAGGACTTCATCACCAGGCTGGTCAGCTTCGAGGATCAGGAAGGTGAGTCAATTCACAGGTGTTTTTGTGGCAGGCCCGTTCTTCCGGTCATGGTGTAATTTTAAGAAATCCCGCCCCAACTGTCTCTGGGGTTTTTTGGTTTTGATTTCCACTGGGAATCCCTAATCTCTCAGAATACTGTTGTGACATCAAAATCATAAAAATGTGTGTTGAACTAATGATCAGTTGATAAAAATATATTTTTCCTATGCTCATCAGTGTAGCTTTTTTTTGTGATCGACTGTTTTTTTAATTAATTATTAAAAGATCAGAGGGTACAGGAGTACAAAGATACAGAAGAGCAACAGAAAATGTCAATAAAAATAATTGCCTCCCTAGCCAACGTCCCAAACCTGGTGACTTCTCTCTTCCACCGCACATGTAGCTCGATCCAGACAATCTGAAAGCTGTCTGCAGACAAGAAAATTGACCAAAGCTGACACATAAACAAAACTACTGTATCAACATTAGAAGCAGATACTAACAACAAAGAACAAACCTTTCACATATGAAATTCTGTACTTAACCCTAAACTTAAAGTCAGTAATCTTCAGCTTAACTATACATTTTCTCTAACGAGAAAGTTACAAATAGCAAAACAAACGACCACATCAGTGTTTTCTTTATTGACATATCACAGTTTTTTTTAAAAAAAAAGCTTTACCAGAGCGTTTTGCTGTGGCATTTCGTTGTTTATGTGGCTTGTTTCAGACCTGGGCCTCCAGACACGGATGAGCCTTCAGTGCGGCACTATGGAGAAGGAAGGCTTCCTCTTGCTCCACAGGACCAAAGACAAGTGCATGCTGATGACCTCGCCCTTTAAGAAGTATTATGTCACCCTCAGCAAAGACACCCTGTCCTACGCTCGCACCCAGCACTCCAAGGTGAGCGTCTTCAGAGGCCTCCTTTTACACGGGGGGCACTTCCTTCCATAAAGCCAGCTCTAACCGGCGTTCCGGAAGCATCGTAGACAGTGTACGTCTCATTGGCTTGACTATGTCAGCAGTTCTCAGCAGCTGTTTGTGCTCGATTGGCAGAAGAGCTCCTTCATTTCACTACCGAAAATCCGGGCGGTGGAGAAGGTTGAGGAGAAGAGCTTTGGGAGCGCCAACGTCATGCAGATCATCTCCAGCGAGGACAGCGGGCAGATGGAAACCCTCTATTTGGATTGCAAGGTCAGGCTCTGACCTTGGGATGGAGGGAAAATCCCTGCCTTGTTGATGTTTGAAAATAATAGCGTGGTAGCATGCGATGCTGTCATTCTCTTGGCTCTGATTAAACCTGTGGTGTGGGTCTGAGTGACTGACCTGGCCTCTCTTTCTTTCAGAGTGTGAATGAGCTGAACCAGTGGCTTTCAGCCTTAAGGAAAGCCTGCAGTCACAACACGGAAACCATGAACTCCTATCACCCAGGGGTTTACAAGGGAGACAAATGGAGTTGCTGCCACCAAAAGGACAAAACCGGTACTGCAGTTTCCAGTGACGCTGTTTTACTGTATGTAGCGTCATGTCAGTCATATGCTGGAGGAGATCCACAGATCTGATTTTGTGACATCTCCTTTTCTCTACTCAGATGCAGGATGTGACAAAACAAGGCATGGAGTCACCCTGCAGGAATGGTATGACCCTCTGGACCCTGACTTGGAATCCCAGCTCATTTATCGACATCTACTGGGAGTCAGAACAGTGATGAGGTAAATGATTCGATTCACAGGCAGTGAATACAAGTTGGTTTGATTAATAATCATTTTGATTAAAATCTGATGTATGCCTTTCCCTTTTCACTCTTCTTATTGAATTACGCATACTCTTTCATGCTACTCATGTACCTCCTCATGCCACTCATGTTACATTCCAGCGCTTATTGTACTTTGTATCATTGTCCTGATGTTGTAGCTTGTACTGCCCCCTAGTTTGACTTAGCATAGGTTAGGTCAGAGTAATGTTAACTGTGTGAACTGGGCTTTATGTGTTCTTGGCTATGAATAACTGTACAAAATGAGTATTGTACCTTATTGGACCTGTGCTTTGTAGTTGCTACAATGACCTTTAGAATGCACTTTTGTTTGTCGCTTTGGATAAAAGCATCTTCCAAATAAATGTAATGTAAAGTACATTTCTCCTCTAGGGACAAATACTTAGAGATGACCAAAGCTGAAGAAGGCAATGGCAAAGATTCAGTGGCAGGTGGGGACCTTTCCTTCTGAACCATCACAGGGGAAATTTTTGATCATATTGCAGATACAGCTGCCAAAGCATTATTCGGAATACATCTTCACAATAAAATGATTGGTGTTAAATCAACCCTAACAGTGTTAGATCTACTCTAAGAGAGTCCAATAGGGACAATATGTACTTTGTTAATGTTAAAAGTGCTCTGTTGACTTTACACTATTTGACTTTACAAGATTTTGTTGTGCTTCAGCAAAACCAAAACAGTGCTAAAACCCTTCAACAGATCCGCAATTTCCGAGGTGTTTTTTCCGATTATTTTTTGAGTGCATTATCATTAATTAGGCTAATTAACTAAGAAAGCATATCTGAACTGTGCACCCAGCTTGCCATTAGTAAAATATGTAGCTCTAGCTGTGCAATAGTGCGCAGTTGATGGCGGCCATCTTGATTAGGCCTGTATTTTGTCTCTTCCAGGTCAGGAGAAGTTGGATGGTATCGCCAGGTTCTTCAAAGTCCTGCAGGACCTGCAAGATGCCCATAGTGCTGTGGAGGAGGCAGAGCGTTCTCAGAATAAAAACTTCCTCCTGGAGCTCCAGACGTAAAAGACTGAGGGGCGCATGTTCTCAAACTACTGCCAGCCTGACCCCACCCACACACCCTCCCAAACGTAGACACACACACACACACACATACACACACACGCGCGCACACACACACCAGACCTGGGTCAAATACGAATTTGTTTTGGATTCAAATACTTTTCTACACTTTACTGATCTTGTCTTGTGTATTGGAACCAATGAAATACTCTCAAAAAGTGAAAACCCTGACTTCTGGTTATATTGGCTGGCTCAATTACACCAGGCAAGATCAAGAGAGCACAGAAAAGTATTTGAATCCAAAACAAATACTTACTTGACCCAGGTCTGACACGCACACTTACATCACACCGACAATGCCTCCACAAAGCCCAGCCCTTCTTCTGATGCTCAGTACTCACAGTTCACTGCAACGGTGCCACTTTGGGACCAGGCAAGCCAGCTAGCTCCTACAGTCTCTACATCCATTCTGTATTACTGTGTTTGGCTTTGTGTGTATGCCCAGTCGCTGCCCTGTGCGAGGTGAAGATGTTCCTGTCTCGTTTTTGCCCATAGGCATCCCTTTAATGATAGCAACACAGCCTCCTTGACAATATATTGTGTGTAGCTTTATAAACTTTTAATTCACATAGGACCAAAACGATCAATTCTCACCATGTTTACATAAACTGATTTTTCTATTGTGCAGTGCCCAGTTACACACGTTCAGACATTCTGGAAAGAGTTGTCATTTTCCCTTTTCTCCCTTTTCTGGGAGAAATGACCTCTTGATGTGCGCAGTGATCACAGGAAATAGTCAGTTTCGCATATACAGCAGTATTTACTCTTGTAACTTTAATGGAAAGAGATGAAAGATTCCAGTGGAGAGTTAACTGATGATCTACAAAGTGGTTGACCTTCTTCTTGAGAATACTATGTGATGGCAGCTGTGACATGCAGTTTGGAGTGACCAATCATATCCTATGGACATTTACAACTTGGTTGCTACGAAGGAACTTACCACAAATAGTAGCCCTGACTGGGAGTGATCACCTGTAAGAAATAGCTGTCCGATTAACCTTTTTTAAATTTTTAAAAACGTTTACACAATTAATTTCTGATGAAATTTCGATTCAGTTTATCTGTTCCTTGTTGTCATTACTTATTCTTGGGAGATATTTTTTACTTTTCAAAGGTATTGGTAATTTCTGGCATTTGCACAAACAGACGCACTTTCTATAAAAGACAGCGTGTAAAAATCTTAAATGGCACCTAGGACTGTATGAAATAAGTATAGAATTCCTTACTGTTCTTAACATGTCTACCAAATTATTTAATGTGTCAAACCACACAAAAAAATATTTTTAAATGAACCTCAGGGGAAGACTTTGGTCAGATACTCCAGGCATGCAGAGACAAGTCAGTGGCCTTTTTAAGGTCGATTCATAAATGCTTGTTCTATCAGCCAATTGCCTCCTCTCTTCTTTATTTTTCACCCTAGATGCCTTTTGGGTAAGTATTGTAGCATTTACGGGTGGTAAGGTCAGATCATGTTCATTGTAAATTTGCAACAGGAGCAATTCAGCCAGATTGGACAGACAAGAAAGATCATAATGCCGCTGTTTGAAATAGGATGTGTGAGAAGGGGCGGGTCAACCAGGAAAACCCAAATGAATTATGACCTTTCTTGTGAATTATGAATTAACTATGTTGAATTCTCCATAATGCTGTTGCCATGTATTGTCTGTATTGTCCAGTGTTTATGTCTGTCTTATTATGTGGTATGTACTGTCTACAGAATATTTATGTTTGTTAGACTTGTGCTTTTTTATATTACACGGCTATTGTAATTGCCAGATGAATGTAACATTGTAAGCCTATTAAATTCAGAAATACAATGATTATTTATCGTGAACTATTTATATCTAGAATTTTATATTATAAAAATTAATATCATATTAAGGAATATATTATTATTACCAGACAGTCAATATTGTTTATGAATGATCACCTTAGTTTTACATTTTCTTTATTGTTTCTAAGTTCCCCAGCTGTGAAGTGCGGTTTTTTGGTCTCTGAGAAGAAGTCAACTGACATGTACACATGACACATAGATTATATAAACTACTAATTCTCTCACAAGGGATATGTTACATGTTTGTTGCTATAATGTAAGCACAATATCAGGACAAGCAACTGGTCAGGCTAATAGTCCTCTGCCAGTTCTCTGTAGTACTGCAACACTGGTATATTTATATATTTCTTGTTCATGTCTAGCACAACTTTGGGAAACCAACCTCTTCTCATTGTCAGAAATATTTGATCGAACTTTAATTAGAATGTCCAAATATCCGCTGTGTAACGGAATAATGTTTGATGTAATGTAAAATGTCCCGTGTTAATTCAACTCTAACAGTCATAGTGGGACCAAATGTTAGAGCTGAATTAACGCTAGACATTTTACTGTGTAAATACTCTTTAAGTACACGTTGTGACTAAACTTGGAACTGTGGCATAAATTGCATGTTAGGAAAATGGTTGGCCCCCACCACTCTCCGATCCGCAGTAGTACTCCCAGCTTTTGTACTAATTCAGGTTATGGAATTTTTATGGTATTAGAATATATGTCTTTTTATACAGTGCCATGAAATAATATTTGCCCCCTAATTTCCTCTATTAATTCATATTTGTCTCACTGAATGGTTTCAGATCTTTAGACAAAATGTAATGATAGACTAAGGGAAACAGTAAACACAAAACACATTTAAAAAAAAAGATTATTACATTTATTTCATGAAAAACATCACGCATCCTTGTGAAAAGTAATTGCCTCCTTAGTTACTCAGTCAGCCAATTAATCAAATTTAATTGAAAATTAGATTCAGCTGATTGAACGCTTGATTGCAGCCAGCCCTGTTGAATCAAAACCTCACTTACATTGAACCTTGCCATCAGAGTAAAGTAGTCACCACAAAGTTTCTACAAGCACACTATGCCACAATCAGGAAATTCCAGAAGTGAAGAGAAAAAAGTTTCTGGAAATATATCAGTCTGGAAAGGGTTACAAAGCAATTTTTAAGGCTCTGGGACTCACTTGAACCACAGGGAGAGTCATTATCTCCAAATGGAGAACACTTAAAACAGTGGTGAATCTTCCCAGGAGTGGCCAGCCTGCCAAAATTTCTTCTAGAGCACAGAGATAACTCATCCAGGAAGTCACAAAAGATCCCAGAAGCACATACAAAGGACTACAGGCCTCTCTTGCCTAAGTTAAGGCCTGTGTCCTTACTCTACAATATGAAAAAGACTGGGCAAAAATGGGACTCATGAAAGAGCGACAAGACAAAAACCACTGCTAACCAAGAGAAACATCAATGCTTGTTTCACATTTGCAAATAAGCACCTTGATGATCACCAAGACTTTTGGGATAATGTAATATGGACAGATGAGTCAAAAGGGCAACTTGAAATCAAATCACTGTTTATTTATATAGCACCTTCTATGCAAGATTGCAATGCAAAGTGCTTCACGTTTTAAAGATTTTAAAAAATCCATAAAAGAGCCATGGAAACACTAAACACAGTAAAAAAAAAATTAATAGAACCATCAATAATAACAGGAATTCTAGCAATAAAAACAATAGCAGTAATAAAAACAAGTAAAATGAAGCAGAATTAATAAATGTAAAATTAGATAAAGGTAATAAAAGTGAGGTAAAAATAAAAAGGCAATGGCACTGAGGTAAAATAAGTGAAATAAAAGAGAAATAAACTATGTACAGTAAAAGCTAAACTAAAAAGGTGTGTCTTAAAATTTCATTTAAAAATGATGATAGATTCTGAAGCCCTCGGGTCCTTTGGCTGGCTGTTCCAGAGGTGAGGACCATAGACACTAAAAGTTGCCTCCTCCTACAGTAGATCTTTGTCCTAGCCCATGGGAGAGCTAAAACGTCACTGCCAGAGGACCTGAGGGATCTAAACACAGCATATTTATAAAGCATGTCTGAAATGCATTTTGGCATTAGTCCACTGAGTGATTTGAAAACCAATTTTAAAAATCATAAAATCTATTCTAAAACTAACAGACAACTAATGAATGCATTTTGAATGATCTGCGGTTTAGAGTTTTCTTAGGTAGACCAGACCAGAAAGGACAGCATTGCAATAATGAAAGCATGCATTAATTCACCTGTGTCTGCCTGGGAAATTACTGTGCTATTGCAATATTCGTAAGATGATAAAAGCCAATTTTGATGACATTTCTGATGTGAGCATCAAACTTCAGATATGGGCACACCAAGGTTACTAGCTTGGGGCTTGATATATTGTGCTAGGCATTCTATGTTAATGCACATTTCCTCTCTCAGAGCCTTTGCTCCAATAATTAAAACCTCTGTCTTGTCTTTGTTCATTTGCAGGAAATTCTGTAACATCCACGAGTTGATATGATCAATGCACTTATCAGTTTGTCAATGGGTGATATAGACATGTACAGTTGTGCATCATCTGCAGGACCCAGAATGAAGCCTTGAGGGACCACCTGTTATACTACTGTTGGCCAAGGAGAGGTCAACAGTGGAGACAACAGTCCCTGCCATTCAAATTCAGGTCCAAAACCAATTTAAAACTGTGCCAGAGAGGCCAACACACCTCTGTAGTCTGTTTAGAAGTATATCATGATCAAAAGCATAAAAAGCAATGCTTAAGTCTAAAAGTACTAAAATTGAGAGTTTCTTATTATCCATATTCATGCTGAGCTCAATTGCAAAGTTAATTAAAGTCGTCTCATTGCTAAGGTGAGCACAAAAGCCAGATTTAAATTTATCTAAAGTTAGCTGATTAAATGTGATCAATGATTTTGCTCAAAAAAGAAAGATTTGGCCTAAAATTGTTGAGCACTAAATAATCTGGGTTGCTTTTTTGTTGCCATTTTTATCCCATTTTCTCTCCAATTTAGTCGTTATACCAATTCCCCATGTGAATCACAGTCCTGGTCGACGTGTTATCCTCTGTTGGTCTTTGGGAGGGTGTAGACTACCGCATGCCTCCTCCGATACATGTGGAGTTGCCAGCCGCTTTCACCTGACAGTGAGGAGTTTCACTGGGAGAGCGTAACGCGTGCAGAGGTTCACGCTATCTCCCCCAGATCCCCTCGCTGCTGAACAGGCGCCCCGACCAACCAGTCAATTGTGTTCATAGGAACGTCTGACCAAGACCGGAAGTACCGCTGCCGGGGATTGAACCCGGGTCTCTGTGGTGGTAGGCAAGTGCTTATACCTCTACACTCTACCTCTACACTACCCAGACGGCCTTAGGTTGCTTTTCTTTAGAAGATGTTTCATTATGGCAGTACGTAGTGCCATGGGGAAGATACCAGTGAGCAGGGAATGATATACAATCATTGGAACTTCATCTTCTAGACAATTGTACACTTACTTTAAAAAAGGTGTTTGGGATAGGTCAAATGAGCAGGTGGAGGGATTGAGTTGTAAAACTACTTCCCTGAGCATTTCTCTTTCACCAACAGTAAAGTGGTTCATAGCGGTTTCACACAAAGGACCCTCAAACAGGTTCTCAAATGTTTTATACTCAACCTGATATTTGTTATCTCTGAAGAATGCTGCCAATTCATCACATCTTGATGTAGAGGTCATGTCAGAGAGACTTCTTGGAGCTGGATCTATAAGGCTGTTTATTATTGAAAAGAGCACATGAGGATTATTCTGATTTTCATTTATCAATTTTGAAGAAAAAAAAAGCAAATTTGGCATTGCTAATTGTCTGAATAAATGTAGTGAGGCGCTCTTTGTGAATGTCGTAATGGACTTGCAATTTAGTTTTTCTCCATATATGTTCAGCTTTCCTACAGTTTTTCTTTAGACTAATAATATTCTCAGTTCTCCATGGTGATTTCTTTTTAGATGTAATCTTCTTGAGTTGGGCTGGTGCTATAATATCAATAGCAGCCTTCGGCTTGCTACTAAAATTGTTGACTAAAACATTACAAGAAGAAGAAGAAGGAAGAATTGGTGGGGGTACAGGTTATTATTAATGTTCGTATTTAACTTTTCAGCCCCTGCAAATGTAAGATAATGTTTCTTAACATCACATTTATTTGGCAGACGCATTTATTCAAAGCAACGTACAATCCTCTCAGTACAGCAAGAAGTTAGGGTACCGGTGCAGAGAAAAAATACAATAGTGACCAGAAACAGCCAAGTCAATAACAGAGGATACAAAAATCATGAGGCCAGTCATGATAATAAGGTCTAATGTATGACCGCGATTGTCAGTCAGTCCAATAACATGTTGAATTAAATCCATAGAGCTTTGCATTTCGCAGTACGAACATCATGCCAACAGTCAAACATGGTAATGGCAGAGGGATGGAGCGGGCATGCTTTGCTACCTCAGGGACCTGGACGACTTGCCGCTATTGAAAGAACCATGAATTCAGCTGTGCAAGAGAAGATTCTTAAGGAGAACGGGCCATGAGCTAAAGCTTAAGCATAACTGCGTCATGCAGCAACACAATGATCTAAAACACAAAAGCAAGTCCACATCTGAATGGTTGAAAAGAAGAAAAATTTTAGTTTTTAAGTGGCCTAGTCAAAGTCCTGACTTGAACCCAATAGAGATACTTGTGCAGGAACTGTAACAGTCCATGCTCAAAAACCTACCAATTCATCTGAATTAAAGCAGCTTTACAAACAAGAGTAGGCTAAAATTATTCTACAGCAATGTGAAAGACTGATATAAAATTATAGAACCGTTTAGTTGCAGTAATTGCTGCCAAAGGTGGTGGTGGAAAATGACTTTTCACATGGGTGAAATGGGTATTTGATAACTTTTTCATTCAATAAATGAAACAATAAATGCAATTTTAAAGATTACATTTTGTCTAAAGGTCTGAAACCATTCTGTGTGACAAATATTCACTGATGGAAGAAATCAGGAAAGGGGTAAATACTTTTTCCACTGCATTGTAGTTTATGTTTCTCTTCTTAAGGCTTGTTTTAGTTGTACTTGGATTCTTGGTTAGTATAGTTAACTTGCACTACTACTTCAGTGATGTTACATCTTTACTCACTGGTCTGGGAATGTTATTAGCTAGGTGTTAGCACCTGCAAGCTGAACTTCTGTTGTAATACAATGAAGAGAGTTGTAGCTTCAAAAGTATACCACTAGATGGCTCTTCATCTCACATTTTTGTTTCAGTTTGCACAGTAAATCATACTGCTAAAGTGTAGGCGAGATACAGGAGTTGTGAGGATTGTGGTTGGCCTGAAGGTTCTAGGAAAGTGTTGCTGATCTATTTCACTTTGCCCACTTTGTTAAAAAGAGAAAACCAAACAGATATTGCACAGCCTTTAATAAATGAGATGTATTTATATGCTTATGTATTTGGAGTAACTATAAAATGTAATGTTTTGCAGACCTGATTCTTCGTTAACCTTTAGCTGTGGCGATTAAGATTTTACCAAAGCAAAAGCTATATGGAGACTGTGAATGATCCGCATGTGCTTGTTGATCCAAAGCATTTATGAACTCTTTATTTTTCCTCCATGTCCCAGATTAGAAGAGCTGTGCGATATTATGGCACCATTAAAAAATGATGGACATATGCTAAGCGCTAACTTGGTAGCTGATACAATGCATACAGTACATGCATGCATCCACTCAGTGCAAGAGTAATATGCTTCATAGTTCTACACATTGAAACTATTACTTGCAAGACATTCTCTGGAAACAAATAGACATTTCTTTTTTCCAGATTTATTCTGCATTTTCCCATAACTGACACTCAAGCACACATTCAAGACTAATTAAACATCCAACAGAACAGTGATATTTCTGGAAACGCTGCCTTGTTCTTTCATGTGCAATAAGTTCACATAAATATTTAAATATTTGCACGCTTATTCACAATATCTGCTCTGCATTTGTAAAAAAAGAAAGGAAAAGAAAAGAAAAAAGATGTTTTATAATTATAGATGAATAAATGGTGTTGACAATAGCTCAAACTATGAACCAAAATAAGAGCTGTTCATTATAGATTTATATGTGACACCTGTTGGAAATTACAATATTGTGCTGGTGGATGACAGGCTTTGGCTCAAGGGTATGTTTGATAAAGAGTGCATGTGGTGGTCGGGATGCTGAACAGGTGAATACAGTACATCTCATAGAACTGTCACAATAATGGACTACTGAATATCCAATTCCCCTTGTCAAATACTGTTGAACGTATTAGAAGCGCTGACATGGTATATTAACAACTGCAAATACCACAATATGACCACTACTATTTGGTTATAAGTTTACCAAACAAGGATCTTTACAATATCTAGGAATTATTTTATGTTTGTTTAAAATAATGGATTTTGGATTTTGTTTTTATATTTCGCAACTTGTGTCATTTTCAGATTCCAAATCCAAGTAATGTTTTTACCCCATTAAAAAAAAAAAAAACTAAAGGTAAAAACACACATTATTTTTACACTGCGACAAATCGAATCCACAAGTCCAACGCAAAGAGTTTCATAATAATGGTCATTCTTATTATTTATTGAGTATTTGGGTAATCTTAAATGGTTGGTTTCTCTTCAAATTCTAATTTAAGAAGAATTTTGTTGGGGTTTCTTTTCTGAAACTGAACTGATAAATGATCTATTACCATGATTACTACATGAACACTACAGATGAAATGTACTGGTGTATTTTACATACCCAGCAACTCTTAAAGTGTGGAGGGACAACGTGGATGGTCAGATGAGAAGTCTTTCTTTAAAGGCACAGAACAGTCTACAGTCCTCCTAAACACATCTGCTAACACGATCCCGCCCACATGCCTGCAGCTCGGAGAATGAATTCATTTCCTGTTTTTACTTCTCTCCCCTCCAGAGACCTTCCCGGCTCCTTCGCTCCTATCCAGGTCTGGTCTTCCTCTGTTCTGAGCAGCAAAACACAAAGGATCCTTCTCACTCATGCTTGCTGTACTGCACACAACCAATCAAATTATGCCCACCCCCATTGGATAGTAAAGTTTAATGAACTGGCAGGCGATGCTGACTGGTACAGAGAAGAATTTAACTGTTAGAATCTGAATGTAATAGCATGCTTACAACCATGCTTGCTGACATATGAATAAACTGCACAAAATTCAAGTATGTGGACAAAAATATATATGTTGTCTTGTGTTAATTGAGTGATAATTAAGGTTCATTTCTGAAATTTAATTTTCAAATGTGTGATTCAAATGTGTGAAACCTCTAGTTCACTTTCTGTGAAAAACCTTATAGTCGCTACTTATGTATGACTCCTTGCTTGGTGGTCCACTCAACTACGACCCCTATGACTAAAAATGACTAGCTTTCAAATACAGTTTTTGTGCATTTTACCCACCCATAAATAATAAACATAATAAGGGCTTCACACCTTTTTCTTATTAAAAACACAAATTATTTGAGCATTGCTCTTAAACCCTGTGGAATAATTAAAATATGGTGCATGAATGCAGAATGTGCTTTGTTTGAGGCCTGCATGTGTGTGTGTGTGTGTGTGTTTGTTTTAAACACACAGTAGGTCTACTGAATAACTATTTGTTCAATTGCCCTAAATGTGACCAGACTGTAAATAATTGTTTTTAAATATTTTTTTAACTGTAGGCTACATTTATAGCTGTTTCAGCCTACATGATGACCCACTAAAACTGGAACGAGTTCAACTAATGCCCGTTCACAGCACTGTTCTGTAATTCAGCACCGGATGTACTCAAATTCCATTACTAAACTCTTAACAGCTGGACAGAAGGGACTACTTTGTATCCAATTGGAGGACATCTTTCCAAATGCACCATTAATGAGGTGTTAGTAAGACAAACGTGGTCTGTCCTCATTCTTCACAGTTTAAAGGAGGAAACCATCAATTTCACAATATTCCTCCTTTGCAATTCTTTTGCTAACAACTGGGCGACCAGCCCTCCTCTCTTCCCTGTCACGATTTTCTCCTCGCTTGACTCGCTCTTTTCCTTCGCCTTTTGTCTGGCTCAGCCAGTGCCAGAGGGAGACAGTTAACAGAGAAAAAACGAAGCAAGGCCGACGACCGAGCTTGACTAGGAACACAGCCGAAAGCGAAAAAATAGCGGAGCCACCTCCCCCCTCTGTTCAGCACAGTTCAAGAACAGCCCAATTCATTGCTCTGTCTCCTTAGCAGGACCTTCCTTGAGAAGGATTTGCGCTGCTGATGCTGCGTTACTGAAAATCTCTAACACATAGCCTACAGAACATACAAAGCACGCGGTCTCGTGTTGGTGGCCTATAGGATAAAGAACAGACAGAAAATACTATTCGATTGCCTGCAACCCGCGTTTGTAAGATGACCCGGCATTTCAATTGTCTGGATACTGCGGCTTGCATCCTGCCGCACGCTTCCTCTCACTTCTAGCTCAGCATCCATATTTTTCGCATCTCCGTGTGTGGCTGTAGGGAGTGGCAGGCTACTGATAAATTGCTAACGTTAGGATTACTTTTGCTGTGTCTGCTACGGAACGTCAGAGTTTCTGCACGACTACAGGATATATTTGGTTATCTCGGATATTTAAGGTAAGGGTTTTGTTCTAACACTTTAATCTCTATTTGTACAGCTGGTGAATTGGAAACCAATACGGGCCACGCTGCAGTGATCAAACAATAGAACAAAATAAAATGGGAGAAATATCCTACATATGCATATTTGTATAATTTATTTTTTACGCCGAAGGGTTTTGGTTCATATATTTGGCCCTTTGTATTAATTAGTCTAAAAATCGCGAATTTGCATCTGGCATTGTCTGACGTCTGGTGTCCCTATACGAGTGGTTGACAGCGTGTGCAGGTATGGCCTCATACATAACACCGAACAGAAAAATTACAGGTTACTGAATCTAAATTATTTCAGAAATGTAGTGATATGCATTAAACTACTTTTCAGACTAGAGCTGCTTCCCTAAGCTATGCTTTGTTTAATCGGAAACGTAACGTGGGTGTGCTTATAGGGAGTAATGCGAACATAACCTTGTGTATTTTCTACGAACATGAAAAGAAAATGTGTATAACCACGTAGGCTATCGTTTTGCTGTCCAGTCTCCAATGAAAGGGTAGTCGGCGTGATTGCGACATGTGCTTGAATACTGCAGCGATGTCAGGTGGCGTGCAGTTCTCGTGAATGCCAAGAAGCTAATGTTTTCAAATGTCAAAAAGCCATGACTCTATCGTGCTCAAATCATATTAAGGTTCTTAAAGAAGTTTGCATCGCCACCGGCTCATTCACTCTAGTTAAACTTAAATAACAATGCATGGCAGCATTAGCTACTGGACAATGCAAGACCCATTCATGTTCTCCACTGAATGTAGGCTACGTAGTAGTCTTGCGCTGATGTATTTATTAAGGTGTGTTTTTATGTTTGATATTCACTGATTACAGCTGTTTAGTGACAACTTATGTATCAGGCTTGGGGTTTAGCATTTCCTTTTGAATGTGCTGGCTAGTTTCCCAGGTTAGCTAGGGAATTGAGTAGCAGATGCAAAGTTCTAGCTGGGTTTATCCAAACAGGATGCTCTACAACATAAATTCAACCTCTTTCATAAACTGTCCATTTTTTTCACCGATGTATGTACTTGGCCATACCATACTTGGCATGCTTCCCTGGGAGGAAACCAGGGTTCACTTGGTATGGAAGTCCAGTACAGAACATGGTGGAATCCCCTCTTGGGTAAGATGTGAGAGTTTGGAATAGCTGGCTGAATTGTGTTGTGTGTGGTGGCTAATGTGTAGTTGGAATTTGAAAGAGTTCTGGCCCTGCAAGGGTGACCACAAATGAGAGCAATGCAAAATTGTGAAATATTAACACATTTGGTTATGTTTTGCTTTGGCCCACAGGTGAAATGGGAGGGGAAGTTAAACATTCTAACGCCTAACACTTACACCAGTGCTCCCCAAAAGCCAGGGAACTTCAGTGTACGTGTCTGCGCAGAAAGTTATGAATATGCTGAAGCCGAGTGGACTAAAGATTCCGGGAAGAGGCCCAAAACACTCCAGTCCTGTGGGAAGATCTTCTGCTGGGTCATCTTCTGGCACGACAACACAGAAAGACAGTAAGGCAACAGTAGTTCCCATCTATATTTTTTTGGAGGCTGGATATCCACTTCCTGGTTATATTTCTTATCAGATTAAACTTCAGTAATATCAGTAGCTCCTTTTTCACTGGTGGCTGGCATCAGTGGTTTGAATTGGTTGTGGAAACATCTGGAAAGACCAGTTGAGCTGATCGAATTGCAGTTTTCAGAATTAAAATTAGCTTTGTGTTTAAAATAACTAATAAAAGTTATTTCGAGAAGTGACGCTCATATTGTTTTCAATTTGCATGTTAAGCATACATATTCGCAGTCTTATCCTAATTTATCCAAATTTCAAATATGTATCGTATCATTTTATTATTTCTTTTTTGTTAATGGCCGATTCAAATTTCACAGTTTAGCACCATCTCACATCTGTCCTGACAACCAGGAAGTAGTTGATGAGGGGTGTGTTGTGTTCGCTACTCAGCTACTGAAATATGACCACAACAAAGCAAAGCTAATGAGAACAAGCCAAGAGCAGAAGACACATTGAGATACTTGTCATGCTTTTCTTTTGGATTGAAAGGCATGACAGAGCAAATCTTGTTTGTATTAAAAGGTCATATCAGTGGGAGGACATTTGTGATTAAAACAGTACAGAAAGTGAGGAGTGATGTGCCATAAATGGCAGGAGAGCCTTCACATAAGTGTTTAGTTGTTCCTCTGACCTTTATTTTGAATATTTTAATGATGCAACGTTTATTTATGTAATAATATATGCTTTGAAAGTTTCTGTTAAAGACGTTATTCCGGAGTTGGGTACATTTATCATCAACAAGCTGTACTCACGTTGAATGGTCTTAATGGTCTTTCGCTAGCTTGCATTGCTTGTTACATTGTTACTCCTTTTCCATGTACCATGTACAAAGGTCTGTTTTGCACTGTGAGATTATCCCACAATGTTCACACTGAGACCCTGCTACAGTATGTCCCTATCTACATTTCAAGAGTGCCATACACTGTGTGTGAGTCTTTAAAAAGTTTGAGTTGACCAAAGCATCACTCCTTTTGCAAAGATATATATATTATGAGCTTGTTGTGTCAATTAACTTTTTGATTCCTCAAACACCAGGGGTGTCAGTCTCAAGTCCTGGGGGGCCGAAGTGTCTGCAGATATTTGTGGATTCCTTTCAATGAGCCTCAGTTAAAGCCTTGATGCATGGATTCAATCCACCCCTTCAATTCATGACTGGTGATGAAACACATTGAAAACCAGCAGGCACGATGGCCCTCTAGGACTAGACTCTGACACATCTGATATACGTAAAAGTTAAAATATCACTGTCTGATCAACATCTTATTTGAAGCCCAGCTGTAAT
This sequence comes from Anguilla rostrata, assembly GCF_018555375.3. Lineage (NCBI taxonomy): Eukaryota > Metazoa > Chordata > Actinopteri > Anguilliformes > Anguillidae > Anguilla > Anguilla rostrata. Next base: position 41,163,081 of record NC_057941.1, on the reverse strand, counting down.
TCATATGTGTTATTCATTGCTTATGAGCTTCAGGATTCATTTTTTAAATAAACATTTCTTCGGCATTTGGCCGACATCTTATCCTGAATGACTTGCTTACATTCAGTGCATACAATCCATGCATGCAGCTGCATTTACTGAATCAATTTTAAGTGTTGTACTTTGCTCGAGGGTATAACAGCAGTGCCCCACCTGGGAATTAAGCCTTATACCCAAGGTCCGGTTGGCTTGGAACATTTACCCTAATTCAGGGATCTCAGAGCAAATCCTGGAGGGCCGCAGAATCTTCTGGTTTTCAGTGTGCCTCAGCACAAGTACTTTATTTTAGTCACACGCTTTGTTTCTAGGGCCTTCATTGGCTGCTGATTGAAAGGAAACTGTAAAAGTGTGCAGACACTGTATCCCCTGAGGAATGGAGCTTGGGGTCCCTGCTCTAAAGTCTAGATGGAGGTCTGCATGATTTTCACAAAATGGTAAATGGACTGCATTTATATAGCGCTTTTATCCAAAGCGCTTTACAATTGATGCCTCTCATTCACCAGAGCAGTTAGGGGTTAGGGGTTAGGTGTCTTGCTCAAGGACACTTCGACACGCCCAGGGCGGGGTTTAAACCGGCAACCCTCCGACTGCCAGACAATCGGTCTTACCTCCTGAGCTATGTCGCCCCAAATGCATTGGTTTTTTGCCTATACTGTATGTTTTTGCTTTTTGGTGAAAATTATGGTTTCAGTCTAGATTTTTAAAATAGCGGCATAATTTGATCACTGCCATTCAAACTTGACTGTTCTGATTATTTGTAATACCTTTCACAGATGTCTTAATGTGTATTTATGAATAATTCCATAGAAACTAGGTATTGTGTGAATCCAAGGAAGACCTTTTGTTGTATATATAATTAGATTTAGTCCCATGTGACCATATACTCAGCCAATAGTTGGAATGAGCTCTCACCTCCTCATCAACTTGTCTGCTGAATAATGTGATGTACATGGATCCCAGATTCAACATGGTTTTCCTTTATACTTACCTTCAAGATAATTTATTCTACAGATAGGAAAGTGAAATTGTTTAAAGCATATTCTTGTTCAAAGAATACTTTTATTGTGCATCTCCCTGTTTTTTCAATTTGTGTTTTCCTTAGTTTATGTTTAAAAAACAGGAAAAACACATTTTCTTCCTGCGAAAGTGTTGCGATCATGAGACATCATCTCAGTAAACTGGAGAATATGCCGTGCACATTCTTACAATATGTTTATCTTGATTACCATGTCTGTAATCCTTCAGGTGTATACCTGAAGCTTGCTTTTCAACTGCAAGACTGGCCCATTCAGCCAATGCAAGACATCACCAAATGTGAACTTCCATCTCATAGTAACCTCTTCTTAAAATTTCCAAGCCAATCTGTCTTCAGGGGGCTTGTAGGCATCATTCATGGAATGAAAGCAGTTATCTTGAGTTGCCCTGCCAGTTCCTTCTTCTCTTTCTGCTGTTTCAGAAATGATCATTTCAGACATTTTTCTGAGGATACTTTCTGCACACTGAGATGTTTCTGATTTAAAAACCCATATTTAAAATTCTTCTTCTGCTAATTGGATGTAAAATGATGAACCTCACTTGTAATAATCTGTGAATCACACTCAAATATTATGTTTTAATAGGCTATGTGTTGAGCTGAACATGAGTGCTCTAAATTAAAAATAAAAATTAATTCAAATTTTTGAAAAGCTGTGTTTTACATAGTCAAAACTTCATGCTATGTGTGATTTTAAAATTTGGTTTGTGCAGAGGTGGCAATCCTTGTTAAATTTCACAATGTTTTTAGGAATATAGGCCTAAAAAGAAACAGGATGCGATTTTCTTCCTACATCAACTGTATGGAGAGATATGGGATGCTCAGTCACTCAAACTCAGTTGAATATTACAAAATGAATGCCTTTAATATTTCATGCACAAAAGATTGATAACAACAAAAATGTTATTTAATGTAATTTTTTTTTCCATTTAATTCTGGGTGTACTACAGACAGAAATTCAGTGAATAGAAAAAACTAATAGAACCTCTAACTTGATCTACAATTAAATGGGTTCTGTAATGTTTTAGCACAGATGAAAATTAATAATTGTGTGGAGGAAAAATGATAAGCCTTGAATCTTGCAAGTCTGACTGAAGGTTAAGACAAGGCTGTTTTGTTTGTAAGTAACCAATTCGACTTCCTGTTTGGTGGATTCAACCAGGCTTGTAGGCCCAGCAATCCATGTAACGCAGGCCTCTGAGAGAGAGAGAGAGAGAGAGAGGGGCCTTTGAAGAGTTGTGCCCGGGTCATTGTGCGCTGCTTGTGAATGGCAGAATTCAGAGGGTGGGAGGTGGCGAGGCACAATTGTGAAAATGAGGCCTTGTGTTCCCTCCGCTCCTCGCTCGGCTCATTTTCCCCGGATCTCCCGTTGCCCCGGCAACCCGGCCACTGGGGCAAACACCGCGCCAGCCTTCAGTGCGCTCTTTTCAGTGGACCGAGGAGCCGAGGGCCCTGCTGTACTGCGGCTAGCTGGTGTGGCACCGGGCCAGGGCCACAGTGGCCCCGGACTGTGTAGGCCACGTCTGAGCGTCGGTTTTCAGACCTTGCACGTCACACGCGTTGTTTTCGACTGCGCTGTCTTAGAATTGAACTGATTCCTTGTAATAAATTATTTATTTGCTGTTTTTTATGGGTGCCCATCAAATGTTCTGAGATGGGGCTCATTTTTACGAATGTTTGCGAGATCCGTGAAATGGTGGGATTCCTTTTACCGCATTTTTACCTGGGATGTGCGTTTGAGCTACTCGCTGGGTCGTCAGAAGGGTCTGCCTGAAATGTGACATGTGGCAAACTCATGCGTCTTTAGTTTGAAAATAATTTCATTATTGATTTCAAGAATAAGCGATCCAGCAATCTGGAATGCTTTACATTTTTCCACAGAAAATGGAGGCTCGCCATTAGTGAAGGATTTACTCACATCTGTGAAATCAGAGAGGCTGAACATCCACTCTCCTCCATTTCCACGGCTTCTTTTCCACTTCTCAGATGGAGATTTTGGCATGGGTAGGGAGAGTAGTTTGGCAAATTCCCACCGGATCTTCTGCTGCCGGCTTGATTAGTGTGTGATTTGTCTGACAGCTCAAGTCACATGTTTCACTGTCATTTTGCCAATATAAGCAACTGTCATTTTGCCAGAATGGCACATACTGTTTTTGCATTTGCTCACCACAACCATAAGCTTGCTTTTGATTTGCAGTAGCAAATAGCCTTTAGGGGAGAATACTACTTTCATAATATATAATGTAAATGTATTATTAAAATTGTCATGCTGTTGATAACAATATGGTTTAAGAAGTTATCCAAGCAGCATATGGTTCCCTGCTTTATTTTATCGAAACTGGTCAAAATAGAAAGCAGTCATTTAAGGTTTTATTATCATCCATCATTTCAGGTTCTTCTATTAGTTACAAGCTCTCCTCTTCCATACAGTTCTAAAAAGTAAATTTGAACTGGCCTTTATTTACGATACAACTTTAAGAATATGATGTAACAGTGACAGGCTTTCTTCAAGCACCTTTTGAGAACTCATAATGGTGTCCTGTATGTTGGAACGTGCATATTTGCTCAGGGTTGTTTCCTGTCATAGTCGTAAAATCTAGCCAAGCTAAACGATCTGTTGACAGGGGAATGAATGGTTCACACATGTTACCTCACATTTATATATAAATATCTGTTGGATATTGGTATTATTTTGTATTTCATTCTTTTTCATTCTTTCACTGAAGGCCCCTTAGATTGCATTTGGTTTTTCCTCAAATCCAGTTGTATAATGGAAGCCCATATTTTCGAAACTGGGCATGTTCGCATTTGAAATCCCCTTTCCAAATCAGGGAATCAGATTGCTTAACGTACTCCAGTAACTGGTGTGTCATTTTGTTAAAAAAAACATAACTGCGTGCTTGGTGTTTAAAGAACGAAATGAAATTATACGACTCATGTTTTGCTCACGCATACTCGTTTTGCAGTTCCACCCCTGTGAGCATATGGGAGGAACTGGGGCATAAAAGCGGAGTCTGGACCCGCAGGAAGCCCCTCCCCCAGCCGGCGTGCTGGAGACTGTCCTGGTACCGACTGTGCCCACTGGCAGCGACGTGGCGCGGCAGACCACGTGTTAATTGACCTGAGTGCTCCTTAACTCTCTGCCTGTATCGCTTTCCAGGCAATTCATATGGCGCCCACAGCTGCATGTGTCATGCACATGTCCCGGGCTTCTGGGCTATAATCAGTGCGTAAAACGCGAATCACACTGACCCAGTTCAGCTGAAAGTAGAGTAATGCCTAACTAGGCGGACACTGCTGTTGTATCTAGACATGAGCAATATTATGCTCATAGTCTACAATTTTCTGGGCTTTTTCTTCGCCTGTATGATATTCTGGGAGAAGGTCAGGGTGAATAATTTAGAAGGACATTGGTCTTTGCATTAGAACAGACACAAATAGATCTGCCATAAATACTGTTTTATACAAGAGGATACTGTAGAATAATTGATGTCTTGAGCCATATTCTGAATGGAGAAATGGCTGAGGTAGTGGTTTTTATTGTCTTTCATTCACGCTTGTAAATGTCATTTTACTAGTTCTGGAAACCACAGTTTACCTCTCTCTCTCTCTCTCTCTCTCTTTTCACTTGTATCACTTAAGATATGTGTTGGTACAATCCCTTTGTGAGCAAATAAACTCACCTTGATCTCACTCTATCTTTACAGTTCACATATAATTTCCTGTTCCTTGTTTCCTTTTTAATCATTTCATCATATTAAATCTTTGGGTGCTGATTGTAGCCTCTATATCTCTGTCTGTCCATAGGCCCTCCAAACAAACAGACCACCCCGACGCCTAGCAATGCTTCGGACAAGTCGAGCTCCAAGGTGTCCGAGGTTGGAGACGATGTCTTGGGAGACTTTGTGGTCGGCGAGCGAGTGTGGGTGAATGGTGTGAAGCCGGGGTGCATCCACTACCTGGGGGAGACTCAGTTTGCCCCAGGACAGTGGGCAGGGGTAGTGCTGAACGAGCTCGTGGGCAAGAATGACGGCTCTGTAGGGGGTGTGCGCTATTTTGAGTGCCAGGCCCTTCAGGGCATTTTCACCCGGCCCTCCAAGCTCACCCGACAGCCAGTCGGGGACGGGAGCGACGCCCAGTCCACCGAATCGCTCACGACCCAGAACCTGACGCTCCTCGGAAGCTCCGCCCCCTCCGCCCAGCGCGTGGTGATGCCCCTGCGGGAGGGCATGCTCAACAGCTCAGTGAAGACGGGTAACGAGTCCGGCTCCAACATGTCCGACAGTGGCTCTGTCAAGAAAGGAGGGGATAAGGACCTCAGAGTTGGAGACAGGGTGCTGGTAAGTCCAAAGAGGATTGGGAGCTAATGCATTCATGCACAAATTTATTTTGCAAGTATCCAAGATCAAAATCAATATTCTAATGCATTTTTTAGAACGACTGAGTGTGAGGTGATCATTGGCAACAGTAGGCCCCTACATTTGAGTTGAGGTAACACAGTTGCCTAAGCACTTATACTTTGATGCATTTCAGTACAAGGACATTTACGTTTCTTTTAGGCCTCTTTACTGTAAATGATGATGAAAACATCCCTACCCTATATACTGCTCAGTTAGAGTGCTCAGTTATAGTGCCTAGTTTTAGCTCAGACCCTGGTTTTGTTCTTGCATACAGTGAAGGAAGAGAAGAATTTAGGGAAGTTTCTGATGACCTGCCTGATTTACAATGGCAGGTATAGGCAGTGACAGACTGGGATTTAAAAAATGGCATTTGCAACAGACCCACCCTATTTTCAAACCCAACACCAACTCCAGTTCTTCACTAAGCATTGTCCCATTGGCTACTGTTGCTGTGTCAGTTAAGCTTTCTGTGTCCGACAAAGCAAACAAGGCATTTTCAACCACAAAAACATCAACTGAAGGAAATATTTAGCTAGTCATTTTTGGAAAAGTGGATCTTCAATTTCTGAGAGAAGCATAACATAAGAAGGGCTGCAGTATGCCTTTGAAGGCTACATACATAATGTAAATAAATAATAAAGCCTACCAATCACAGTTTGAAAGTCTTCCACTTCATCCCTTAGTGACTGAAGCAGAAGATAACGCTGTAAAGGAACAGCATTGTTCTTGTACAGCAGGATAGGTTATAGATAAGATAGTCCTTCAAAGGAAAATATAGAAGGTGTACATTATATTATATATTAGCTGTAGGAATATAGATGTGCTAAATAAATCTGATTTAGTGTTGCTGGATTAACATTATTGATTGGAAACTTCTCTGTCACTTTGGTAAAAAGTTCATGCTGCTATCATTTAACATTAAAGCCAAATATCTCCAATATTTCCCCTGGTTTCCACTAGTTTGTTGTATTGTGGAATCTCTTAAGTGGCTATACATATTTCAGTGGTACAAACCGCACACTTGCTTTTATTATGCTGAAAAATGTCATGGCTGTTATGGGATCTACAAGATGTCAGTTTTTATATTGAGCTGGTACTTTTTGCTTGAGTGTGGCACTCTTGGGTTGCTTGCACCATAGGAAATAGTTCTATCCAAAAGTCATATTAAACATTATTTTTTGACGAACAAACAGGTAATGTGCTTATGTTGAACTTCTGCAGGCTTACTATTCTGTATAAACTGCTTTGGGGTTACATGAAGTTTATCGTCTTGCTTTAGACCTCAAAATCCTGAATACCCTTAACCTGTCATTGTAAAGCCAGCAGTCAGAAACTTCTCTAAATATCTAAAATAGCATTCACGGCACACATAAAAGTGAGGACTAAAGTACTGTACCTCTGCTTAATGTCTTGAGCGAAGACTCATTCAGTCTCACATGCAGAGTGAGCGAGTCGTGACATCATTGTCTGAATCATGAAGCAGTCTGGTGGTCTAAGAATACATCAGAAACTCTCCTAGAATGGTGTTTTACAAGATAAGCTGGTGAATTGCATTGATGTCAGTGAAGGTATTCCTTATCTGTTTAAGTGCTGACCTGTACAGAAACTGACCCCTGCAAACAGTTCTGCGTTTGGCTCCAGGATGGTGTTTGGCAGTTTTGTGCTGATCCGATTATTCCAGCGTCTGATTGGCTTTGTATCATATTCCCCCCTTGTTCACCAGCGAGTTCACTAAAAGCTCTCCGCGTAGTCAATATTGTCCATGAAAATGGATTTCTGTCAGGAACGCCCACCAGCGTCCTATTCCCTGTTAGCATCTCTTTGATAAGCTCTCATCTCCCTGCTCTGACAGAAGGAGCTGGCAGGAGGCACTTTTTCCATGGATGATGCACTGGTCGAGTGCTCGGTCTGACTGTCATGATTTCCTGTGTTTTCTTCTTGAGGAATGTCGTTCCACGTGTTCCGGCTTCAGTTCCAGTGTTTTCTTGCCTTTTCAGATTCCAGGTGATTGATTCAGCCAAGTTCCAAATGGCTGAGCTATTGAAAGCAAATATGGCTATATAAGAAATGCCTGTCTCAAATATACTACAAACTAGAATGGAAAGGTTCACCCGTCGCCGAAAGCATTTGAGATAAAAGGCATTGGCGTTTCAGAAATCCATTAATGCAGGTCCAATATCTGACCTTTTCTGTAATGCGAGGGCAGAACTGATGACAATTTTTCATGCTTTTTTTTCGGCCTCGCTTTTGAAATTCCGTGGGCATTGGCCATAATTTCTCCAGAGTATACTAGAGCTGCTAGAATTTAAAGATCCCTGAAATGATTAAACTCCGGGAATACTCTTGATTGGGCATACCTGTACCACATGTTTGCGAGCCAGCCTGATAATGCCATTGAATGTCCACATGGCTTGTCCGACTAGACAGTTTTGCTAGGATTCACTTTCAAGTAATTCTTGATTCTAAATAAATTGAATGATTAGAATTACATGGGAAGGGCTATTGTAAGATACATTACTCATGCATGTTTTCAGAGGACAAGCCAAGGTGCCCTTTCACCAGACTGCAGAGAGCAGAGGGCTGTTGTCTGAATGAAAGAGGGAGTCCATTTATGTTCCGTGAAAGGGGAGTAAGGTTTCAAAGGATTCCTTGCGGCTTGGGTGACTCAAAAAATGTGGCATTATTGTGCACCTCTTGTTATGTAGTCTGCCCGGGCTCTCCATAATTCACTCAGTGAATTGGTTGTTGCCGTGTGGTTGCAAATAAGCAAAATTGCCCTCGGCCATTTAGAAGCTGTGCGTGCCTGTGCTGGAAGCTTCCTCCACTGTTACCAGCTTCTGGCCTTCTGATAGAAACTGCTTCTATCTGTCTACAATGTACTGCAGCTAGATTTATTTATCTTGCCTGTGAAATCCCAAGGTTGTTATACTTTGGGCAATATGATTGAATTTGTTCTTCCAGTAAGTAACTTCTGCAATTTTATTATGGTGGTCTGTTGCTGCACAGACGCCTGATGTCACATAAGATGTAACTGCGGGTTACAAGATAGTAGCACGTGGATGTAACCCACAGCAAAAATGGAGGGATTGTTGGCTTAGTGCTCAGTCAGACTGAAATACTCTTGAACAGTGCTGGGGGAAAAATGGTTATGCAGTTAAATTTCCCACAGCAGTTGCCAGTATCCTATTACCCTTACAGTGCTGTAATCTGTGAAGGACGGGCCAATGTCATCCTATCTGCAATCTAAACCACGACTATTGCTTTTGTGCACTGTTTGCTCTCTTTACAGTGCGCCCATTAGAGACTTCAGGCATGTCTAATGGGCACAGTGTAAAGAGAGAAAATAGTACACAAAAGCAATAGTCAAAACGGAAGGTGCATGTGTAAAATCCACTGAATTTTTTTTTTGGTGTGTGCAACCAGAGACTTAGTTAAGCGTACAGTTGAGCAATCCTAATTGTGTGTTCTTTGGCCTTGAAGCCATTTCCTGTTGATGGGGGACATTTAATATCTTAGTGATTTGTGGACCCTTTGTGGACCCTTGGTCCTCTTTTATCGCTAGTAAACCAAACAGATGTTCAGCATTGGGACTAATTATATTCGCCCTCAATGCGCAGGGCAGATTAAATTAAATGTGCTTTTACTGTACGTGGCTGCAGTCGAGATTGTGGGGACCGGGAGAGGGAGGCCCTGGAGGTTTGGTTACACAGTAGGTGTGACATTTTCAAATTGTCCCATGTATCTTTCAGGCATTGCTACAGGGATAGATCGAGGTTTAATCAACAGAAGTCAAGGTCAGAGAATGTGTAAAAGTGAGGGCACATTGCGTACTGGACGTTCTGCTCAGATTTCTTGCTGAGTCTTTGGCAGCGGCCCTTCAATCACCCTCACTAACAGTAAGCTGCATAAAGTATCAGGCAGTGAGAGGCTTACACAAATCTGCATCAGTAAAAAGCACAGCAGGAAGGAGCAAGGGCTGCTAATGGCAGTTCATATGCCGTGCTTTGGAAAGGCACACATTTTAATTGTGTATTTTGTGCCTGCTGTGGCCTGCCTCTGATAGGGGTGCCCCACTATGAGTTATACTCTCACATGGTGTTCTTTTCCTGTACGGTGCTTATCATTCATTTGCTTTGTAGATGATGGGATCCAGCATACATGCACAGCTTACATTTTAAGACCTTAATCATTCTGGATATTTAGGAAACTGGGTTAATTGCCTTGCTGTAGGGTACATCAGCAGAGCCCCACATGTTGAAAACCCCAAAACATCTCTCAGTACTGTATGTATGGGGAGGGAGTGCCTCGCCAATGCGTATCAAAATATTCCTGTAGTGCCTTTTTTAAGAGAATGTTTTACCATTATGTCATTTAGGAACCCAAACCTGCTCTTACAGAGTAATGCCAATGAGAAATGATTTGATTCATGTAGACACAGTCATAGGCTTTCAGTCAGTGTGTTTAAAACATTGATACATTTTTTTAGCTGCAATCGGCAGCACTATAGCTCTGTCTGTCGGTCGGTCGATTGGTCGGTTGGACCACAAAAAGTGTCCCACCCCGTAGCGGCCACAATTTTCGCCCCAGCAGGATGAAATTTGGCATGGACGTTGGTCATCACCGGAAGGTACAGCTGAGTAACTTTCAGGCCGATTGACCAAGAGGGGGTGTGGTGATGGGCGTGGCCTGTCACAAAAAGGCGCACAACTCCCGAATGGATTCACAGATTTGCACAAGATTTTGTAGAAAGGTTGGTCATGAGCCAAAGAAGTGGTCACATGTTTGTGTGAGGGTGTGTGCTTGGATGCATGCGCGTGTGCGGTCGCAGCTATTGCCGATTCGCGCTTGTTACTGTTCAGTATTGTTAATATGAGTGCATTTCATTGGCAACATCAGTTCAAATCTGTGCATTAAATATTAACCTATACATAGCTTGGCAAAGTGAAGTTGGTCCACATCCCAGGTTTAGTACAAATGCAAGAATCATGATGATGGCCGTATTAGATTAGGTAATGTGGTGACTGAATATTGTTGTTAGTTCTATTGGTTGTATTCATTTAACCAGAAGGGGCAATGCAGATGCAATGGTTGATCACAAAGTTGTAGAGTGGTGCAAGTCCACAGATATTCTGTTTTTCTGTTTTTGTTTTTACTGTGGGTGCAAGGTAGTGCAGTTGAATAAAGGTTTCATCTTTTTTTTTTTTTTTTTAAACCTGCTCAGCAGAGTGCTTTTTTCAACCAGATGATGAGCATTTCTCCTGGTCACAGACAGCCCTGTGTGAAACGTGTAGCTGTTGTGCTTTCTGTATGAACTATGTGGTGTAGCTGTATGTTAGTAATGTCTGGCCTCCAGAGAAACCATAATGTGCACAGGAACACGGGGCACTCTCATAACATGAACTGTGTGCCTGTGAGTAGGAATTTTGTAATTGCACTGTAAATTTTGCAGAGGAGCACAACAGCAAATTTTCAGTGAGTAAAGTGCAATTACTTTGGCAGTCTAAATAACCGGTTAAGCTTGTCTTTTGGTTGTGCGTCATTTTGCACTGGGCTAAAATAGAGCTCAGACTGCCCACAGTCCTTAAATCAGAAGCATTTAAATTTGACTCTATATCCTCAGAACTGTTTTTGTCATTGTTGCTAGAGCTGTAGGTGGTGCTAAGTGAACTTGCTGGCTTCATATCTATGTAAACTGCTACTTAATGCACAGGATGTGGTATTCTGTTTAAATGGAAGTCATCAGGATTTTTTCCAGCCTTGTCTTACTAACTGCGAGTCATATTTTTAGAAGAATTTATAAGTAGAATGATAAATAAGACAAATATTTATTTTAAAAATGTACTTAATAAATACATTTTGTGAAAAATAATTTTATATGACACTACCTTCTATACATATTAATGAAGCGGGCTTGGCATTTGCTTGGGAAGTCATCTTACTGGGTTGAATAATTTAAGGAATTTGTTCTTGCTGTGTTGTTTTCTTGCACATCTAGCTAGCTCACTTTTGAACTCTCATAGTAATTGGTTTGCTTAATATACTGTATATAATTCATATATTAAGATGTTTTGCTCTCAACAACATTTATACAGTAATTCCAGACTGACTACTGTCAACTTGTGGCCACTGTTCTCTGATGATTGTGTGAATCTTATTTCGTCCACCATCTTTGTTGCTGCTCAGTATTAGTGATTAATATGGCTGCCATGTCGCGCATCTGGTTCTCACATTTTCCTCACTCGCTAGTAGTGTACCTCAGTTTCCACTGGTTCCCTCTCAGAGTTTTTCAGTTTAATGGCAGGAAGGAGAGGTCATTTGCAGGAGCGGAAAGGAAGATGGATCTTCAGGCACCTGTGAAACAACGATTATGATTAGCCATGTATGAATAAAGGACATACATGGGCCATTGTATGAACTCCACAGGGAGCCATACTGCAATGATGTAGGCATCATGTGACAGCAGCAGCCTTATGTCATGCTCAGGCCAAGCACAAAAGGCTTCTGTTTTTGGAACCATTGAGAAGATAACACTGAGATCTGTATATGATCTTCACAACCATTAGATTTTTTATGAAATAAATAAATAAATAATAAGAACAAAGCTGTTATTATTATTATTATTATTATTATTATTATTATTATTATTATTATGACAGTTATTATATGTTATTTTTATTTGTTTGTTTTAAAAATGGCCGAAGGTGAAATTTTTTGTATATGAAAACCTGATAATCCGTTTTTTTGCGTTAGGGTATCACCCTCACCATTGTTCTAGCAAACATGATCTTCATGCAGCCTGAAGCCTAATCAATACGCCTTCTTTGTAAAGAAACAGAAACATCCTGGGGGAATATTGACATCATAAAAGGCATACATCAGTTGTCTGAAGAAGATTTAAAACTGAGCTGTTGGATTTAAATTCGTGACCAGTTTGATCCAGTCTCATTCCCTTAGTTTTGTCAAGCATTCCTTAGATAAGCAAGGTTTGATTACGTCACCCCATGAGACAGGGACAGTGATGACATCACGCTTGATTGGAGTCCTTGTGTGCACTACTAGCTCCCGTATATGGAGTGGCAGCTGCTTATTCCTGTAAGCTGGACATGATTTTCAGAGGGGAAGAGGGAGAGTGGGAGGGAGAGTGTTTGGGTAGGGGATTGGACAGACTGTCTTCTTCAGTGACTACATCTTCAGAGATGCCCTCATTTCCTTTCATGCTGTGTTGTTATTACTACAGTCTAAAAAGGACCCAAAGTTGTGTCATAGTTCCAAAAGAATATGTAAATATGCTCCGGTGTTAGTGATAAAGAGGGTTGTGCTTTTATTTAATCCTATGGACCATTTGATAAAAGAGAAAAAGACTGGTGTCTGAGTTAGCGTCTATCCAGGCATGTGTATGCATGCATAAAGAAACTAATGAGAAGGAATTACCATTTCTTAAAGGAAGAGGCTCACTTAAGAGACTTTAAGATTGTAGCAATCTCTGCTCACCTGATGCCAGCACGCAGGCCTGGGAGCATTTGTCATTTTGTTGCTCTTCCCCTCCTTCACTCCAAATCTGCTTTCAATCTGTCTGATCTCACTAGTGTAACTGGCAGTGACCGCTTTTCAGATCACACTGCCTTTAAATGTAGGCCACCCCAGTCATCCCAAATTAAACGTCTGCCCCGCTGCACTCTCTGCTCCAGCGTCCCTGTGGTTCCTTTCCCGTTTCACTGTTGAATCTGATTCTCTGATGTCACAAGGCATCAGTGTTTCCCTCCCACCATTACACCGATGACAGTAAACTGGGAATTGGTTCAGTGGACAGCCTGATTCTGACGCCTCAGTGTCACCCTATATTTCTGTTGCCAGTGAAGTGAATACTGACTATCAGGCACCAGCTGATAACATGTGATTTAACCAGTAGGTTTGGTTAATACCTCAAAAACATTTTTTGAACTGAACCGGATGCAGGTGCCATCTTGAAATGTATCTTCTGCTCGGTTCTTGGCTTAAAGTGAGTGAGTTTATTTGGGTCATGTGCTGATTTTTATATTTGTCACACTCTCTTTTCCACCTGTCAGGTTGGCGGCACTAAAACAGGTGTAGTACGGTACGTTGGAGAGACGGATTTCGCCAAGGGGGAGTGGTGTGGCGTTGAGCTGGACGAGCCATTGGGAAAGAACGATGGAGCGGTGGCCGGTACCAGGTACTCACCGTTCTGTACTGTACTGTACTCACACTGAGCATGTGCAGACAACGCCACCTCATTCGCTACGGATGCATTCATCATTCCAAACAGTGAACGAAAGCATTAACTGTGGATTCAGCATTTATGCTACAAGACAAACATTCCATTCTCATGAAAATTATTAAAAAGAGAAAATTGGTTGAAACATTATTTCCCACTCACACTCTGTAAGACTGGTGTGCACAATAGTGTATGCTGACATGCCTGCTTTGTTTGTCTTCTGCTATCACATAATCCAAATTTAAATTTGAAAAAACACTTTGTATTTGCATTCTTTTTGCCTGTAATAATTGTGATAAGATCAACCCAGTACCTGACATCCATATTGAGGAATTTTATGAGATTGTCCCCAGCTGTCAACATGGCAGACTACACAAATATGTGCAATCACATTCACTGCATGTTTGATTTACTGCAAGTGCTTCTGAAGGCTTTATTACAGTTCCCAGAACATTATAGTGAACCGGACTGCAAGCTCCTTGCTTTGATTTTTGAAAGTCCACATGATTCATTAGATAACTTGTCAAATAATTCCGAAATCGTAAAATAGTAATAATTAACCACAGCATTTCAGTTTCACCTGCAAGCTTCCATCAAATGAAGACTTTCAGTATAAGCAACTCTGATCTCGCAAAGTGAATTTTTTTTTTATTCATACAAACTGTGTTGCGCTGCTGTCGTTTTCTTCGGTTATTTGGTAGTTATCCTCCATAACTGGGGTGACATATAAATTAAACATAACCTCAGTGTGAACAATAAATTTTCACAAGACTGGGATAAGAAATAGTTCATTTTCAGTGTGTGTTCAGCCTGGATTCAGTCAGAATTTGTCCTTAACTTCAACTCACAATTATCAATTGTTGTATTTTCTTTTACAAACATTGTTCAGTAATCACCAAAATTAATGGTCTATACTGTAAAATAAATAGTCCAACTTGCATTTATTAGAGAGTCAATGAGAAGCAAATTTTGATTGAATACAGGGCAGTGTCTTCCATCGAAATGTATTGAGCGCCAAATTAAACTTAAAATGCCATAGCTGTGGCTGAACTTTCTTATACGTACATCTCCAGTTTTCCCTCATTGCCATTGTGCGGCATTGGCTCTCCCTCAGATACTTCCAGTGCCCGCCCAAGTTCGGCCTCTTCGCCCCCATCCACAAGGTCATCCGCATCGGCTTCCCCTCCACCAGCCCCGCCAAGGCCAAGAAGAGCAAGCGCATGGCCATGGGCGTGTCCTCGCTGGCCCACAGCCCCAGCAGCTCCTCCATCAGCTCCGTCAGCTCCGTGGCGTCCTCGGTGGGCGGGCGGCCCAGCCGCACCGGCCTGGTGAGGGAGGCTGGGGGGCCAGACACACGGGAGGGCTCAGCCTGCACGTTAATTTTCCTTCAACGTTATGTCGGCTGTCCTTTCTTTGACTATTTCAGAAAGGGGTTATGTCCAGTGACATGTTATTTGCCTTTTTTGTGTGTTTGGCAGAAACCCTTATGCACTGTTGCAGATGAAAACACTGGAACTAGATATAACTTCCAAATAAGCAAGTAAACTATAGAGCCTGTGTAACTTGAAGATCTTATCTTGTACTATACTTTCTTTTTTGGCAGTTCATACTGTTTCCAGATCCAACTGCCTCCTAATATAGAATGCTGTATGTGAATCTGCGAAGTCTGACCCAGGCTAACTGGTAATTAATGGCTGCTGCCATAGTGCCAGGAAGTAATCTTGGAAGGTTGAGTGTAGCCCTGTCGGCGGTTTGACGGTTTGGCTCCTTTCTTCCCTGCTCAGCTGACAGAGACGTCGTCGCGGTACGCCCGCAAGATCTCGGGCACCACGGCGCTGCAGGAGGCGCTGAAGGAGAAGCAGCAGCACATCGAGCAGCTGCTGGCCGAGAGGGACCTGGAGCGGGCCGAGGTGGCCAAAGCCACCAGCCACATCTGTGAGGTGGAGAAGGAACTGAGCGTGCTCAAAGCCCAGCATGCGCAGGTACTCCCGCTAACGGGGCTCTGAAGCCAGTACTGGAGACAACGGTGCATTCATGACAGCTTCATTTGATGCACAGTGTAAGAATCCTGGGTTTGTCTATGAAAACAGGATGAAATAACAAGCAACATCTTTGAATGTAATGGAATTTAACTTTTTACTTGCAATGGAAAGAATTCTAGATTATTTTGTCAACAAAATAATTCTCATTTAACAATGAAGTCCTACTTGCTTACTTGGTTTACACAGGGGTTGTTTGATTTTGCAAAAATCAGCATCTATTCAGTGTTAAGAGCAGGAGTTGTCCTATATGAATATAATACACACGCAATCAATTTGATATATCGTGTCAATCATAAACCATGCTAGTTAAAAAATAAAACCTGACACCGCAAGCTTGGTAGGTCCACCTACATAATTCAATTAATTTTCCAAAACTGATACCTATTAAAATGTATATTTAACCATCCAATTAGATATTACTGCTAAATAACAGCTGTACTGGACATTTTTCATAGAACAGACTCAGGTGTTTTATGAGCCAGTCTTTAAGTCAGAACCTTATTCAGCCATGTTTTGGTTTGTACTTTCCATTTTGGCAGTCTTCTCAGTTGATGATTTTATATGTACTATTCTGTATTTATGGAATGTGTGCAAACATGTCAGTATGTTTAGGGTTTAAATACAGGGAGCATCTGATTCAAGACTGTTGAGTGTAAGTTGTGGAACCAATTAAGAGTACCATATCTCCATTTATTTTTTATTTCACAGTATGCAACAGAGACTGAGAACAACCTGCAGCAAGTGCGAACTCTATTGGCTAGCACACAGAAGGACAAATTTGAACTGACCAATCAGCTTGAGGAGGAGAAAAGGTGGGCGGAAAGAACTGGTCTCAAGGTTATCACTCCCTAAAACAGCAAGGGAAGGGGTTGAATTTCCCTTCACTGGCTCCACTGTAAAAAGATATCTCTGATGGCACAATGTTTCATACAGATTTGTGAATTGCACTGATGTTACTTAATCACCAATTGAATATGAAAAACAATGTTATGGTATCAGAAGAACCTAAGGTTCATTGTTTTTGGTATACAGAATCTGTGACATGGGTGGTGAAAACAGTGGGCCTGACATCTGCTGGCTGTTATTTGTTACTACAGGAAAGTGGAGGATCTTCAGTTTAGAGTGGAGGAGGAGTCCATCACCAAAGGAGACTTGGAGGTATGCATAATCTGGAATGTTTAAATTGGGCTTCAACCAGTACTGAAAAAGCTCCCCCTGCAGGTAGAGGACTGATAATGCAGATTGACTGACTCTTTATACACATTATTAAGCAAATATTGAAAAATGGTATATACCAATATTTGCTAATCCTGTTGCTATTGCTGGTATGGTATTACTTGTCAGTGATTTTTACAGTTTCACAATTTTCGACTCAGAGAGTATGCTGTAGTAATGTGACAGCACATTTTAGTGGTTTTTTGTTTCGTAATACTGTGCATGAGTTATGTTAATTTGAGGAAGCAATAACACACTTTATAGTCCCTTAGAAAAGATTGTTCATAATTTAAAATCACCCAGACTTTCTTTATGGTGGAATAAATAGTGGAATCAATGTTTCTCATTTTAAGAGTTTATTTTACCATATTGTTACAAACTGATCAAATAATCTTTTCTTTTAAAGGGGAAAAAGTGAGAACAAAGCAATGACGCAATGCTGTGGTTATCACGGTAGTTTTTCCTGTTGAGGTCATCCCAAAGGGCAATGTTACTCAATTCTTGTTGCAATATAGGCAAGGGTGTGCAAAACATGTCGGATGAGTTTTCCCCCATGACATTCTAGACGATTTGGCAAGAGGATGAAAGAACTGATTGGTCTACCATTCTGTGATTGGTGCTTCGAGACACTGTCGGTCCCAAGGGCAGCGCCTTTCCACTGGGAAGAATAGAGCGGCAAGTGGCTCACAATGCCTGATTCATTAGGCAGCATCAGCCAGGCACACACTGCAGATCTGTCCTGAACAACAGCAGGCAGCTGGTAGACGCGTGACTCCTGGAAGGTCCATCCTTTCAGCGTCGTCCAGTGAATCTATCCCAGGCGCCTGCGGGGGGAACGTGCCGCCCTTGCACTTTCCAAAAATCAAAAAACGGACTTTAGTCTTTCCTTTACTGCACTCGGCTTTCCACTGTAACCCAACTTTCTCAAACGGTGTATTCTGTCCTTTTGTGCCTGTCCATTGCCTCTTCTTTCCCTCTGTGTGTTCCTTCTCTCTCTCTCTCTCTCTCTCTCTCTCTCTCCTTAGACTCAGACGAAATTGGAACATGCTCGTATTCGGCAGCTCGAACAGAGCCTGTGGTTAGAAAAGACGAAAGCGGAAAATCTTCTGAGAGAATTAGAGGAAAAGAGGGTAACTGTAAAAATGATCAGTACCCGGCGCATTATCTCTCCTCTCCCCTCCTCCGGGCTATTTTATTTTCTGCTTTTCTGTTTTTCTGTTGTTGTTTTTTTGGGATTCTGTTGTTTTCAGCACAGTTCCTGCTTGCACCTATCCTGCACTGAATCCCAGGTTCCCAGCCCTCTTTTGCTTTTAGTTTGCTTCCCATATCAGTCATTACAAAAAACACCCAGCTGCACTTAATGAGAGTTTTTCTGAACTGTAGAAGGATAACAAATTCACAAAAACTTTTTAGTTTTTATGACTGTTAGAAATAAAATATTTCTAACAGTCATAAAAATAACAGTCTCTCTTTGTAAAATATTTCAGACAACTATAAAATGTCTTGTTGACTGCACAAAGGAAAATGTATTTGTCTAATCTGTGGGCCCTGCTTCATGTGTGTTGTGGCACAATTACTGTTACTCACAATTATGTCCCTTAGCATTAAAGTTAGTCAGGGATCATAAATATACAGTCCAGCCAAAATTGGTATGTGCCTACTGCTGTTTGGTGTGGCTGCTCTGTGAAATCTCCAACTGTCCAGTGTCGATCAGTAAAACGTTTAGCTCCATATCCATAGAAGGATATTTCTGTTTTCACTGCACTCACTCCCAGTCTGTTCCATTCTGTGCTGAGTGCTGAATTGTCTGAGGTTACTCAGTCCTTGCTGCCCTGTGGCAGAGCACCGCAGTTCAGTCATTGTTGTTACTTCACCTTTCGGTTTGCATTTTTGTCTCTTTGCTTCTGACTCGTTTTGTTCCCATGGTCAAAGTGCCCACGCTAATGGCGGTATTGGGAACATCTCTGATATCTGAGGACTTTGTCCCACTCCAAGTTAATGTCCTGCCTTGTTTAACTGGATCAATGTCAAAATCTTGAAACCCCTCCAGTGTTAATAAAATAGATTTACATTTTTCATCCGAACATTTACTATAAACTTTCTACAAAACCAAATTCATAATTTTACTTTGTGTGATAGGAAATCACTTTATAAATTGAATCGCTGTTTTATGATGTTCTTTATTTGTTTTGTGGTTTGCCTTGTCTTTGATTACATGATGAATGTGTATTCGCTCGTTTATACTGAAATCAGGATAGCTGCAGTGTCCCATTTTGTGAGCTAATCCACCAACACTCGCTTTAACCATGATTCCACTGCTTTGCCACTTCACTCTTAACAGTTAAATAACATTTCATAAATTCCATTTCTAGCATTGGATGAGATAGAAAATGACTACAAATTGATATGCAAATTTTTCAAATAAAGGATCAGATAAAAGCACTCTACACATACTTTTTTGCAGAATTGTCTTTGTTCAGTGTTCACTGAATCACTACAAAGCACTTCAAAGCATAGCTGCAGGTCTTAGTATTCAGTTATGCATTTTTAGTTATTGAGATCAAAAAATGCTTAGACATTTGGGCACATTCTGAAGACCACAGTCGGGCACACTTGTGTTTATATGCAAGGTCTGCTGTTTACCAACAGGGTGGAACCAAACATGGTGCACTACCCCTGAGGTTGGGTAAGAGAAAGCAGGTGAAATAAGATGGATTCCCCTACTCAAATCCAGGCTGTGCTGTTTACACTCTACTGCTCTGTCTTAGATGTGGAAAGTGGCTATGGCATTGAGCCAATCGAATTAACAGATGCTGTGTGCATTTATTGTTTTCTGAGTAATTAGTAGGCTTCTTTACACAGATGATAGATATCCTAGACCAGTTTCTCTTCTGTGATGTTTTTGATAACACTGATACTTCTGTGAACTTCCTTGCAAATCCAGCATGTGGTGATAGCAGTGGGTTCTCTGAAAACTAACATTTCTTTCATAATGTTTGCTGTCTGCAACATAGATCCTGTACTTTTCTGTGAATTACATTAGAATGTCTTGCTTAATATGTCCATACTTTCTAATCTGTTGCATTTCCACAAACCTTTGCATTGCCTTTGGGGTAAGGTCACTGGGCTCTGTCATTTCATTTCTTGCTGGCTGCTTTACAAGAACAGGCTACATTGAATGGCTTGATTGGCTGCTGCTTATCACATTTTCTTCATTTGAATGTATCTCATTTTCTTTCAGGTTGTACTGTTATTGTTGATTGAGAAGTACATATTGTTTCAAATGCCATAAGCAGGAGATGCTTTTTTTAAATCAAAGGATATCCTCTTAAATGCTTATCAGGACTCAGGCTAAGTTCAGCTTTGGCTTGTGAGGGTGATTCTCCATGTCTGTACTGGAATAAAATGGCACTCACATTCTGTATGCTGAACTCTTTAAATAATAGATTTCAAAAAGGTGAGTGCTTGTGAAGGCATGCTTTTATTTCTCTCTATTTCCGGTCTGGGAATGATTGTCCTCTTGGTTCTGCAGCAAACCACAGAGGAAGAGAAGAGCCGGGTGTTGCAGCTGGAAGAGGAGCTGGCGCTGCGCAAGGCTGAGATCGAAGAGCTGCAGGTCAGGCTGAAGAGCCCCAATGTGTCTGAGCTGGGAGAGCCAGGGCCCGGGCTGCACAGCGAGGCCTTCCTCCTGAGGGAGCAGCTCCTGACGGCCGGCCGCGAGCACCACCGGGAGAGCAGTCAGCTGCGGGAGAAGCACGGGGCCGAGCTGAGCGCCGCGAAGCGCGACGCGGAGCGGCTGCAGGCCTCCGTCAGCAAGCAGGCCCGCCAGATCAGTGAACTGAAGCAGAGGCTGCAGCAGGCCACGCGCGAAAACATGGAGATGATGGACAGCTGGAAGTCCAAGCTGGACACCCTTGTGCATGTTCACCAGCGGTCCCTGGAAGACCTGAAGGCCTCCCTGACCACGGACGGCACCAAGGACGGCCAGGACAAGGACCTGGTAGAGCTGCGGACAGCACTGGAGAGCCTCAAGCTGGAGCACCAGCTGGAAGCGGAGAACCTGAAGGCCAAACATGAGATCGAGGCAGCGGTCCTGGCCAAGGAAAAAGAGGACCAGCGGTCCAGGCTGCAGCAGGCCCAGGAGGAGCTAGAGGAGAGTGTGGAGAGCTGGAAGAGGCAGGCAGAGCTCAAGGCCTCCCAGCATGCCCTGGAGCTGAAGGAAGCTAACGACAAGCTGCAGAAGGCCGAGCTCAGACTCTGCGACCTGGAGAAGCTCCAGGAGGAGTACAAGGAGCAGGCCCAGGCCAAAGAGCTCCTGGTAGAGAAGCTGTCACTGGCCGAGAAGAAAATGGTGGACTACGAGGCCCTGCAGAAGGCAGAGGCAGCGAGCCGAACTGAGATCAGCAGCCTTCAGGAAAAGCTGAGGGTGACTGAAAACCGTCTGCAGGCCATGGACTCTGACAACACACCTCAGGATGCCAATGTGAGTGCCGGGGATTATGCGGAATTTATAAACAACATAAAACATAGTCGCATGCACATCAATACCTAGTGGTAAGGTAATGTTATGAACAAAAGAAGGAAACGCTATATGCCCTCTACTCTCATGCGCACATACACATGATTCAAATGTTGATTCTTTGCCAAGACAACTGGATTTCGGATACTTCAGAAATCTAAACACATACAAGTACAGCATCAGATTCTACACATCTCTTACTAGATGACCAAACCACTTTGTCATGTTGTAAAAGGTTGTTTATAAAGCTTGTTCATATGAGTATTTTTAAAGAGTGAGAGTTAGGATGTAAAGAACTTTACTTATATTTTCATTAGAATGGAGACCTGACCATGGTAATGTGGGGGAGCATATTTGGTCTCATTTCTACAGATGGCCTCAATACTTTGTATGTTTATCTTTCAGATGATAGAAAACAATGACATCTCTGATGAGAAGATGAATTTAAAGCAGACTGTAGAAGGTATAGTAACGTGCCCTTTGGTAATCCTTACAAAAAATCACATTTGCCTTTTAACATGTGAAAATCACAATTAAAATATTCAGATGGGAAAAGAAAATGTCATGTAAACTGGACATTTTTACATGTGATTGGCGTTTTTCACATGTAAATAAAATATTCCACAAGTGGAAAGAAAATAGGTCACATTGAGTCATTTGCATCTTCACATTTGCACAATGCACGCTGACTTTTTAAAATATGAACTTCAATTTTCATTTCACAGGTGAAAACAAAATGTGTAATTTCAAATAGCATAGGTTTTTTCCACTTTCATCTTATAAATTGGATTCTTTTTATAGTTTGTGTGTACTCCTCACATGTTGGGTGTTCACATGTGGTTTTTTAACATATGGTTTTTGAACACATGATTTTTTTTTAAGCGAATGTGTGCTTAACCTTCATTAATTTCAATACTGAAAAAAAAAACTAAAATTCCGTTCAGAAAAGAGAAGAGTACTAGCTAACTGCTAAGATTCTTTAATAGGCGCAGGCATGGCTGTTCTGCATGTACTTTACCCACTGCTGGACTAATTGGAAATAACATCTACCAGAAAGATCATTTTAATAATGGTGTGGTAGCCCTTACTCATATTTGAAACATATTACAAAGGTTGTGACAAAATATATTGATGCTCATCTTTCCAGAGACCACGGAGAAACTAACAAAGAGGGAAAAAGAAGTGTCCACATTGTCATCACAAATTGATGCCCTCAAATCACAAATCTCGGGTAAAGGATGTTTATTATGTATACAAATATACGCATATATACATAAAAGCCAAGACAGCAGGAGGAAATGCAAATCACATGCTTAAGTAATAGATGTAAAGTTGTACATTTTGTCTTTATATTCTTAAATTTAATATTTTAACATCACGTAAAGCATATTAAAGAATGGTGCATCAAAAGGAAAGGTGGAAAATAAATTTATAGTCGCCAGTAATTTATTTATTTATTTATTTTTTTAACCTTGTCATTGATGTATTTCAAATATAAATTTCTATTCTTGAATTGTCTGGTGGTTATGCAAAAGCCTTATAGTAGGCCTTATTGGTTTGTAACCTGCAGGCCGCTGGGATCCTAACATGTCGCCTGTAATCTCTGTTGTTTTGAAAGCCCTAGAGAGTAAGGTTCGCTCCGGGGAGAAGAAAGCTGATGCACTCCACCGGGAGAAGATGCGCCTGGAGGCCGAGCTGGAGTCCATGACCAAGAAATCCCATGATGCCTCAGGGCAACTGGTTCTTATTAGCCAAGAGCTTCTTAAGAAGGAAAAGTACGAGAATGACCTGTATTTTTGGGCTCTGACATAACAGCTAACATAGACACATAAACACATACAGTAACATATGTGAAATTTGATCTGTTCTGAAGTTTTTTCACATTTATTCCAAGATGTTCTCCAAAACATTTTATGAAATATTTTCAACATTTTCTCGAAAGGCGATGGTGATGCTAGTTGTACAACATTTGAAGTGGTGCGTATACACACACACGCAGTATATAAATTCACTCTTCGATCAGTGACAGGATAGTTCTCAAAATGCAGGTAACAAAGTAGCCTGATAATTTTAAAATTAAACAGTGAAACTAAGCCTGTGATATGATATTTAATACATATTTTATGAGCTGCAAGTTGTAGAACTGGCGAAGAACTGATATTTGTCCCACGGCCTCATTTGTGTGTCAGTCATTATGATGTAGATTGTACTGAGCATGCACAACAGTACTGGATTTAATCTACTCTGCTTAAAAGCTGTTTAGCTAATTAGGACACTTAGGCTGATTAAAACGGGCAAAAATGTCATTCCTCCTTCAAAATCAATGTTTTTTCTATTCTACTTAGTAGAATGTCTTACTGGAAATAATTAGAGAACTCATTAGAAAACTGGAGAAACAATTCCTGGAGAAGGAGAAGACCCAGGAGAAGGATGTCGGCCAGAGTTAGCAGTCTTCGTTTGAATGCAGGCCTTCCTTGTCTCTGACGTTGCCTGGGAAAACAATTTGAGCTATGTTAAGCATTAGTTGGGGTTAAGGTTACGTAATAGAGGCTCAAATTCCCACATTGCTGTGGACTCTGAAGTTGGCCTGATGCCTATTGCTATACCAAGACTGCTGCTACTTTCCTGGGAAGCTAATATGCTCTGCATTTCAAACTGCAGAAAACAAAAGCCTCAGCAATGAGTAATGCAGGAAATGCTTTTATCCTTAATTGGAATCGGTATGGCTAACGGCCATTTCCGTCAATTTACTTTGATAACATTCTGAGCCTTCAGTTATTTTGACGCCTCACTTCTATTGTTAGTTGGAATTTTTATTCCATGCAAGGTTCTCAAACAATGATTTTTTTCCCCCTTCAACCAGCTGCACAAATGTGTAATATGTCATATGTTAGCTATGGGAGTGGCCATTCAGAAGGATGTGCACTGTATCACACACTACAGGTAGTATCACCAAATACAGTGAGGAAAGCACACATACCGTTTGTCATTGGCTCATGAGGGTCTGTGTGTGCCTGTGGCAGGAGCCTGAATGAGCTGAGGGTGTTGCTGCTGGACTCACCCCGACACTCCCCGGGCCTGGACAGGGACCTGAGCCGGGAGGTACACAAAGCCGAGTGGAGAGTGAAGGAGCAGAAGCTACAGGACGACATCAAGACCCTGCGGGAGAAGCTGCTGCTGCTGGTAATGGAACATTGCATGTGTCTGTTTGGACTATACACCAAGTTGAGTTCTGTCTGTTGTCTATTTGATCCTAGTGTTTACTTTGTATTTCTAGACTAAGCATCTAGAAATATTGGCAGATGATTTAGTCAAAACCGCCTGCGTCTAATATGGCCTCCTATTTACCTGTATAACTGTTAGGTCCGGTGTGAATGAGGTCAGCTGGGCTTGTGTCAATGTCACCTGTGTAAAATCAAAGCTGGTATTGCCATTCCGTGAGAACAGCTTATGGGTGTCTGGACCAGACCGATGAGCCTCACTCTCTGTGGCTCTGCTGTGCTTCTAGGGCCGGGAGAGGTCCTCCCCGGACCACCGCAGGTACTCCATGATGGACCCGGCGGCCTCTGAAATGGAGGTAGCCAGGCTGAAGCAGAGGCTGCTGAACACGGAGGATGCTCTGAGGAACGCTCTGGAGCACAACCAGCACGTGGACCAGCTGGTGCAGGCCATGCGCACCAATCCCGACAAGACTCAGGTGAGGCCACACCAGCCAGCACTGGTATCAGTCTGCAGTTTTTCTCTGTGGAAAAATTATCCTGTTTTCACATCTAATGTTTTTTTAATTTAACAGATGCGGCATGCAGATATGACAGTTGTGAGTTAAATTCTCACATATTCAGTTTAGAGTCTTGTATAAATAAAGCATAGGAATATGGGAAAGTACATACAGTATGTAATTTGCCAAAGATCCTAATGCACTTAGGTAAGAGTGAGTACTAGAGTGACATAATGTTATGTAATTTAAGCAAGCCTTACGATGTGATTTTATGGGTTCTATTTTATGGCTCTGCATTTATTATCATTTCCAATCCAGTATATGGGAAAATCAGTAATGTTGTAACAGAAGTGTAGATTTTGCAGAAGCCATCGTTATAATTCAAAAGCCTTGATGATTACGTTATCTTGTTTTTTCATAATTGTTTCAGGCACCCGGGAGTGCAAATTCAGCCAATGGGATTCATGAGCAGGACAAGCCTTTTACACAAGAAGTAAGTTAACTCATAAGGTGATATTATTGTGTCTTTGACATAACAGAAAGTACTGTCACTTATTAGTTATGACATAAATGAAAATAGTCTTGCTCTGTCATGGAATCCTACACTGAAAAAGTGCATACTTTGCCAGTCTGCCATTTGAAAGACCCAAATGACTGTTTCTCTTGGCATGTTTTTAATTTGACATCAAAATGACCAAAAACTGAACTGTGTGGTTTGATTGAAAAATGTATGAATTGCAAAATGTTAACATGTAGTTTTTGCCAGCGAGTAAGTGTGTCCCCCCTCTTATTTCCCAGGAAAAACACTGATGAAGGAAAGCAGCAGACCATGTTGGTGGCTTTGGGAATTTGTGAAGGTGAATTGTCAATTGGGAGAGGATGGTCTCATGTTTAGACATTGGGGAGTGGTACTGAAGTTTCAACGGACACTTGAAGACATTTTACGTTTACAGTTATTACCAAAACCATGGCTTGATGTTTCACAGACAAATAAGATCTGTGACTGAAACAGCTCATGACAGATAATCAGACCCCCCTTAAATACCCACTAATCATACACGGAGGTGATAAATTCATGGTACGATGACTTGCTACTTTTAGCAACCTTTCCAGACTACCTCCAACAATTAGAAGACGACTGGAACCACACAATGTCACTAAACTGGAAGACCCTGGATTCTCTTTTAGAAGATTTAATTGAAACCTTCTGATGATTTACTGACTGCCTTCTGTAGACTCTTGAAATTTTGATACCGGTTGAAGTTAGTCCAGATTTTAGGCTGAATTGAAACTTTTTTTTATTTATTTGCTGTGCTGCCACCCTGTTTCTGATTGGCCAATGGCAAGCACATGTAGACTTTTGAACAACCGGCTAAACCTCATCTGCTTTATAGGACCTGCTTCATTTTCCCCCAGCGTGTTATGTACATGTGAATAAAAATGAAAAGGCTACCATAATTCCATTGGGGCCTGTTTTGTGAGTATTTGAATATATATTCTTTGGACCTGTGCATTATACAATATTTAATCCTACCGAGCAAATCCAACTGAATTGGTGCAGTAGCACTTAATAGCTTTTAGCGTAATGACTTGCTAACTGCTGTTAACTGAACTGTATGGAATTGCACCATGGCTATGCTTGACTTGACATTGGTAAACTACACCACTTCATGTTTTTAAAGCTTAGAAACTGAATGAATGGATTGGGAAGATAACTTTATTTAAACGCCAGTATTAGGATTTGTTATAAAGGCTTTGAAAATTGTTACCTGTCTTCTTAGACAGACTCTACGATACCTTATGGAAATCTGTCAGGGTCAATGGGATAGAGCTACTTTGGCCTTCAATTCAACTCCTGTATTGCTTGAAATAAAACCAGAAGTTCAGCAGGCCACTTCCTGAGGTGGAGAATCCAGATTTCATTTTCAACAGTGAAAGTCATACTGTTTGTTATAAACTATGTCTTCCATTTTTTTATTTATCTCCATTTAAAAAGTCTCCATTTTAGGCCATTACAGTATTTACTGGAGATATCGTAGTACAATGGGAAACTTGAAATAGAAAAGGCTAAAAATGCCCATATTTTCTCAGTTGTCCAGAACCTGTTCTTGATCTTTTTTGTGAAAAACAAGTGTCAGTTTATATAAGCATGCCTCGTCAGTGGTCTGCTGCATTTTGCTTAAATCTGAAGTTGGTAACATAGCCTTTCTACCTTAGTGTACTTTTATTTTACCAATCACATGAACATTCTAACTTAACAAAAAAGTCAATGGAGTGTTAAGTCTAAAATGTTATCTTCTAAATTATTTTTTGTAATCAGAGCTTGGTTATATTATGAAGTACACAATGGTTATGCTAGCACACTGGCTTTAAAAATGGCATACACTTGTTAATCAAAGTCAAAAACAGGTTTCAAGACCATCATCAGTATAGAATAAAATGAATAAACCCACCTTTGAGTTCCCAGTCCTCCACAGGCATATTCAATATTTTCTGAATCTTTATAGACATGAACAAGAAAAATTGCCCCCAAAGAAGTAGGAAGTCTAGGACCTTTCAGTGATACACAGTAAGGTTACATCAGATAGGCTTGCCCCCAGTCAGCACTGGTGAATTTACGCCTTGTCTTTGTCATTAAACACAATATTTCTCAACTGTAACCCTCTACATACCCTGTGGTTCTGTAACTCCATGGTTTTTGAGACTCTTGGTCATTAAATATTAACAATGTGGACAACATCTTGGCTGTTTTTTTGTTGTTGTTTTTTTTTTGTCACAAATGCCACACATATTTTGGAGTTGTTGTACTGAGCAAATATTGTCTGTGTGTAGCAGGGGGGAAACATGCACCAAAGAAACAAAGCACAGGAGCAATTTTTAAGATTCACTAAGTTGTTGTTCTGAGATTTGTCGTCTGCAGCGAAACAAAAAGTACATCCATCACTGTCAACTTTCTCAACACCACAAAGTATTCAACCAGGATATGTTTGAGTACAGCTCTCATTGATCGTAGCGCAGCTAAGTTCAGTCAGAATTATATTACGGACCTGGGTCCTTTGCATTATCGGTGAATTGTGTCTCTTCCCAGAACATGTTTTATGGTTGCATGTTTCATGGGTTTGACTTCTATGGAAATGTATGTAAAATCAGGCTTTCACACAGAAGATCAACTCAGGTCTAAGCCCTGATCTACGCATGACTATTGAGCTCTAAAATAGGTGGGTGGCTGTACCAGGACACTCGTGAGTTTCCTCCTGGCTCTTTTGGATTTCATTCTTATTCATTTATAGAATGAATGAATAAACATTCATCTAATGTTTCTATGACATTATTTTTACTTTGTCTTTACTTATTGGACAGTTTAGTCACTTCTCATTTTATAGGGTCTGATAATGACATGTACTCTGCTTATATTCGCAGATGATAAAATTTTAATTGATTAGTATACAGGGCATATATTTTTGATATTGGTTGCCATTTTTGTTCCATATTATTAAACATGGATTACTCCCGCATTTCCACCCAAAAGGTAGCCTATGCCCAGTGTAAATGTTCCTTTTTGGTAATAAACATATAAACGCGGCTTATTATTTAAAAAAATAAAGTTTTTGTCCATGTGTGGTAAAAACACATTCATTTAGCATTTGTAGTGCTAAAATCATGAATCAGCCGTTTGTCTCTTTCTTATGGTTAACACGGCTGCGCAATTCTGGTATTACGGTCATAAGGTGAAAGGTGGTTTGATTGACAGTAGGGGGCAGCCAGACTCTTCACGCGGCGTTAGATTCGGGATTCTGTTACATGGACAAAATACAATCGTGTATGTTACAATGTGGCATGACATGGTTTTATGTCGAAGATATATCTTATGATAGTTGATAGTTTAACTGTAACTATACCGTATGCATCTGCAAAATGACATTTACGAATCGTGATCGTGCTGCACATGAACTCGGGGAAAGATTCCAGTTGGCCATACTGTAGCTCATATCATAGGGGATCAACCAGAGATCAACTCAACGGGCAAAGCAAGAATCCCATACTAAACAGAAACGCGTCAGTGCTGGCCGGTTTATGATGATATTTTCTGAAAATATGTCCTTTCATTTCTGTTCTTGTTAAACAAGTGTGACGTCATTTAAAACGGTAATAATATTGAACTCACAGTGTCCGTGCGTTATTAACAAAGTATCAAGAGATTTTATGTAGCCTACCCCCGGTAAACGTAAATTGGGTTCCTATAGGCTACGAAATTAACCTCTCTCAACAGCTCTGTTATTTCCTGGATTTGCACGTTTTGAATTAAAAAGGTGCAGGTTCTTTTGAAACTGTAATCTGTGTATCATACCTATAATCTGAGATTCACACCCCACCATTGCAGGAACACAAAACGAAACATTTATTATATGATTATTAAACTTGACAACAAAGTAATTCAAAATGGAAGAAATACATAGTTAATTAAATGTAATTATTTTAGTAGTTACATATGTCAGTTTGAAAACCAGTTTTCCCCCATGGTTTTGCAGAGGTTCCTTAATCCTATATGTAAATTACAGCCAATAGATGCTGTTGTTGAGTTGGGCTGGGATTAGCGGAGGCGAATGAGTTTCAATTTTACTGGATTACAGAACAAAGAAAGGGGAGAGGGGACACTATCCACCGTTTAAGAAAAGAGAAAGAAACGAGTAAAACAAGAGAATAATCTAACGGACAATATTTCCAAACAACCGAGGCCACAAAATAATGCTTCGGATTATACGGTTTCGAGACCTAATTAACGGTATATGATTATTTGGGAGAATCTACCAAGCAGTTCCAATTGGATTAAAGGGAGAATAAACCTGCGTGTATTCCGGGATTGACAGCATAAACAATTTATAAACGATCATATCGGTAAGGATCGAACATGTTTTGTCTTTTGTAGATCATTTTATGACATTGAAACTACATTTCATTTGAGCACGTGACTTTTTGAAGGGTATACAAATTGTGAAATTACGGATTATAATTCTGGGGGAGAGGATGGATTGCTAGCTAACATATGTAGCTATCTCAGTAGCTAACATGGTTTCCGCAAGGAAATGCAACCTCTAATAATGCAAAAAGCAGCAAAGAGCTTCAATCTCGGGGTTTCTTACAGGCTATGCGGTTGTTTACAGACCCGCGACTTGAATATAGATATTGTGTGGTAGCTACCTACTGCGATTGCATAAACTAATAACGATATTTGGTAGCTGAAGAAATGGAGCGTGTGTGGGTGTGTGACATGGTTACTTGAGGTCATTGTTTTGTAAGAAAGAAACATTTTACGTTATAGGAAGTGCAAGACACTTTTTATGAACCTGGAAGGTCCGGGTACAATGTCACGTTCTGAACTGTATTCTATCGACTAATGTTTAGACATTGCCAGTTCAACATCAAGAAATTGTGAAGGGGTTTAGAATTGAGGTGCACAAGTCAGTGGGCCATGCCTGGTTTATTAACTACAAATTAGCTGTCGAATTCTCCATTGAACTTATTGTTTCATAAATACAACGATTTAATTTTATTCAGCTGGTAGGCTACTGAAAAAATCAAGGAAAAAAGCAGATAAAGTAGTTCCAACCAAATCCTGGATTATTGGGACCTATTTCAATAACACAACATTCCCAATGTTATTAGCTAGCTAGCTCGCTGGCTAGCACGCTGAGGTTAACGCCTCTACATATCAATCGTTTTAGTAGGCTAAGCAAGCAGGACAAAACTGCATAGTTGGAAGTTGTCTGGCTTTCCTGTTATTGAATAGCTGGCTTTGTAGTGGGGGGAAAGGCTGCAATTTAGAGCGATACATATTTTATTTTTAGGGGGACTATTCAGAAAACATTTAAAAGTAGGATGTTCTAGTAGCCTAGTATGGTGTACTGAATCTGAAGGCTATATTATCTTAACATGCTGGATATTTATTTTTATTCACCTTTACCATTGTTGAACTCTTTGTATTCCCCACATAATCTTTTGTTTTCTGTAGCTAGTTTAAAATAACTAGGCAAACTTTAAGTCATATCTTTCTGCAGCTTATAACGTATCTTTATTTGTAAATTGGGTGCGGTGGTTCTGTTTCAATACAGAAATAAGAGCGGTCGGCTGTTCTTAGAAATTACAGCAATTGTAATGTTTGAATGTGCTGGAGATTATGATAGTTCTTAGACTTTTGACACCAAAACAGGGAGCAATCTGACAAACTGCAGTCGTGTGTAAAATGTAGCTGAATTGTAACTTAAATTATATATCTTGTTGGTTAGAAAAACAGTGTCTGATATTTGTACAGAAGACCATTGTGGCCAAAAGCCATAAAATAGTTGCATTTGGTTGAAGTTTGTATCTACAGCAAAATACTCTCAAGGTGTGCTGCATTAAATACATCTACATGCTGATTACACCATTCCACTGAGAAAAAATTAGGCACTATCTAATGTAAAATAAAAAGGCAACAAAAGGAGTTGAAAGTGATATAGTCTGCTTATTTTATGGGTTGCAGGGTAAGGTTGATTGATGTATGAAAGTGTTACATGTGCCATGAAACATTACCTTTGTCCTCTTTCTGTATACCAAATGGAAACGCGTACTAGCTACTGAACATTTTACTACAAAAGTCTGTATTTTGTGTATGCCCATACACAATTCAGACAGTGGACTTAAGCTTTGTTACTAATTTAAACATATTGGCTAGAACTAATATGGGATCTAAGTTGGTTTTCCATTTATTGTTTTTTGTTTTCCAGATCCAAACTTGATATATATTTT
Source organism: Anguilla rostrata (assembly GCF_018555375.3). Classification (NCBI taxonomy): domain Eukaryota; kingdom Metazoa; phylum Chordata; class Actinopteri; order Anguilliformes; family Anguillidae; genus Anguilla; species Anguilla rostrata. The sequence continues at coordinate 41,131,096 of NC_057941.1, read as the reverse complement.
TGTTAATTAAGTTTTTTTGTTTTGTTGTTTTTTTAAGAAAATCAACATTTGCCATAATAACAACAAATAAAGTGTGATTATTTCATATCCACTATGTTATCTGGTAGTCTAGTATGGTTATTTTCATGTACATTAGGAAATCAGTTTCCTCCATAAGATGCTGCTGGGCCCAGTATGACTACTATACAGCCAAGAAACAAGTGTAATCATTGTTTTTGTTTAATACATCTGTAATGACTTTGTGACAAAAGATGCAGGAGAAGTAGGTGTCGCTTGTAGCAAGTTGCACCACCACACAAAGAGAAACCTATCAAAATGATGTCACAGTGGTAAGGCCAGTCTGTGTGTCTGTGGCCTCATGAAGAGGTAGGACAAAATGTTTTGTACTGTAGGTGCACACAGATTGTGCATTTGTGTTGAAGTCTGAGGGGTTAACTGCAGTTAAAAGGCAATGATCAGCCTTTGGCTAGCCTAAACGATTTAGATACAGCGATTTAGAAGGCCTGGTGCCCAGAATCTCTTGTTTAGGGTATTAAGCAAAGTATTGTGTATCAATGGCAGCAAGAGCCACAAGCTTCTTACAGAAAACCCGCTCAAATCCATGATACCCTCTTTGAGATCACTGTAATATCTCTAAATGCCATATGGGGAATTAATCAACAAGTAAGGATCAGCTGTGCCCCCACAGGCTCGGAAAAGTCAGGACATATAAAATCACAGTATATATCCCCAGGAGAACTCTAATTGGTCAGGGTGTTATTAGCTAGAGCACTGGAGCATTTCTGCCCAAACTCAACTTTATCGTGATGACATCAGGGTGTGTTCATAATTGTTCATTGATGTTTTCACTATTTTCAGGGAATTATGTGTAGAGTAGGGAATAAACTCTGGGAAAATATTTGTTTTGTATATATAAAGATTTAGGCCTACTTTTATTTATATATGTTTGGGTGAGGAGTTTAGGGGAATTTGAAGCAGGAATTTTAAGCCAACAATGCAACATTTTCAACTGTTAGGACCATGTTTATTTTCATACTTTGAAGATAAATTTGTGGAACAAGTGCATATCTAAAGTCAAGTCAAACCGAAAGATAGCTGGATGGATGGTAATTGTACACGCAAGTTTATACTTGCCATATTTGTCTTTGGATCAGACTTTAACCAAAGCACGTACGTTGATATGAGCACTGGCTTCAGGGTAAGGAGAGACACTGGTTCTTGTGAAATAACCCCTCTATTATAGTTGCTGCTCATTTCCCACTAAATCAGTTAAGTCCTAAGCTGATTGTAAATTGGTCTTATGTTTATCAGAGTGCCTGTTGCCATTGGTGGAAGCAGTTACTGGAAGGGATATAATTCTGGAAACAGAGTTGTATATCTCTATCTTGCTTTTACATCATTAAGATAGACTTCAGCTTAAATCTTACACAAATGTGAATTCATATACCTTAAGTCACACACAAATGCTAACCAATATATCCATTAAAACATTAATTGAAATTTTCCTTTATATTCATCTTGATTTTAATGAGGTGGTTGGATGTGTATTCAGAACATTCATTTCAGAAATGTAATTTTTCAGAGTCAAAATGTGGTATAAACATTTCACTACTAACTTAGCAACAAACCTTTGGAAATCAAGTTGATCAGTCATTGTCTGACTGAAATAGCCCCATCTTTTTGTTCAACTTAGCAGTTTTTTTTGTGTGCCTGAAAGATATAATCGAAAAAGGACATCTATTTCTGTGCTGTAGCTGGCTGAGGGGGGTTGTGTTTGGAATCTGCTCAGAAGAGAGGTAGAATCAGGCAGGCAGTTGTGCAGCAGGGAGTGCCTCTCTCCCCTCTGTGTGGAGTCTGTGGTTTGGGCTGCCCGGAGGCTAGGATAATGGCTCCTAGTGTCTGGAGAGATTAAAGGCCGGAGCTGCATTGTTCAAATGCCTCGAGATTAGTTTCCAAGGAGACGGATTGCGGTTGCCATGAGAACGAGAGGGGCCAGGAATTAGGATTGCGATTTTTATGCCCTTTCTTTCCTTCCCTTGTTCATTTTTTCATTCTTTCTTTTTTGTCTTAAAAATTCCCTGTATACCTTATATATATATATATATATATAGGCCTTTTTATTGTATAAAGCTGACCATGCTGAGAGAGTGTGTTGAAAGCAAGAGGGAAAAGCAACATAGGGAGTTTCACCTGAGGATGCAGACAGGGAGATGATCCAAATGACACTGAAAATGGATATATTGCATTTTCTATTGGGGGGGGGGGGAGGAGGAGAAAAGAGGAGCTGGTGGATTTCATGATGTTTTCCTCCAATTGAAATTCCTGTCAGAGTTTTTGGCTCTTCTACCATTTTACGGTGATCAAATTAAGGATGAAAGGGCTTAAAGGCATAATCTGGGCTAGTTTTAATTGGCTGACAAAAGCTTATCGTAATTAGCAGCTTTCACATATGTGTAACAGACTTTGATATTAGCATATTGCATGGTGGGTCGTACTAGTACTTTTAAAGCCTCTTAATCGGTTCATCTGCTATCCAAAACACTGTATAGCTTTTAACCACTTAGAATTTGGGCTCAATAGCCAACTTGTAAGAAACATGCCCTTATAATCTGTGGGCCTCTGCTTATTATACATTATAATCCATATTATTTTTGTATTGTATTGACATTGCACCCCTGAGGTTTGGTGGACCTAAACTACACACCAAGTGACTACAGGTTAACTGTTGTCATGCATTAAATTTCTGCTTGTTCCACACAGTATGCCGTGTGGCTTGTAGTTTGTAAAATAGTCATTGGCCAGAGGCAAGTGCATTAAGAGTGCTCAGGCTGCTCTCCCTTCCACTACAGTGCTTCCTGGGTGGGGTGGAGTCGTGGTCGAAAAAGCTGTTTGTGGCTTGTACTACTCTCTACTGAAAATCTAAATTTTGGCCAATCGGATGGGAGGAGAAACAGAAGTAATGTTTCGTTGTGTGTCTTGGTTGCAGAAATGATCTGTGGTTCTGTGACTGGTGGGTTAAGCAAGCATAGCTGTGCTCTTCCCCAGGAGGAGGAATGGCGCAGGTGCGGAAGTCCGTCTGCGACGGGATGCGGACCAACTCCCGCGCTGAACTGCGAGTCCCCCAGGTGTCTGCACGACAGGAGATCCTCACCAGCCTGGTGTCTGCCCTGGATTCGGTGGTAAGTCACGTGGGAACTAGGAAATACTATACTAAAAAGTGCATACCGTTCTACCTTTCCATTCACAGACCTGATTCAAAATATTGTAATTATTTCTGATATACTTTGCTTTTGAAAACATGATGCCATCCTGAAATATCCCTATTAGTTTACTGAAAGGGGAATATGGCAGATCCATCACTAGACCCAAAAATAGCGAGTAAAATTTAGTCTGGGTCACTCCATTTTGAGCAAGTCTATAATTGGAGCTGAGTGATACTTGGTCTGATTAATCTTTTAGAGGAGCTAGTTTCTGTTCTGTTATCTGATCATAATAACGTATGACCCCATTTTGGAACTTGTCTTCCAGTGCACTGCCATGTCCAAGCTCAACGCCGAGGTGGCGTGTGTCACAGTGCACGAGGACAGCGTGATTGCCGTGGGGACCGAGAAGGGCAGGGTCTTCCTCAATTCCAGAAAGGAAATACAGACCGACTTCCACAAATTTTGCAGTTAGTCATTCGGCTTGTCATCTTGCATCATAGAAAGTTCTTGAGTGATACTCCAGAGTCCCAATCTGCTGCCTGCCCTGGGCAACTTTAAGATGTGGCTTTCAGTTCTTCATGAAATGCTATGCACTGTTAGAGTGCACTTGAGCTGCAGCTTGTCACAAATAATTAAATCATGCTGTGTTAGTTTGTGCTCTAGTATTCTCTCTCTGTCAGCATTGTATTGTCACTGCCCATATGTAAAATTTTAGCACAAAGGCATTAAACTAACCAGTGTTTCAACACGTGTGACTGCATTATCAGAATTGGGTTTACAGTGTGTACTCAGTTTTGGACGTGGTGTCTCTCACAGGAGGTCCCAGTCTACAAACTCTGAGCACCCATGCCAAAGCCCAGGATGGCGAGCCCTCCAAGATGGGCAAAGAGGGTGGGCATGGAATGCAGCGGAACACGGTGGAGTCCCACTCCAACATTTTTGTCCTGCGGAAGATGGTGGAGGAAGTCTTCAGTGTTCTTTACAGTAAGCCTTTCTCCAAAGCTAACATTGCTCATCTGCATAGATAGTAAAAAAAAAAACAATGATTAACATTTACATCTAATTGGTGCTTATGAATTAGATGTTTCTTGCAGTTTGTGCAATACTTTTAAGTCAGTAAATATGGAAACAACAAGGAGAGTGTATGATTAGAACTAAAACTCTTTAGTTCACCAACGGAAAAAAGTGACAGGAACCACTTCTCTATTCCAGAAAGTAAGTCCTTTCTCATGAATGGTCCTTAAAATACAATGAAAATTCCTGATATGCCCAGTATTGTCTTTGGGTTTCATTTAATCAAGAAAAACTGATCATGCCTTTGAACTGACAATCAGGAGATACAAATTCTAACTTTCATAAAAAATACTATGAATCAGGATAATAGACAGGAAATTTATGTATAAGTTCATTCTCTATCATTCTCAAGTTAATTGATTCAAGGACTTTTCCCTTGGTGCTAATCCACAGGTGAGGCTGTTGGGAAGAGCAGTCTGGTGCCTGTGCCTTATGAGTGGCTCCTGAAGGACCCCAGTTCTGTGGCTGTCCATGGTTTGCCTGATGGAGTCTCCCTGAGGAAGCCTTCTGAGTATGACACCAAGACCTTAATGAAGATCCTGGAGCAGAGCAACCGCATTCGCTTTATAATCAAAAGGTAGGCCTGTTACCTAGTAACATTTGTTAGATACATCTAATTTCATTCACCATTGATTGGGCACTTGCTGTTCATGATGTTGCTGGAATTCTGCCATTTGTAAACATTCCTTGAGTTTGTCAATGTCATAGACATGTGGTGTGAGGGTGAATGGGGTCCTGAGTTTGCTGTGTTCTTCTTGGACCACCTGCACTCAGACCCGTGGAGGACCCTCCTCGGGATGCCAAACCCTGCCCAGATCTTAACCACAACTCCTCTGGCACCAAAAGCCTGGCCAACCATGCCGTGGTCAAGCTCTCTGGCCAGGAGACTTCAGCCAGCAACTCCATGCTCTCGAGCTTCCTGTACGGCATGCCGATGTCGTCCCAGCCTCACCCTGACGGGAAACTCGAGCTGAAGCCCACCTCCCTCCACAGCCTCAGCAAAGACCGGGTCTCCACCTGGGCACCTGGGGCCGAGAAACTGACCCCAGCCATGGACTGTGCCGACAATGGTGAGCGCCATGTGCAGTCATGGGCTAAAATCTCTTATTCACAAGTATAAAACAAAGCAGTATGCAGTGCACACATCCTGACTGTAACTGGTGATAAATCAAATAGCTTATTGGAACACACCTGCCTGTGCTTGAAATGATTCCATATTTTCAGGAGGGAATATCATTATTTAATGCAGGTATTTGTTTACGAAGGCTGTTCTGATAAAGACCCATGTCTGGTTTGAACATCCTCTCAATAAAATTGGCACTACAGGGAGCTGAACAAATGTGTGGCTTCTTTACCAGTTTATATAGGCAATATTAGCAATAGATTCTTCAGCATTTATTTTCTGTTTTTGGAATGTGAGTAAACAAATAGATTTTGAAAGATGGGCAGGGATCGCAGATGGGCAGTCAAGCCACTGTTGTTATCTCTTTTAATTTTGTTTCAAATAGGACTAGTGTGTGATTACTCAGTATTAACTAAAGTGTAATATTTGATAATGTACACACTGATTAATTTAGAATTTTGAGAGGTCATTCTGATAAAAAAGCATTGCACTTCTCCCTTATCTCATCTCAGTTTTAAAATGTGTACCTTTGATTGAGTCCCCTTACCATTAAATTAGATTAATTCCTCCCCATATTCCTGACATAAAACTGCATAAAAATGACTAATGGGATGGTAGGGGTATAGAAAAACTCTAAATTGGAATAATTCAGCAGTCCATTATGATCCACTTACACTTGTACTGTGCTGTACTAATCAGTGACTGCTTTTCTGCAGTTTGTGAAATACAGATGGAAGTAAGAATTATTACTGAACGCCACCCGAAAGCGGTGGTTTATAGGGTGTGAAGATGATGTCCTCGCAGGCCACAGCTGTGTGCGATTTGCCTCATCGCTTTCTTTCCCCTCCTCCTCCTCGCAGGTGAGCGATTAGCGGGGCCCGGAGAACGGGGCCACAGCCCCCCTGGCATCCATGTGTCTAAACGGCTGCTCTTCTCAATTGTGCATGAGAAATCAGGTACTGTGGGTGCAGGACGAGGCCAGGACAATGCCTGCCTCTGTGTAAAACCTGCTGTTAATATGCCACATGTTTTAATGTCTCCATCTTGCGAGGGGAACCATGGATTCCTTTCACAACAATAGCGATGATGACACGAATAGAATAAGGTTGAAATTCAGTTTTGTGTGAACTTACTTGTCCTGCAATGTAATGTAAAACTGTGTTTGTGTTATCCAGTTATTTGAAGTAGGCACTGTGGGCATTTTGAAGTAAAGTACATTATATAGTATCACCACCGTCGAAAATCTGCATACTCCAAACTGGCTTATTTATCCAAACCTGGATATGCTTCAGTCACAGACAATAAGGAGGCTGGCAGAAATATCCAATTTCTTGTGCAATGGAGGAGCTGTGTTCTGACCTGTGGTGTCATCTCAAGTTTCTTTGTTGCAGTTGGGGAGTGTAATTTACTGTACAGCAGCAGTGCAGTGCTTGACACCGTAAGTGCAAGATGGAAAGTAGCTTAGTTTTATTGAAAATGAATTGAGTTTGTAGTGCTACTACCCAAATCTTAAGGTCTGTACAGATAGAAGGGGAGCCCCACTCTGGCCACCTCTGACAAATAGCGCTTATCTGTGTGCCACTGTGTTGCTCAGCAAACATTCCACAATCTTGACCACATAACAGCTTAGATGGAAGGACAAGGACTGACTTGAAGGATAACAGGGTGGCCAGATTGAGAGGTATACACTCTGGGAAATTGGCCAGGACACTGGGGTTGCAATTTCTGTTGCTTGCGACATGCAGAGTGGGATCTTTAATGACCACGGAGAGTCAAGACCCTGGTATTACATCCCCTTTATTAGACTGAAGTGCTCCAGTTTGAAGGATTCCAGAAACAGTGGACTGACACTCTGACTTTGTCAAAGAAAGGAAGCAATTGTGCTGAATCTTGGTTTTGTAGCAGGTGTTCATGTATGTTTTTTTATCTGCCTATTGCCTTTACAGAAAAATGGGACACGTTTATTCGAGAAACGGAGGACATCAACACGCTACGGGAGTGCGTGCAGATCCTGTTCAACAGCCGCTACGGTAAGTCAGATGTTCCCCTCCATTAAAACCCTTGGCTTGCCCTTGTGCCAGTGTGAGTCAGGAGGCTGTCACTTCATAGTCTCAGTGAGCCTGTGAATCCTTTTAATACGGCTGGCTTCAGTGCAACTGGAATCAGCCTTCTGAATATGGAGTCTGTAAGACTGAGCGAGTGCGTGAGCGAGTCTCATCTCGGCTGTTCTGCCAAACCTCCCCCCCCACTTCAGCCGAGGCTCTGGGATTGGACCACATGGTTCCGGTGCCGTACCGGAAGATCGCCTGCGATCCGGAGGCGGTGGAGATCATCGGGATACCGGACAAGATCCCCTTCAAGAGGCCCTGCACGTACGGGGTCCCCAAACTGAAGCGCATCCTGGAGGAGCGCCACGGGGTGCGCTTCGTGGTCAGAAGGTTAGCCCCAGCCCGCCCCGAGCCTCTCTGAAGGGAGGCGTGGAAGATTGTCTGATTACAGGGTCCTGGCTTTGAGTCTCTGATGATGAACACTTGTGATGAGATTGTGCAGTCCATTAAAACCCAGGCTTGAGTGGACACTAGAGATTGTGCCTAATGCTGGAGGTTTGTTGGGTTCTTAGGATAAAGGAGTCAACCAACTGAAAATGATGAGCCCGGCCATCTGGCAATTTAGGATCCTGCCTCCAGTGTAATATTTCATGCTGTCAGTAGGAACCGGTGCCATAAGAAAGACAGCGTGGGGGCATTTGATTTGGCATAATAAGCAAATATGTTTTGTAGAGTTGGCTGTTATTTCAGCCATATGCTATAAGTAATTTAAATATCTTGGCATGCCTTAAGTTAATGCAACTTGCACAATGGTCAACATTTTCACCCTTAACAGCAGTTTAAGATCAGCAGTCCTTTTTTCCTCTGATACTAATGGTCATTCTAGTAGCTCTCTGTGGTGAAATAGTCCAGTTACCATTATTCAAGGAGAAATAACCATTCTGTGTGCTTTCAAATAGACTATAATGCAGCTAGATTATAGTGAAGCCATGCCAACCTTCAGCAGAACAATTTAGATAAAATTTAGATAAAATGCTAATTAAAATCCATCACTCGTTACTCGGTGAATTCAGAGCAAGCTGTGAATGTAACCTTCCGAATGAAAAGACATTTTAGCGTTGTTCCTGCCCTGCTAGTCATGACAGCTTTTTATCCAGACTTTTATTCAGACCAACTGATATTTCTGCGCTTATTGTAGACAATGACTGTGTGTACACTCCATTCAGAGTAATTGCTTTCTCCTCTCATTACAGAATGTTTGATGAAAGGATTTTTACAGGTAATTATCTCGTTTTTAATGATGCTATTGTCTGTAGTGAAACTAATGGATTGCCCACCAGCTAACATTTCAACTTCGATTGAAGTCATAACACACTTGGTATTACTTGCTTCTTATTGCTTCAGCGTCCATGTTGTCAATATGCGCAGTAGCAGAGCTGCCATCAAGGCGTCCCGCGCGGTCGATACGGCACGGCCGAGATTTCCGCCGCGTGCAAACCGTACCCTCTGCCATATCCTGTCCCCATAGCCGCAGGGAAGGCGAAGGACGAGGGCAAGCAGGAGATGGGGTCCTCGTCCGAGAACAGCTTTGTGGAGACTCCCAGGGTGCAGCTGTCCTCCTCGGAGCTGGTCAGCAATGCCCACAGCAGCAGGTCAGCCTGCACCACTGGCTCTGCAGCGGGGGGGGGGGGCGTAGGGGGCATCGCTTAATTACTGCCTCCGAGCCCACTGCCTGATTTATATGCAAATTCAATCTAACACTGGCACTGGAGGGGGAACAATGCCCTCTATGTATGCTCCTGTTTCTGTGAGTGGTCCTTGTGAACAGATCGGATTAAATTGGAGGTGGGAGAAGAATGTTAATATGGCAACAGAATTGTCAATTTTACGAATCTTGGTCTTGCATTAAAAAAAACCAGCATTCATATTTCTTCTATATTGCTTCATTTTCTCTTTATATTATTAAATGAAAAGTACATTTTTCCTCATTATTTCAGATCAACCAGCTCTTGTGTAAGTCCTTTTGCAGACTGCGAAGCAGGTTAGTGGTGGCCAATTTTATCTTCTGTGCAACTTACCAAAATACACAGGACTGTTTATATAGCTTGAGAATATTTTTTCAAAAAGTGATCAGAAACATTTTATTCTTGTCATGATCCATCCTTTGTTTCTTTTGGAATGTAGATTATTTGACTTGTTTTTTGTTGTCTAAAATAGCCACAAAAGTTATAATGTGAATAATATCCACAGTAACTACAACTACAAAGAAAGTATTGCATATGTTTTTGTTTTTGTCTTATTTGCTTTTTTTAAGGACCTTCAGGAGATTGCATTCCCTTAAAAAAAATAAAAACTGAGCCTCCAGACGGAGAAATTATTCAAGTGACAGTACCAGGTAAGCAGTAGCTGTTAAATCTAACAGACTCAAGGGCTTCAGGTCAATGTAGTGGAAAGCTGAAATTTCACAGCTGTCTGGGAGCTTCGAGTACAATCCGTAATTGCCATTGGGATCCTGGTGCTTTTATATTGGCAGGCACAAGAACATTGAGCTACAGAAGGTTTTCAGCTAAGAGTTAAAACTATAATGTTTTACACCTTTGTGAAATACCTTTATGTTTGTATCTCGAAGTTGAGTACAGTTAAGGACAGAATGTATTGCATTTACTTTGAATCAGGGCTAACAAAGCAGAATAACATGAAGGGATTAATCAATATCAAATCAGAACACAGCAAATGGAGGAATCCAACAGAAGAAGAAGACCAACCAGATTCATCAAATGAACCAAGAAGAATTTAAGAGGATAAAGATGGATAAACTGGGGGGGGGGTTGTGTGACAAATGGAAAGCAGGATGAACACACCTGGATCAGAACAGTCTGGAAAGTATGCAAACGAGGACGTGTGGAATGTATGGATGAAGTGGTAAACAAGGATGGCTGCAAATTAAAATCTGTGTAGCCTACGCTTGATTCAGTTAATTTGCACAAGGATGCAAATGAGAGCTCCCCTCGTTACAGCGCCTACAAACAGAAATGTCAGATGTGCTTGGAAGAGCTCGCATTGATATTTAGCTTTATCTGATAAAATGTTGACTGAATTTTGAATGCCAGAGGGCTGTTCTGTGAAGCCCAATCGTATAACAGTGTGAAAGCCTAACTGCATCCGGCATGTCGGTCCTGACGGTAGCGTGCTGTCCCTTGTCTCAGATGCCAGCGTCTCCACGGACGAGCTGAGCGAGTCTCTGGCCGATGCTCTGGCCCCCGAGAGCCGGCGCCCCCCGGAGGCCCCCGCAGGTAACCGCTGCCTCGCTCCCACACTGCTCGGCCAGGACACCGCGCCGCCCGGGGGCCGCCACCAGCAGTCTCTCTCCTTCTGTTAGGGAGATAGATTTCCAAAAACGTATGGATACTTTTCAGATACTTCCCCTCCCACCTCCAGGATGTCAATAGTGCCCAGTATCCTCCAGTATCCCAGTGTTCCACCCACTCTCTGACCCTCTTAGTGTCTGAGGTGACCAGCTCATTCAGAAAAGGCTTCATCCATCATGTTTAACTCATTTTGCATCTGTGCTTGGCAACATTTTTTAGAGGAATTTAACAAGCCATTTACTATAGTACATATGATATACCTTTTCTGAAAATCTTTTTTGGAAGATTTTCAGTTAGAACATTTCAAGTTGAAGTGGCCATGACTGAGTTGCCACAGATCTTTAGAAGTTGCAGGTGTGGAGTTAAAAATTGTATGGGTGGGTACTTTTCTAGAACCTGAGTTTGACACCTCTGTATTAAAGTGTTCTTACAGTCAAGCCTGTTCCCCAAAGAATCTTTTGCAGAAAATTGAATTTTCAATATAGGTCTTATCACCTGTAATTTTTCACACAAGACATTTGAATGGCAGCATCACATTTGTCATTACAACAGCAAGCAAAAATCCTCAATTTGAGCAAACAAATGAACAACTGTTTTCTATATTATATTTTTATTATTTATCTCTTTGGACTGTTGGATATAATACATGTCACAGTGAGCAACTTCATTTTTCTCCCTTCTATCACCAGTTAGTGTTAGGAAAGCAGTACAACAAGAACAGTCTTCCAAGAATGAAGAGATAAATAATTGAAGACAGGTGCATCAGGACATTTTCCCCCTCTGACACAACTTCAAAATGTGCAATTTAAGCACACGAATACTGAGAGTTTATGTTTTGAGACTTTTTCTGTTGGATTTCTTTGCTCCTCTCTCTTGGTTTCAGGTTTGACTGTACATAGCCTACATCCTGATTAGCTCATTTCAGCATTAGCCCTGCAGCCCAACCCCTTATATGAAAATCATTTAGAAATAGCTTGTCCTCCCTGGTGAATTATTCATACTGTGCTCGTAATATTGTGTAGATTACCTTCAGGATGTCTCCACTCTCTTTTAGCAGAGAATGTACCCGTACAAGTCTCTCCTCTACCCAGTCACCAAAACCCAAGCCCCCAGAATACACATTGATGTTTTGAGTAACTATGGACACTTGAGAACCATATGATTCATAATCTTAATTTCAAAAATTGCTGTACGGAATGATGCTGAATTATTTGAAAATATATATTTGGCCCCTTGGGGGTAAAGGTTTAGCTGATATACTTAATTTAAAGTATATTTTCTTTGGACATAGCAAAATGGTATTATAATCTTTTTTTCCAAAACTGGTCTGGAGATTTACCATGGGTGGCATTTCTATCCTTTCTCATGTGTTCATATTTACTCTCAAACTGTCAGTTTTTCACTTCAATCATTGTTGGCTTTTATTTCATTGTTTTGAATTTTTCAATTAAATCTTTGTTTTGGCAAATTAGAAGTGAAGGCTGCTACTCCCGGTAAGTTCAGAGATATTGAAATAAGACATAAGACAGTAACATGGTTTATTATGTTTAAAAATGCGTGCAAAAATATAAAGGTTCAAATAAGGTTGGCTTTTCCAATTATGGGACCCAAACAAAGTGATGGGTCCCAAATAAAGTTCCAATTGTGGCGACTTGTGAACCGAACCTGATGTTCTGTTTCTGACCACATCTTCTCCCTTTCAGCGGAAGCACTATCAGAGAAATCCACTCCCCAGATTCCCAGGAGGTCTGTCGAAGGTAATAACTCTGGCCACAACAGAAAATGTCAGGTTCATTTTAATTTGTGAGTTTGTGAATTTGTTGACTTTTCCCTTTTTTATATGGGTGACAATTTGTGTTTATTGAATGAAAGGTGCAAAATTATGTTTCACCCCAGTATTAAAACTGAAATGCTTTTAATACTGAATACATTATTTCTTTCTCTATGAGGTTCTCCATTTTTATTCAATCTGTACTCTTGCAGAGGATCTTGGTGAAATGATCCTGCAGCTTCGGAAGCAAGTCGAAAACATCTTCAGTACCAAGTACTGTAAGTTACGCAAAATCAGCTTCTGTAATCCATCGGTTTTACAATCATTACGGTAGCAAGTAATTACACAATTTTCCACCTCCACTTTGGAGGACATCAGCCTCCTCACATATGTCTCATTCTCTATCTTGTATACTATATTAAGCTCTGTAACAAAGTAATACACACACATATATCAGACATTTTGGTTTTGACAGCTGAACTATTTCCGCTGAAGTTAAAGTATAACAAAGTGAAGTACTTACTGACTTTTTTTTCAGAACATTCACAATTAATTTCAAGCTTCAGTTAGATATACGCATTACATGGTGATTGTAAAGTGAACTTAAGTAGATTTTTTTTCAGAGAAGAGCCTTATGGCAGCCTTTAAGGTTTTTCCAGAGAAGAAAATTAGGCCTTGGCATAGTACATGCCCCCAGCTCCCAGTATAAGCTTTATCGGTTTTCTCTGTGAGTGTGAGTGATTGGGATGCAGTGCATTATCCCTCTCTCTCTCTCTTCTCTCTCTCTCTCTCTCTCTCTATCCCTCACTCTCTACTGCAGCTGAGGCTCTGGGCCTGCCAGAGCCCAGCAGGGTGCCCTACTCAAAATTCCAGTTGTACCCAGAAGATCTGTTTGTCGTCGGGCTACCGGAAGGCATGTCTTTCCGCAGGCCCAACTGCTTTGGGGCGGCAAAGCTGCGCAAGATACTGGCAGTCAGCCAACAAATCCACTTTGTCATCAAGAGGTGAGCTGTCACATGACTATTAACTCATGATAGGACCCAAGGAAAGCGATAGCACAAGGAGTGAAAACCATAGGAAGTCTACAAGCCCGATTTTTATTTTCTACCATTTTTTAGCATCTAATAATGTACTGTAGCTGGTATAGTGTTTTGTTTGTTGGAGTATATCAATAGTTTTCCATTTTGGCCGTTTATTCGATCCTGCTGGAAACAGGTCTCTTTAAAAAAATAAAATAAAAAAATAAACTTTAAAAAAAAAAACTTTAAATCCATTGTAATGCTTCCTGACATATCATTGCATGAACTCTTGCAGACCGGAGCTATTAAGTGATCCAGTCAAGCTTGAAGCTTCTCCCCTGTCAGCTTCTAACCCAGGTGAGTCAGTATGACTGTCCATATCTCTCATTAGTCAGCAGCAGGGGTTAGAGAAGTAGACCAAATTTGGAAATTGTTACTTGTATGTTTCAAGTCAAAATTTCAGATATAATGCTGTATAATGCTTAACCTAAATTGCTTTCAGCAGCATAAATGGATGACAAGTAAAAACAGAACCTATACATCACCCTGCACGTGTCTGTAAAGAAATATTGAAATAAAGTAAAGGGCTTTGTGCTTATTCCAATCTAACAAAGTTTATATGAGTCCAATAGAGACCAAATGTATACTATGAGAGTTAAAACATACTCTACCAGAGTTCATTTGAATCATTGAACTTTTTACCATGTTGCAATAGCAATATATTAATTTATAGCAATAGAAAGTTATATCAATTATATCAACGGAGCTGAGCCCGTTCAGGTCACTGGTTCTGATCCATAATGCATCATCATCTGTGCACAGTCATTAAGCAATGATTAAAAGTAGATTATAAAAATGATAATAGAGAAAATGATATTTTCACGACAACTCGGGTGTGATATTGCTTCTTTAATCAGCAGCAGACCTTGACTGCAAAGACAATGTGCTGGAAGATGCTGGAGCTGCTAGTAAAAGGCCAGGCTACTCAGGTAAGCAAAAGAGCAACCACAGAATATGTGCACCCATGCATTCGCCATTTCTTTGTAGAACTGATGATGTCGGTCGCTATGCAGATGGATGAATTGCAAAACTACAGAATCAGTTGGGACACTATAGTGTGGACCGGGAGTTGTGGACACAAAATAAATTTAGTGTTCTATGACACATGATAAAAAAATAAATGAGTAAGTTTGTTTTTACATATATGACATATATTATTGTTTCCATGACTCACATTGTCAATAGATTAATCATAAGATGTACAACTTCTTCAATTGGGGAGATATTTAATTTAGAATTAAGAAAAAACCATCTGCATGAAGAAATGAAATTACTATAATAGCAGTGCACAAATGTGTTTGACATTATAAAGAGAATGATATTAATGTAGGGAATTAATGATCTGAGGGGACCAGGTTTGCAGGAAGTTAACTGGGGTAGCTAATAGGTTTTGGTTAGCAATCGGTAAATCTTTATGTGCCAGGTATAATAATGACCTTGGTGTTGGCTCCCTTTGTCTACAGACAGCTTAGAAGCCAAACTGTCCAGAATCGACTTGGCCAACACCCTCAGAGAACAAGTACAAGATCTGTTCAACAGAAAATATGGCGAGGCACTTGGCATTAAGTACCCAGTTCAGGTGCCCTACAAGCGGATTAAGAGTAACCCTGGATCAGTCATCATCGAGGGCCTACCTCCTGGCATTCCATTCAGGAAACCCTGCACCTTTGGATCCCAGAACCTAGAGAGGATTCTGGCTGTAGCTGACAAAATCTCCTTCACCATCACCAGGTAAAACCCTTTACTACATTACATTACATTGCATTACAGGCATTTAGCAGGTGCTCTTATCCGGGGCAGCTTACACAACATTTTTTACATAGAATTTACGTTTCATCCATTTATACAGGCTGATATATACTGAAGCAATGCAGGTTAAGTACCTTGCTCAAGGGTACAATGTACAATGGTGTCCTATCCATGAATCGAACATGCAACCTTTATGTTACATGCCCAGTTCCTTACCCATTATAGTACACTGCCACCAAAATTATTATAACTGTAAGCTTAACATAACTGCAGTCTTCTGTAATAAACTATTCAATCATGTTAATACATGTTTTTAGTACAATGAGTACTAGTATTTGGGCTCAGTGAAAATGTATTTATTTGTCATTTCTACAGGCCTTTCCAAGGACTTATCCCTAAACCAGGTATAACAAATTGTGCCGTATTTGACCATTGCATGAAATAGATTCATTTAATTTTAAAATGCTTATGTCGTTAACCTTGACTTGGCTACTCATAACCCGAAGGCATTTTGGCACTCCATGTTATGGAATGTGAATGAAAGACCACCTGTTTGGAATTCTCTGTAAAACAGAACCTCATGAAATGATACCACGAGTATGCAATTTAATGTTTCCAGCCTTGTCCACGTTTGAGCGGGATTTTTTTCTTTCAGCACCTCGACGGATCACCTTGTTAAAGAAGGCTTATGCCTCAATAAGTGGTGAGTTCTCATCCCCTAAAGTTCATCATAATGTTTTTTATCTCTTGTCACTTTTCAGTTAGTCTTCTGTTCATAGCTACACATGGCATATATAATGACATAGCTATAATGACAAATAACTACATTGGATCATCAAAATGTCATCAAAACCCTACAAATAAAACAGCATCGTATATTATTACCACACATACTGAAATTAACATAATAGATAAATTCCAAGGCAAATTAGTTATACTCGTGTAGCTCGGTGCTTCAGTTCTGATGGATGCATAGTTTGTGGTCATTGTACACATAGTAAAGGTATGATTGCAGTGGAGGTGAGTGAGGATTGGTGCTGTTCTCCATGTATGATAGATGACGAGGAGGTCAATCGCATGGGGGAGAAAGTCATTTTGCGGGAGCAAGTGAAGGAACTCTTCAACAAGAAATATGGTCAGTTGAACTTACACCTTTTCACCATAGGGGTATTTGTGGTGTAGCTAGCATGTTACTTGCAGTTATGTTTAAAGTATTTGAGTTTGCCACCCTTAAAATGTTTAAGCAGCTAGAAAATGAGTATGTGTTTATGAGTTGTCTGTGATAATGTGTGTATTTATTTTTGATTGATTTATGCACTCAAATTATATTTAATGCTTATAAATTTGGTGGTTCTTAGATTTAGCTAAATGTATCATGTAAATGTTCTCCAACAATAAGCTACTTTGAAAAGTGTCACAGTCAGGTGTGTTTTTGTTTTGTACTGACATTAGTATTAGAGAATTTAACTACATAAATATATTAATGAATGAGGTTTCCCTGAACCCATGTGGAGACGAAAACGTCCCTGCTCAGTGTATGGTTGCTGTGTCACACTTTGCTCTTTGTAGTACATAAAAATACCTATAGGATTGTTGCTTAGTATTAGTGATTTCACCTGCATAAATGCAGATTTCACATTCCCACATTACTGGGGAAATTTCACTCTTTGGAACCTTGGCATTTATAATAGTACACTAACAGAAAATGAATTCCATATCTGAACCATTTTCCTCACTATATTTTTTCCCACAGCAATGCAACAGCTACAACAAACTGCTGAGACCTCTCTTTGTCAAACGGTTTATTTATGAAAAATGTATACCACATTGTACAGCTAACATCACAGAAGAACTTCCATTTAGCCTGGTCTTGGCCATATTATTCTGCTCACGATGAGGTACAGCTCAGTCCTACTTGGTGTAATGCTTAATTCTATAAACCTTCACTGCCATTTTTTTTCTTTAGGTGAGGCACTGGGCCTGGATCGTTCTGTTCTGGTACCGTATAAGCTTATCCGCGGTAGTCCAGACTCTATAGAAGTTTCAGGACTACCAGATGATATTCCCTTCCGCAACCCAAACACTTATGATATTAACCGCTTGGAGAAAATCCTGCAGGCTAGGGATGAAATCACCATCAACATCAAGAGCCAGCTACAGTGAGTGTTTGCTTGTCTTAAATAATGCAGTTTCTAAACGCTATGGAATCGTGTCTTCAGTTAATACATGAGCTAGGGGCATGAATGAATGAATGAATGAATGAATCATTGCATTTATATAGCATTTTTCCGAACACTCAAAGTGCTTCACAATGATGAGTGGGAACTCCCCACACCCATGACCAATGTGTAGCACCCACCACCTGGGTGATGCACAGCAGCCATTTTACGTCAGAACGCTCACCACACATTAGCTAAGGTGAAGGGGGGAGAGAACATTTTTACCCAATTAAATCAGGGGATAATTAGGTGGCAAGTTGGAGAGAGCCAGACTGGGAATTTAGCCAGGACACCGGGGAACCCCCTACTGTGTAATGGGATCTTTAATGACCACAGTGAGTCAGGACCTTGGTTTCACGTCTCATCCGAAAGACGGCATCTCCTACAGCACAGTGTCCCCGTCACTGCACCGGGGCATTGGGGTTTCTTTGACCAGAGGGAAGATTGCCCCCGCTGGCCCACCAACACCACTTCCAGCAGCAACTCAGTATTCCCTGGTGGTCTCCCATCTAAGTATTAACCAAGCCCACACTTGCTTAGCTTCAGCTATTCGGCAGGAGCAGGGTGCATGGTGGTATGGCTGCTGGCATGGACATAGGAAAGGTGTTGCAGCTTGTGAATTTAGTTATCATTACGTAGCCATTTTGCTAGGAAATAAAATATTTTCTTTTTTTGTGTACAGACCTTTTGCAGAAATTTGTACCCAAACCTGTAATACAGGTAAGAAGTAAATTATTTCTGTCTTTCAAAAATTTAAACTACGGGAAAAAAACAGTCCACACACTGTAGCTTATGAAAAATGCTCCCATTTAATTACAATAATCAAAACATTGTGCTGTTTTGACACAAAAGGGTATTCCTCACATCCTGAAGAAGACCCTTTTGGGTCAAAATTTTGATATTTTGGTTGTTGCCATTAAATGGGAGCATTTTTCATTTGATACAATGTGCACTTTTTTCCCATTGATTTGGACTCTGCCCAGCACCTACCATTATGGTATATTGGATGTGCTTGTTCTAACTCAGTTCACAACAATAGAAGTTAAGCCATTGAGTGTTTGTATGTGTTTATGAGCTGTAATATAACCTGCAGTTTTCCAGCAGGAAAAGAAGGCTCCAGCAGTAGGCGCAAACGAAAAAGAGTTCCAGACAGCACCCAAGTATCCACGCCCCCAGTGGTGGAGACAGGCGTATCAACCAATCAGATTCCTGTAATGGTCAGTAGCAAATGGAGTAACTATGTGACAGTGTAGCACTGAGCACTTTTTCTTTCATAGATTTTAAATTTGCATGTTTGAAATAGGGTGGCATGGTGGTGCAGTGAGTAGCACTGTTGCCTCACAGCAAGAACGTACAGAGTTCAAATCCTGTTTGAGACATTTGCATGTTCTCCCAGTGTCCATGTGTGTTTCCTCCGGGTACCTTGGTTTCCTCCCACAGTCTGAAGACATGTAGATAATTTTAATTAGAGGGTCTAAATTGTCCTTGCAGTATGAATGTGGAGTGAATGGTGTGTGGGCCCTGTGATGGATTGGCAACCTGTGAATGGTGTTTTCCAGATGGAAGTATGAAATGAGTCAGATAAAATAAAATTGAAATTCATTTATGTTTATTGATTAAACATCTGAAGTTGCTTTCTCTCTCTCATTTGTTTTTCTTTGTCTTCAGCAATGGCCTATGTACATGGTGGACTACAGTGGAGTCAATGTGCAGGTTCCAGGAAAAGTCAAGTACTAGCAGACCAATGGAAACCTCTAAACTAAAAGGACAACCAACCTTCTGAATGAAGATGTCAAACAAATATGTATAACCATGGCTCCCACTGTCAGCTTTTTTAGATTTGCTGTTGCTACCAGCCTGTACAACTGAGAAAGCATTGGCCAGTGTTGGAGATTTTGCTTGGTAATGTGTTTCAGGATGAATTTGAGTGCTTTTAGTCAGAGGCGGTTTGTGAGGTTTCCAAGGTTTTTGAGCCGGAAGCCAGGAGGAAAAGCCTCATACAAAGGGGTGGAAGGACAAATGCTTGTTTCAGTTTTCAAAAATTAAAACATTAGCTCTGTGCTTAGAGAGACATTCATTGCAAAGGTTCTCTGCTGAACAGTGGCCTCAGCTTCTACACAGAATCTGCTGAATGTGTGGTATATTATACACTATTACTTTTAATGGAATTTTCCATTTGAAATGCTCTTCAGAGTCCATATTCTCCTTCCCACTACACAAGCATCCATTAACATATGTATGCTCAATCCTGTAGGGGATTTTTTTTCCAGATGCAGCCTATAAAACATTTTCTTAAGTGTTTTTTTTATTTATTTTATTTTTATTTTATCTTTGCTAGTGGTATACAGTTACCCAATTCATAGTGTTGTCTTTAATAATAATCTGGTTCACACTATTAAAATGTTTCTATGATTATTTATTTATTTATTTAAAGAACAATAATGTGTGTTTGCAGGGATATACAACAAAATGTTCACAGAGATGCATTGAGTTTTGAAATAATACCTGGATAGTGTGTACACCAGATCTTCTTTTCAAGTCCTCTAGCTTGTCATACCATGCAGCACCAGCTATAGTGTGTATAATGGAATAACATTTCTCTAGATCTGTCGTTGTATGGATGAGGATGTTCTGCAATGCACTTGTAATCGAACTCCAGGACAAATGTTCTAATATTTTTTCCTGTCGCCTAAGTTGGTATCTTTTGTAACATATCTAACAACTTTAAAGATTACACTAAGAAAAATGTCAATATGAATGTAATTTGTGTAAAGGAAAGGAGAATTATGTATGTTACCCTGTTACAACTGTCTCTCTGGATTCACCAGTATTTCTATGCTGTACCTTAATGCCATTTAGGCCTTTGAAATAAAATGTGTTGCCTTGCATTTTTGTTTACTTTTATTGGTTACTGCTTATTGTACAGAATTTATTAAATGGACACTCAGAAATAAATACACAATTAGACAATAGAAATATGCCCCAGTGAACCTGAATATCATTTGAACTTTATTTTAATACCGCCATAAATTATACAAAATTCTCGGATAATAAAACTGCATTTACTTCTGAGAAGCAGCACTGTCTGTGAAAATGATTCCGCAGAAACCTGGACCTTGTTCTTCTAAATGTTTTGATGGAGGCTGAAATCACAACTCCAACAATGCGATGCTCTTATGGTTCCTGTTCCTGATTATTGTAGTTTGGAGCTTCAAGTTCTGCACTTTTCACTCCGTTTTTCAGGGTTTTTCTTATTTCGATTAAGTAGTGTAAGTAGGCCTGTTTTTTTAATAAACTGTCTTGTCCATATGGGACAGAATATTTAATCGAGCTCGTTATATAAGCAATCCACAAGTAGGCTATGCCTAATGTGAATTTGTGGAAATCTGCCGCGACGTTCCATTTCGTAAGCAGATCAGTGAATCTGCGCAGCATGACGCTCACAAATCGTCATCGCTGCAACAGGGTTCATGCGAAATCAGGCTCAGATGAGGGAAACGAGACAGGCTCCAGGAGGGAAATGAGTAGGCTATTAAACATCTAGCCACTTATTGTGAAGCCAGAAATGCAAATCTGAGCTCTGTGCGACTTCTAGCTTGGTTATTGCAAACCTGTCTTGATCGCTAGTACGTATAGGCTAGTTAGAGTAGCTAATGTTAAATAGTGTTGCTGAAACAAAGCGATAGGCTACTATCAAGCCAGCTAACTGTCTACATCTGCTGCTTGGCTGGTGAAAACTCAACGTTTTCGATTCGATTGTTAAAGTAAGTAGATAAGTTAGCCATGCAGCGATCAAAGGGAGTTCTATAAAACTGGGAATGCATATACAACCGCATGCAAATGTATGAAAACGTGTAACTGTTTTTGGAAGTCATTTAGCCTGATCAGTTGCCAGACACGAAGGTTTTCTTGCTAAGTATAATAATTAGCAATAGTACTGTAATTGCCAAAACATGAAGGCACCATGATATGTTGCTTATGTCTACCGTACACATTCTTGGTCATGAAAGTTATGTTTACAAACATCACTCATCCGTGTAGCTATAAAGCATTAAAGACTGCATGGTTATTCTGAGTCGCTACAGGTTGTTTTCGGGTATTCTGTTAATGTTAGGTGTTACATGTTGCGAATGCTTTGAGTTATAGTTCTCAAATGTATGACCATTACTAGATTGTTAACAGTTCCCTTAATGTATTGAAAAGGGCTTAACGTTGAAAGGGTTTGTGAACTCAAATTGGTAACGTTGTCGTTAAATGTATTCTTACCGTGAAGAGTCCCTGTCTTGTTTACGTTTTTGTTTACATTCTGAACAGATGTGACTGTGCAAGCTAACCTATCACTGTCAGCCTCGCGGCACTGTCGACACAAGCAATGCCGGAAGCGCTGTCCTAAAGAAATCATCTTACCGTGAAGAGGGCTTGACACGCAAGCGTGCAAATGTATCACGGCGACGCAATTATATCGACAAATGCCATCTTTGGGGGAAAATGCAATATGCTGTCACTGCGTTTAGATCGAGGCTACAATGCATTAAAAAAAACAACACTTAAATCACCCACTCAATCTGTTTATGCCATCATAACACGGAGCGTTTGAAACTATAATTGGCAATACGTTCTTTTACAAACATAAATAAATAAATAGTAGGCTACAGGTCAAGTTTGAGTTCACTTGTCTGGCTTTGACAACTTTGGGACAACTTTTTAACTTTGTAGTTCACACTCAAAAGTAACTTAAATATTCAGTGAGTATTGGAGGCTTACTAATGTTTAGTATAATTTTCTGCAGGCTACTGGTAGTAGACTTCATGTATTAAAAGTCGCGAAGAAGTTCAAGTATGAGCCTAAGTGTACTTTCTTGAAATTTACTAGTGGAAAACTGAACCAAATACTCTTTCTTATTTTTAGAAAGTGCGCTCCAGTAATGTGCTTATAAAACTTGTCAAAGTTCCCTTCAGCCTACAACTGGTTATACAAGTAGTATATGATATCATGAAAGACACCAGAGCACCACTCCATCATAAAATTCAGTGGTGGATTCATAGTTTGTACATAAGAAAACTGAAGTGAGCCTCAGCCGTGTTTTTGGATTAATGAAACTGACTGTACAGCCAAAGATGGTATTATTGAAAAATCATTGAAAATTCATGGAAATATGGTTCCTCCCCTGAATTTTGTGATGGTCTGGTATTATAGGCCTGCTACCTGAATAACCAGTTTTAGGCTGAAGGGAACTTTGACAAGGTGGACACTACAAAGTTTTATAAGTACACTAATATGCTTTCTCAAAATAAGAAAGCCTACTTGATTCACCTTTGAACTATTACACTCTGCAGGAAAGTATGCTTAAGCTTGAACTTACTTGAACATCTTAGCAACTTCTACATGAATTATACTGAAGTAGGCAACAGAAAACAATACTAAAATACTGAACCAGAAGTAGGCCACTAGTGCTCACTGGATGTTTAAGTTACTTTTGAGGTTTTATTAACTAAAAAGTGGGGCAGTTTGCTCCCAACATTGACAAAGTCAGATTAGTGGATCTATGTTTAAACATCACATGTAGCCTATAGCTTTTCTTCTCTTCAAGGGAGTGCAGTGCTATATGGTTTATAACACTCTGTGCTATGATGGCATTATATACAGTTTGTGTGGGTGACTGACAAGTGTATTTTTTATTTTTTGGAGCGAGGTTTGCTCCTTTCTTTAATCTAAATGCAGTTGACAGCATATAGCCTTTTTTCCAAAGATGGTATTTCTCAATATAATTGTGCTGCTGTGGTGACACATTTCTACACCTGCGGGTCAGGCACTCTTCACAGTAAGAAGAAATTTTCGGACAGTGCTTCTGGCATTGCTTCTGTCAAAAGTGCTGCAAGGCTAGCAGCGATAGATTCGCTTGCAGTCACACCTGTCCAGAATGTAAAAAAGTAAGGGATCCTTCACACAAACATATATATACTCACCCATATATTTCGGATTTGTCACGGGTAGCCTGCCTACAGCCCATTTCACAATAACATCACCACATTAATTAGAATATTATGCAACCTGCAATATACTGTACTTGCACATTTTATACAAAGAACCCACACTGGATTGTTACTAACTAAGGCAATATTCCACTTGTTAATTATTTAACCTTTGCCTATAAGAAGCTTTTCATCAGGAACCTTCTCGCCATTGACAAAAGAATTACATTTCTTTCAGCAGTGGTTTTATTGTGTGGAAGGTTATGTGCCCTGAAAGGTCTTGTTTCTTTTCCTTCTATAGAACAGTATCTACTAAACAGAACTAAATGTGTGTTTTGGTCCTCTTTTTTTTTTTGTCTAGACTAGAGCCTATTGCATGTGATCATAATTTAACGTGAGCATCAATATTTTGTCCTGTTCATATTTTCCCTGTCACAGAAAATGGCACAGAAGGGAGACTTGCCTCCACCCTCTGTACAATGGGCATCAGATAGTCACCCTGTGGTGTCATTCCTCATGTCAGCTCTCAACTCAATGGTAAATACTTAATACCATAAATACTTTGTTTAAGGATGTTGGGTGGCAGTTATGCAGTTGAAGATATTTTATATGCAGTTATAGTTCTGAAGGTTTAAAGGCAAATGTTATTCTTTTTTTTTGTTTTAGAAGAAACACAATGTTTAGATTAATCATATGAATACAATTGAAATTATAATGTAATTACTTGTTAGTGTCTCCCCCTAGAGGGTTTTTTACAACCAAAAAGCAACACTATTTTAATTATTTAGAATGATTTATATACACAGTGAGCTCCATAATGTTTTGGACAGGTAAATGCTTTTTACTTGATTTGTCTCTGTACTCAAGGTTTGCAATTAAACAATTCACATGTGGTTAGGGTACAGATTCTCAGCTTTTATAAAAAAAATATATATATATTTTGGTTTCACCATGTAGAAATTACAGCACTTTTTATGCATAGTCCCCCCATTTCAGGGCACCATAATGTTTGCAAGAAATGGCTTCATTGGTGTTTCTGATTAATCAGAAGTGTCCAATTGCTTCCTTAGTGCAGGCTGGAAGTGTTATCAGTGTCTAGTCTTGATTCAAGGCTTTTGATTGCCTTTGGAGGCCGTTATATTCATTTGTCAACATGAGGACCAGAGTTGTGCCGATGAAAATCAAGGAAGCCATTGTGAGGCTGAGAAATAAGAAAAAAAAAATTGTGAGAGGCCAAACATAGGCCAAACCATAGTCCTACCAAAACCAACTGTTTGGAACATCATTAAGAAGATAAAAAGCACTGGTGATCTCCATAATCGCAAACAGCCTGGTAGGCTAAGGAAGTCCTCTTCAGTTGATGACCAAATCATCTGTCTGACAGATCAGAAACACTCTTCAGGAGGCAGTTGTGGATGTGTCAGTGACTACTGTCAGAATTCATCCTGCTGCTGCCATAAGCTGTCACATCATCAGGGAAGGCAAGTGAGCCATTTCCAGTGGCAGCCATACAGTGGGCTCCAGAATTATTAGCACCCTTGATAAATATGCACAAAAAATGGCTAAACTAAAAAATAATACAGTTATTGACATAAGCTTTATTTTCCAACATGTGTAAACTGGTGTGCTTGATTAATGATTCATTGGAATTACATTACAAGCATTTGGCAGACGCTCTTATCCAGAGCGACGTACAACAAAGTGTATAACCATAACCAGGAACAAGTATGACGAAAACCCTAGAGAGAAGTACCGGTCCAAGTGCAGGGAACAACCGCATAGTTCAACTTGGACCCTGAAGGTTAAACTGATTAACACTAACACAAACGAGAACGGCAACAACGCAGTCTATGGAAAAATACAAGCAGTAGTTAAAACAGGTGCATTAACTAGAAAACATTTTGAGATGCAGCTGACTCCTCAGACAGCAAACGAACGCATAGCGCACTGCTGCCTTCGCAAACACGTTTAATAATCCCTGTTCATTGCCACATATGTCACCTACGAAACAGCTCCCTAGTTACAACCCTAAGCTTATGGTCATTTAAGAGATTACAGGGAGGTAGGGAGGGATGGGGAGAGGGGAGAGGAATCAACCAAAGTCTTAAATTTTTTTAATTAAAAAAAATATTTCCCCAAAAAACAGGTTCCACAATTATTGGCACCCCTGGTTTAATGCTTTGTGAAAACACCCCTGGCAAAGATGACAGCCATGAGTCTTTTCCTATAATTTATGATAAGTTTAGAGAACACATTTGTAGGGATTTTTGACCATTGCTCCATGTAGAACTTTTCAGAATCTTTGATATTTTTGGGTTTGCGCTTATGGACCCCCCTCTTCAGCTCAGACCACAGGTTTTTGATGGAATTTAAGTCTGGAGACTGAGATGGCCATTGGAAAACATGGATGTTGATTTCACTTAAGCATTTCTGTTTAGATTTTGATGTATGCTTGGAGTCATTGTCCTGCTGGACAATCTTACCTATGATCAAGTCCTAGCTTCTTAACAGAGACAGCCACATTTTCTGACAGAATTTCCTGGTACCTTGTTGAATTCATTGTGCCACTGATCTAAAATAGTGCCCCGGGACCACTGCCAGCAAAACATCTCCAAAATATCAATGACCCACCTCCATATTTGACCGTAGGTATGAGGTGCTTCTCCTGTATGCATTCCTCTTTTGCCGCCAAACATGTTGATGGTGTGTATGGCCAAAACGTTCAATTTTGGTCTCATCTGACAATAGCACTCTCTTCCAGTCATAATTCCAATGAGGTTGTCAAGCTCCAGATTCTTGGTTTTGTTTATTGTGCTCAGTAAGGGCTGTCTTCGTGTCACCCTTGCAAAGAGTTAGTTGGTACGGAGGTGCCATTTTATGTTTTTTTTTTTACTTGTTGACCGCAAGAAACAAACCAATCTCTGCAATTCTTAAACAGTGATCCTTGGGTTATGAATGGCCTCCCTCACCATCTTCTTCACTGTCCGTGGGGACACCATGCACTTGCTTCCTCTTCCTGGCAAATTTGCAACCATTCCATATGTTTACACCTTTTTATTATTGCCCTTACAGTGGTACGTTTAACCGTGTATGCCTTTTTTTTGTACCCATTACCAGACTTGTGACGGTAAATTACCATCGGTCTCTTCTGAATTGACAGTTATTTGGATTTTCCCATGCTGATGGATGACAAAGGGATTTTGTATGCTTGTTACCTCATTTTAATTCTCTAGTGGAATTGGAAGTGATGGAATGACACAATATAGTTCCTTTAGACTGAGATGAACTAAATTAAGTAAAATTGTATTGCCAATTTCATTTTGTTTGACTTTACTTACAATAATTGTTAGGGGTGCCAATAATTATGGCACCTATTTGTATTGAAATAATGTATTGAAATAAAAGTATATAGTTTCCCCATATGTTTGAACATAACATATAGATTATTATCTGTGTCATTTATTATATGCAGCCTTTTTTCTTCATTTTTATTAAGGGTGCCTACAATTGCCCACTGTACATGCCCAAGTCACTACCTCCAACCCTCCCTCCACTATGTTTCACGAATGAGGGGGATGCTGTGGATTATGAGCATTTCCATCACTTTGGTACCGGTTAATACTCATCTCGTCTGTCCAGAACTGTTTTTTTTTTTTTTTAAATACACTTTTCTTCCCAATTTAAATTTCTTCAGTCATCCCCCACAGTGGTTTTCTGTTTTCCACTAGGTTGTTTGTTAATGCTAAGCTCAACAATGCATTCTTGCTTCCCGACATTGTATCAAGCAGTTGATTTTGACACTCCCAGTGTTTTGGCTATGTCTCTCATCAATTTATTCTGATTTTTAAGCCTCATGATGACCTGCCTTTCTGGCTTTGAGACTTAATTGGTCCTTATTTTGAGGGACAACAGCAACATTGGACTGGAAATAACACACCTATAATCAACTTTTTGTTAGCTTTTTTGTGCATGAACTAATGGTGCTGACAGACAGCTGGCCATAAAACAGCTGAACGGCTGGTCCCCTAAAATGGGAGACTAAGTATGAAAAGGGCTGCAATCCATGGATACATGGATTATCCCATATTGATGTAAATGCCCTGAAATTAAAGCTGACAGTCTGCACTATAACCTCATGATCACTGTTTTATTTCAAATCAGTAGAGAGCCAAAGCAACAAATATTAACAGTGTTATCGATAATCAGTTCTGTGGGGGTTAGGCCATTATTTTTAAAAAGATGCACGGTCAAAATGCGAAACGTGGCTGAAAACTACAGTCTGAATTTTTCTTAACTCAATGGCCTTTCAGTGCATGGAGCTGGCCAAGTCAAGCGTAGAGGTAGCCTGCCTAGCTGTCTTCAACAAGGAAGTGTTTGTGGTGGGGACAGAGCGAGGCAAAGGATATGCAAACATTAGGCTGGACTTCCAGAGAGACTTTGCCACATACTGTAAGTAATCATGGACACTTGTAAGGTTAGGAAAATACTGTGTTTGCATTCTGTCCATTTTAAGTGAAATCGTTGCATTTTACTATGTGCCAAAGAAAAAGCTTTTCACACCAAGGATAATAAAAAAGAGAGATTACTACAGAAGGCAAAGTTTTGGAATAAATGTAATTAAAATTCTCTTTTTGTTGTTTTAGATATGCCTCGATAAGTAGAAACAGGTGCCTTTTTGGATAATATTGGACATCCCTGAATTCTAGACACTGAATAATTTAAGCCTGATTGGAGGTATTTTTCCTGCAAAGACATATGGATCAATTTCTCCTGGTGACTTCTAGGTGTTTCTGAGGAGGAGAAACATAATGACCAACATAGGAGTAAAGACCTTTGTTATCAACATGCTTCAGACAAGCTAAACAGGGATAAACTGAAAATGGCAGTGGAGGACCTCTTCTCCTCATGTTACGGTAATTATATCTATTACAATAGGCAGCAGTGAGCTGGAAGATCTCCAGGTCAAGCTGCATATTATTAACAGGCAACCAAAGAAGCCACAGTGCATTAATCAGATTCAGCACAGTCTTATGACAGTGTGACAGGAATGACTTTGTGACAGTGTAATATTAACATGACAATTGTAATAATATTCTTCAGAATGATAATGCTTTCTGTATCCCCAGTTAATCTTTCAGCAAATCAAATCCAATGTAGCATACTGTGACATGCATGTGGATTTGTGGGGCCTGTGCTGACAGTTGGTGTTTTCTGTGGTTTAGGAAAAGCTTTAGGGAAGTCTAGATTGGTGGCTGTGCCGTACGCCAAGATTCTCGAGGACCCCTCCGATGTGGAAGTGAAAGGTCTTCCTGAGGGAATCATTTTACAGGAGCCTGGAAATTACGACACATCGACTTTAATGAAAATTCTGGAAAATAAGCTCCACATTAGCTTTGTTTTGAGAAGGTGACTCCGCGGTCTGTTGAATACTTTTATGATATTTATTTCTTTGTTGTTGTAATAGCTGTCTGACCATCGATTATTTTTATTTTTAGGCCAGTTTTGGGAAAAAGAAAGCTGAAAGGTAGACAAAACTTTTTCTTCATGATGAGTGCTATTGGATAGTTCCTCAGTTGTAGCTCACCCACTTAATTCAAAAACAGTGGCCTTAATGTATAATCTATTCTGTTTATGATTCACTGGAAGGTGCAAGATTTGGAAGGCAAGGAATTGCCTCAGAAAACACTGTGTCACTAGCATGTTTATTTAGTCACACTGAAGCTGAATGGTTGCACTTCTAAACAAGGATTTTATTTCTGTTTGACTTGCAGGAAAGGATACCAGTCAGGCAGTGAAGCGTGAAAACAGTTCATCAGATTGGTAAATAGAATTTACATCCACCAAAGAAAGCAAATGTGAGAGGTCCTATTTGTGGTTAGCCAGTAGGCAACAATCATATGCAGTTTAAAAATGAATGTTTATCCATATATTTCAATGCGATAGACCACATTATTCAAGTGTCATCAGGTTGTATCTTTAACACAATTATAATATCTAGTGAGTAAATATTAAGAGGATTACATATGTAAATATGTAGATATAATTGGGGCCACAGATATTTAGTTTAATTTCCCAGGCACAACAGACAACTTCCAAGAATTTATGACTCATGTTCCCCCCAATATAATATCAGGAGTAATGATTCTGCGAAGAGAAAAAACGTTTTTTTAAATGTCCAAAACGTAGTGTTATGCAATTTGTGTTACTAGCCTCCTACTGAAATACATGAAGTTCAGTGTTTTTCTCTAATTTCCATGAGAGTCCTAATAAAAATGGACTACATCTGCAACTGTGTTTGAAGCATTTGCAGTCAGAAAGTTGGACACATGCTCCATTTTTGGCTATTTTTAAAATTGTCATTTGATGGCAAACAGTGCTAATTAAATGCATTCTCTTGCAGCTTTGTAACTGTACAAGTGAAATCAGAACCACATGAAAACCAAGGTATATCCATAATTTAAATATGTGAATAAAGAGCTCCCAAGTAGTGTGGACTATGAATGCAGTAAGCATTCCTGCTAGTTTAATTATATTTTTGATTTCAATCCAAAATGCAATGATGGATATGAAAAGTGCTCTTTGTCTGTTTCTTCAGAGGAATCAGAGATGGTAGTTATGTCTGTGAAAGAAGAACGTGATGACCCTCAGTATCCCCTGAAAAGTAAATCGTTTAGAAATCACTCCAATCACTTGAGTATTTGCATAAGAATGTGACGGTGTTAGACAGCACATTGGAATTTGTGTCTGAATTTTTTTGTAGGCAGTCATTGTGTTGGGGAAGCAAGAGAGGACACCGCAAAGTTATTTCCAAGAGAAGGTAAGGATGTTCTCTCTACTCCTTCTTGCACTGGCAGTTTTCTGAAGCAGAAATGGAGACACTGTTACCCCCTAGGGTTATTTATACTATTGTCAATCATTGAGTAAATCATTTTGTTTGCTCTCTTGTATATATATATATATATGTAGACAGAGAGATAGAGAACAAAATTATGTGTATATGCATATTGTACTTTGTAAAAGTCAGAGACAACCTTTTTGTTTTTTCATTTTTTCAGTCAAATCGGCCATTCAGTGCATTTTTTTCAGCATCGAACAATAATGCAGGAAACATATATTTAACAGAACATTATATAATTACAGAAAAGCCTCCACTACTACATATAAATTCAGATCTATCACTGTTTGTCCAGTCCTTTCAATCAACAAACAAGTTACAGCTGTGTCCTCCCAACATAAGTTGTTGCCAAACATGTCAATGACGTTAAAACACTTTGCCTTCACTACTGTAGAATTTGAACAGACAACTACCCAGACACACCTTAGCCATCGATAATTCAATTGTATAAGGAAGGTGCACGTCAAAGGAAAATATGTGGGGGGAAAAGAGTTTCTAAAAGAGAGTTCAAAAGATTATTGTAAGATACAGGGAAAATGTGACTCCTAAGAACCGTGCAAGAACTGGTAGACTACTAAAACTATCACAATCAAAAAGATGGTATTTTGAGAGATATTGAGAGATAGGAAAAAAATTATCTCCACTCTTGCTTCAGATCTGAAGAAATCCACAGGCGTTTCTGTCAGTCCTTCCAATATGAGAAGACAACAATGCTGAAAGGATGCGTAGTTGTGAAAAAGCCGCTACTGTGGAAAGGAAATAAACAAAAGAGATTGAGATTTCCGCAAGTAAGAGAAGGCAGTACGTATGCTGCCAAAGGAGAGACTCTCTGAACCATGTCTACAACCATCAGTCAAGGATGGTGGAGAATCAGTGCAAGTTTGTACTGATTGGGGTTGTATAAGAACATCTGGAGTTGGTGATTTGGTTTTGATTGAAGGAATGTTGAATGCTGATAAATGCAAACATCTTAATATATCACGCAATACCCTCTGGACGACGTTTGATTGGAAGCACATTCATTCTACGTATGACAATGACCCCATGTACACTGCTCTGAAGACCAAGCTGCTGGTGTTCTCAGAAAAATGGACTAGCCACCCCAGAGTCCAGACCTCAACATCATCAAATGTGTTTTGGATTATTTGGATCGAGAGAAGCAGAAAATACAACATACTGCAAATACTGAACTTTGGAGGTGTTTACAAGAAGCTTGGAAAGATATCCCTGCAGATTTCTTCGAAATCTCCTGAAAAGAATGGAAGCTGTAATAAAGGCAATGGGTGATCATACTAAATACTCAATTAAAAAAAAAAATGCACTAAATGGCTGTTTTCACTGGAAAGTAAATAAATGAAAGGGGTGGTTACTGACCATTACACTGAAAGATATATATATATATATATATATATATATACTGAAATATATAAATATATATATATATATATATATATATATATGTATATATATATATATATAGTGATCTCCATAATGTCTGGGACAAAGACTTTTTTTTCGATTTGTACCCAACAATTTTAAATTTGTGATCAAACAGTTCACATTTCACATGAGGTTAAAGTGCAGATTCTCAGCTTTTCTTAAAGAGTATTTTTTATACATTTTGGTTTCACCATGTAGAAATTACAGTGTTATGACTGCTTGAAGTCTGTGACCTTTAGACATCACCAAGGATCTTCACTGATGATGCTCTGCCAGACCTGTACTGCAGCCATCTTCAGCTCCTGCTTATTTTGGGCGCTAGTTGCCTTGAGTTTTCTTGTCAGCATATGAAACGCAGATCGGGTGAATGAATTGGTCAGTCAAGAATTCTCCAGTTTCTGGCTTTGAAAAACACCTTTGTTTTAGCAGTATATTTTGGATCTTTATCTTGCTGTAGGAAGCGCCGTTGAGTTTGGAGGCATTTGCTTTGAGCAGATAAGATACACCTCAGCAGTTACATCATTAATGAATACATCAGTGTGGACAATTGGGCCAGTAGCCTACCTAATATGGTAGCCATGCATGCCCAAACTATAACACCCTCACCACATTTCACAGATGCGGGTGCTTTGGATCTTGGCCTCCACACTTTGCTTTTGCATTCATTCTAATACAAGTGAATCTTGGTCTTGTCTGTCTAATTTCTTCCAGAACTTTGCAGGTTCTTTTAGGTACTTCTTAGTAAACTGGCTGTCTTGTTTTTGTGGCTAACTAGTGGTTTGCATCTTGCAGTGTAGGCTCTGTTGTTCTGTTCGTGAACTCTCTGATGCATTCACACCTGCCTCCTGTAGACTGTTTCTGATCTGTCATTATGGTGAAAATTATTTGGTCATCAACTGTAGAGGTCTTCCTTATCCTACCAGGCCCTTTGCAATTGCTGTGCTCACCAGTGGTCTATTTATTCTTAATGATGTCACAAACAGTTGCTTTTGGTTAGCCTAAGGTTTGGCCTGTATGTCTCTGACTGATTTTCTCATTTCTCATAATGGCTTCTATGACTTTCACTGGCACAACTCTGGTCCTCATGCTAACAAATTCCTTTAACAGGCTAGAATCAATACTAGATACTGAAAGCTGTCTTGTACCTCCACTAAGGAAGCAATTGAACACACAATTGTGTTGGCTTCACAGGTGTTTCTAATCAGAAAAATCTGTGAAGCCATTTGTCCAAAACATGGTGAAATGGAGGGTCTCTGTGTAAGAAGTACTGTCATTTCTACAAGGTGAAAACAAAATGTATAAAAATGCCCTGTAATAAAAGCCAAGAATCTGCACTTCCACCACATGTGAATCGCTTGATCTGAAATTGTGGAGTTCACAGGCAAAGGAAGTAAAAATATGTCTTTGCCCCAAAGATTATGGAGCTCACATAGTTTTATAATGCATTTATGTTTGGTTTTTTTTACATGTGTAAATCTATGTTTTTATATAGACAGTAATAGGTTTCATCTCCTGATCATCGGATAAACCAATCTATTTGTTTACAGTCTACCAGTCTGTTGTGCATGGCTCAGGTCCATCAGCCGTTGCAGAAATAAGGGAGGATCCTGAGGTAGAGGTGACCATTGAAGGTGAGCGTGATTGCTCATGCATTTGTCTGCCTCTTTTGATTAACTCCCTCTCTCATGAGAGATGAATCTGGTTGGTTCAGTGCTTTTTGTCCCATAAGAACCACAACTTCTCTCATCTTTCAGCTTCTGCAGCCTGTTGGTCAAGAGCAGGGATCGACCTGGCCCTTGGCCCTGGCAGGAAGCTGCCTGATCTAACCCTGCAACCACAGTTCCGCAGCAGGAACACCCAGTGCAGCACCAAGTGGGGCATGACCGTCCTGCGCAAGTGGTACCAGAACCGCTTCCAGCGGCCGGCCACCGCCATCGACCTGATGTCCCCGGCAGAGCTTGACGAAATCCTATGTGAGTTCTACCTCAACGCTAAGACCTGCAAGAAGGACCCCTACACCAAAAACTCCCTGAATGCCATTCGCAGGAGCATCAGTCGTTGCCTGCGTGGGCCTCCCCTACGCCGTCCAATCAACATCCTCAGCGATTTCCAGTTCCCTGCCTCCAACCGTACCTACCGAGAGGTCTGCAGCACCCTGGAAATGGAGGGCAAGGCTATAACCAAGCACATGGTCCCCATAGCTGCGGAGGACCTGCTGAAGCTGTACCAGAGCAGTGCACTAAGGACCAGCTCTCCCCAGACCCTCCTTAACAAAGTCTGGTTTGACATCATGTTCTTCCTGGTGCGAGATGGTGGAGGGGGTCGCTACACCCAACGGGAACTCACAAGAGAGTCATTCAGCTTTAGCATTGACGAGCACGGTAATTATATCACGTCCTTCCATATTCTTAAGCTCCTCAATGCTTCAATGCTCTAGTAAACTGTTCTTTACTATGCAGGATTATTATCTATGATGCATCTCTATATTTCTACACTTTTGCCGAATTTGTGCACCTTTACCTGGTTTTGTGTTTGTATTCGGGACTTTTCTGGGCGTGGTGCTTGTTTCTGTGTGGGGCGAGGTGGGTGTGGCTACAGAGCCTGTGGCTTTGGATCAGATTTCAATGTAGTGTTTGTTGCTACAGCTAGTTAGCCACTGTTATGGCTCAAATATAGCAAAGCAGAAAGACAAGCCAACAGTGCTCATTCAAGAAATATAGTTACTGTTACCTTGGAATTGCTTTTCCTCTATGGCGTCAGCAGCAGTTTGCCAAGGGGCTGAAAAGCAATGTGGTGTGCTGGCTTGTTTTCTGCTGGACCTGTAAGCAACGTTACCTCTCGCTGTGCAGTTTCTTACCAGAATTGCGGTTTTTCACTGGAATGTCAAGTTTTTAAATTATTTGTTCATGTTCGGTTCATGGTCCTGACTGGACAGTGTAGTGTAGTGTCTGGTCCGAGAAATTGGTGGGAGAAATTTACCAGTTTTAATTGCAGTTTTAATTGAATTTTGCATGTCTGTGACTCAGTCAGGTACTTGGGATCAGTGGGCGGGGCTGAAGACAGAGGGGGAGACTTCTTTTATTGTAAACACAGGCTCAAAAATCCTGCATAGTATGCATTTAAACATTACTGCATTGCTCTTTTCATTTGTTTTATTCATTCATTCCATTATTTTTTTTTATATCCAATTATGTATTTCCATTGGAAGCTACTGTCAATATGGATTTGAGTTTTATTTAGAATTTTGTTCACTATTTAATTATAATTTCCTTTTTACATCAACTTCAATTATGCCATTTCCTAAATAACAAAACCAGAAATTGATTATTAACAACGGTACTTCCTCAACTATGTCTGAAAGCTGTAAATCTGTCTTCTTTATATTACTTTGGTCTTGATAAGGTGGCAGTGCATTCACAGCATTGTGTCTCTGTGTATGCCTCACCCATCCAGGCAGAGAGTTTGTGTCTGCAGTTCAAAATGAGCGGAGGATGTACGCCCTGCCTGGAGATCCACGCTGCCCGGTTTCGGCCTTCCAGCTCTACCTCTCCAAACTCAACCCCTCCAGCAATGCCCTATTCCAGCACCCCATCCCTCACCCTTCCACAGACATATGGTACAGCACCAAGCCAGTTGGAGTTAATGTTTTAGGTATGATGATACATAAATAATGGCTAATCCCTTTCATCCATGAATTTTTTCCCCAAATATGGTGCTGCCATTCCCTGCTTAAATCCATTGCTTTTTAATTGAAGCTTCTTCCACCAGTCTGAGACAGCATAGACTGAACACCACTGAAACCCTCCGCACCAAGACATTACATTACAGGCATTTAGCAGACGCTCTTATCCAGAGCGATGTACAACAAGTGCATCAGTTCAAGGTGCAGAGGTGCAGAAAAACACACTAGAGTGAAGTAAAGATCATAGTGCCAGAAGTGACCACATAGATCAGGACTCCAACCCTGTAGGGTAACCTGTTCAGCAAATAAAACAATCCTGCCAAGTACAAAACAAGACATGGTGTGTCTAATTGCGCAGCCATATTAGACGTGGTCTGAATTTTGTTTCTAGAACTCAGAGCACATTTTGAGCACATAAAGAACAATTTGTTCTTTAGCTGAATACGCCACCT
Source organism: Anguilla rostrata (assembly GCF_018555375.3). Classification (NCBI taxonomy): domain Eukaryota; kingdom Metazoa; phylum Chordata; class Actinopteri; order Anguilliformes; family Anguillidae; genus Anguilla; species Anguilla rostrata. The sequence continues at coordinate 41,095,021 of NC_057941.1, read as the reverse complement.
AGCAGCTAGATAAGACTGTTGGATGATATGATGTGTCTTTGGAATAGCATGAAAAATGTCTTTCAGTAACACCTGCTATATGCAGTCTGACCACATTGCACATAACATTCCAATGATGGCTTTCACATTGCAGTGTAATGCTGTCTTAACTCTTGGATTAAGTACGGGAAAGCACATTGGACAGGCTTCTGGACAAGTACATTTTTTAATTGCGTTTTGTGTTTACCTTCAGGCAGCATGATGTCCAAGCTGTCAAAAGAAGCTCAACTTTCTTTCATCTACTCTAACCACAGTATTAGAATGACCCAAATTTCACTGCTACAAGGACTTTTGCAGTCGCAAAGGACAAAGGTACAGTGAAATATTACTCTCTTTCATCTGACTCACAGACTTTGTGAAACCAGCTGGAAAACTCATGTGGTAGAATATTATAGGACCTTGTGACCCAATATCATAGGCATGGGACACAAGAATATGCAGTAGTAATAATGGAAGTCCTAAAGCTTAACAGGTGCACATCACATTGAATGAGCTGTTTTGACAAAGCTGTCAGATGAATAACGAAACAACACTTTTTGCATTATGTATGATATTCCATTGCAGAGATTTTATATTTCTATTGTAATTTTTCATGCATGTAACTCATTATAGAATTGCAAAATTTATGGGCACTAATATAAAAGCTTCACTTAACATGTATTATGTCTTATTTGTGTGCAGGTCTCTTCGCTGTCATTGAAAAAGCAATGGTAAACAGTGCCTGAGATAGTGTTTGTGTGATTTCTGTGCAAATGAACAACATTTTCTGTGTAATTTGTAATGCTGTGCTGTGTCATTCAGTTACAGGACAATGCACTTACTCTACGCTCAAGTGTTAAGTCTTCTTTCTCAAGTAACTGTATTGTGACTGATCCCCATCTGTTCAGCTTAATGATCTTATAGAATCAGAAAGGACATACTGTAGTCAGTATGTGATCTCATACACATCCTCGAGCCTTTTTCATAGTCAAAAATATATAGGATCCTGCAACCCTCTATTCAGATTAGCCCTTTGCATTTCATGGCCTACATTTATGTGAAAATGTCTAATATCAAACGGTAGACCCGTCCACCTGATGCTGGCTAGCTGATATGTGATTACAGGGTGTGCGGTTGTGAGATAGAGCTAATGTCACATCTGACAGTGAAGTGTCCAAGGATGACAGAAACAAATGGGTCTTGACCAGGGATCAAAATGGAATTTCTCACATGGGCTCAACACCTGTGAGAGGTCCTGAGGCCTGAAAGGGATGGTTGATGAACAGTGAGGCCACAAAATTCTTCATGTGCCTGTTATACCTCTTGAACGGTATGGTAAACTGCTGTATTTGGCACACATACTGTATGTGAATTCGGTAAAAAGCATTAGGTAAAGAAAACAGTATATTGCTTACTTTTATATTCAGAAATGCATTTGATTTGAAATGTGTCTTTTTATACATTATTCATTTGATACAGTTGGCTCTTTCATTTTAATAACTGGAATCTGAAATGTATTTTATTGTATAATGTATTTATGTGAGGCTTAACATAACACACTCAACAAGAAAGAAGTGATGTTGGACAGTTGTCCTTATCCAATCCAATCCAATCCATGGCTGTTGTTTGAACATGACATGCTGTACCATGTGTTACTTACTCTGTACTGAATATTGACAAAGTACAAGGTTAATTGTGAGTTAGAATAATACTAGAATAGAATAGAATATGAAAATGTGTTTTATATCGATTACATTTGCTTGGTGTAGTGTGTTATGTTGCTTCTGTGAAAGAAAATAATGTGCTGTGCAAATGTTTAGGTTCCCTCAGTAAAATATTGCAAATTCCTGAAATAAAAGTTGCTCTTAGTTTTTTAGGAATTAAATGAGCCTTACATGATATGTTTCACTAATTTACTACAAAATGTTATCCTGAACGAATCGCTGCAGATGTTTGTGAAGGCCATAGAACTGTCAAGGGATTTTGTAACAGTTACAACTTAAATTGCATTTTAAATATGCCTCAAAATGTGGCCTCCATCACCTGGCTTAATGGCCGTTATTATTTGCATGATAATCTTTCTTTTCTTTTCAAACACGTTTGCACCCCGGAAACCAACTTTGCAAATACTGTGGGTCTTGTCGAACGTAGGAATTTTCTTGAGTAATCTTCTTGATTAATTTCTTCAGAGGTAGAATATTACCGCATAATCATAGAGAGTGGTCTGTTCCTGTTTTTATGTAGTACCCTGAACAATGATTTACAGAATGTTTTATCACCGGCCTTGCTTTTTAATGATGTTCCACAAGGTTGTATGCTTCCATTTTGTACCAGATTCTCAAACTTGATCCTGATTTTAAAAGTCATTTTATTTAAATACTTCATTTTAAATATTGGCTTGCAAATTCATGATTTGTTATTTAGTTGACAACATAAATTGTAGCAAAGATATGAGTCAAATGTAAAATAACCATTCCCCAACATGACTTCTGGGTCCAATGCCACATCACATGATGCTATCCAACTTTCTGTTTTTGGGGTTTAACCACCGCAAGAACTTCTCGGAAGACATTCTGGTCTACCTTCTACATGGTTAACAAATTTATCTTCAAGAGATGTAAACCCATGAATAACATGATGTTTTCCCTGTATTCGACACAAGCTCATTTTCAGCAAACCTCTTCTGTAACCTGTGAAAATCTGCCTTACATATATAATGACAAAACAGTAGGAACAGTTGTTTTTCATATCGCTGTTCATATCCCCCTTTCTCCAGACTTTCTCAAGGACAAACCACAATGGATAATATTGGTTGATCGAAGTTGTCCCCAACTCATTGGAGAGCCTTCTTTTGACTTTCCTTCTCTATCCCCTCCCTACCTTATCTTTTAATCTTCCTCTGCTTCCTCTGTCTCTTCCTCCTCTACCTCCCCATCTCCTCCCAATATCCTCTCCCTACCCTGCCTCCTCCACCAGCCCTGCTCCTCACATTCTTACTCCTCATCGTCCTCCTCCATTGATTGTGATTGACTGTTCTATCTCCATGGCTGAATTTTGAACTTTTGAGTTTAGAAGTTTATTTACTGGTACTTTAGTGTTGTAATTTGCCTGGAAGCAATGAAAATGTCCTGTTAGTTTTGAAAAGTAATCACAAGACGACAGATTGTAATGATTACATTTTACACAAATAACTGTGCTAAATGTCAGGAGGGAAGTGGCTTTGTTCAGCAGCATGTGTCATATTGAGAATAACTGTAGTACAGAATGATTTATGAGGACAATATATTTGTTGTCCACTAGAGGGTGCATGTCAGTCAGTGATTTGAGTCCTAGGTTATAATACTTTTGATGTGATCAGTGCAGCAGCAATCAAGATCTTGTTTCATCTCTGACCCTGAATTCTGAATTTTCATAGTGCAGATGTATTATTTCAGCATTCTTAGTTAGTTTATTAGTCATAGCAATTCATACAACATGGAAACCGCTCTGCGCAACTGGCTGTCTGGGTTCAGTGCCTCGTTCAGGGTTTCAACTAGCTTGACACACAAGATTTGAGTCAAATTTGAATTACTCTGATTAGATATTAATAACTATAGTCACTCTGTGAATATAATTTACAGTACCAGAACACACATTATATACCCTATAACCAGTGACAAGGAAGTGGATAAATCACACAAAAAATGAAAATTTTGAATATCTCATGTTGAGAATTTTCCCAGTGACTTTGCTGTACAACATCTTGAAGGACAATTAGGCCAGACAAGATAAGCATTGCTTACCTGCATTTGATAAATGACCCACAAAATAGGTATGTGGACTGCAGTTTTAATGGCAGTGTTGATACATACAAACTGGGCATGGAATATATTCCTTCTTTTTCCTAGGAAACAGTTGCAATATGCAGTGCATTCCAAAATGATCCACACCCTTGATAAAGATGTACAACGTAGGCTGTATAAAATAAACAGTACAGGTAATGAGCTACACTGTGCTCAAATAATTTTTATTATTATTTTATACTATTACTATTGCACTTTACCAACTCTGTCTACTCTATAGATGCTACCATGTCAGCAGGACTAGGGTGGAGACTGATAAATATAAAAAGTTCACTCCAGTTCCAAAAAGTAGCAAAATTCTCCACCAAGGGTATTCTTTGAGAGCCACAGTATCCTTTTAGCCAGATGTGAAGTTGGTGGATTCGGCAGAACATTGCCAACGTGAGGGGTAGACGGGGTCAGTAAAGATGCATTGTTTAATGGAATCCAGGGCAGTTGATAAGTGATAAAATCATCCTTTTGTCTTTTGGATTGCTGAAGCCTGATGTCATTTAGGTCAGTAAGAAGTGTGTAAAAACTGGAAGAGTGGCAAACCTGCCTGGCAGAGGGTGCAAGTATATAATTTCCCCACACAGTGAGACAGATGGTTTTGGAGGCAAAACAAAAGGGCCACAGTTGGGGATCTAGAAAACTTGGTTGCATCTTGGGGGACACAAATGCTCTAAATCTACCATCAGATGCCACCTCTGATAGGCATTTTGGAAGGACTGCCAGAGAAAAGCCTGTATTTAGGTCATCGGCAAAAATAAGTATCTTGGCAGGACATTTATGTGTTTATTTAGGTGCAGACAAAAAATAGCCTACTTGATTATTTCAAAATCAACTAATTCCTTAAATATGGTAGTATAGCTATTGGAGGACTACGGACTACCTCACTCTTTCTAAAAGGTACACTTGCTTCATCCCACCTCAGGTTTTTGTGGTCAGTTCTTTTATTTGTGCCAAAGCTCTGATTGTTGAAGAACTATTTACAACAGCAACTGTTTGCCCTGTGAGGATATTTGTGGCCAATTGGTAATTTAAGTTCTTTATTTTGAATGGCAGTGTTTTCCAAGTGAAGACCAGTGATTTCCTTTAGGAAGATTATGTCATAAAGGCTGCCAGTTGAATCACCCTTCTGTATAGTCTTAAATGTCTCACTGCCTGCTGGAGTGGAACCTCTTAGGCATTAGGACCCTTAGGACAATCTGGTGCCATTCATAGGACCACATGAGGAGTGACTTGCTCATTTTCCACCCAAAATATCTAGTCTGACATATATTTTGAATAGGTATCTATTCTTCTAGTCAAAGCAGGTGCCATACTTAGAATTTAAAATGTCTATAGATAACTTGATGCAAGGGGTGGCCCATATATATATATGGAAAGTGTCAAGACCTTATCTTTATTAATCTTTCCACTCTTATGTTTTATAAGAAGCTGCCTGGGGCACTGACCTGTCTGGAGCAGCAGGGCATTCATCCAGTCTTTCTTTGGTAATGAAATATGCTGTGGTGTGAATTTTCCATAGTGCAGGTGCCAGGTTCTCCTAACAGGTATAACCTCCTCTCTCCTGCTGTATTAATAGCCCCAGAAGGCTTAGCGGGATCATCTGGCGATTGCCTCCTTCATGCCGCTGAATTACTAAAGCACTGCTGCCTCATGTGCATTGGGTCTCCAGTCTTCTCTGAATCAGGGATTTACTGATTTATAGCCTTGGCTCAGACATGGGAACAGGATATGGCCAGAGTAGATATTTTTATAAAGGAGGAGGTTGTCTATTCTCCAAGCACACTTTGAGTTGTCTTTGGTCAATGCTGATTAATTTGACGTTTAATTTTTCGGAAGTTGACACAGGTTGAAAGCTGACATTCAGGTCAAAAGTGTTGAAAGGACCTTTCTTCTGTTACAATAAAAATTGTTATCTGTTAGGTTAAAATTATGCTTACGTATTGATTATAAATGGGCAGTTTTGTGCCTTCTCAATGTTTTGTATTCCTGGGACTAACAGTGATGTTCTCCACTACTGTACATTGCTCTGGATAAGAGCATCTGTTATGCGATTGCTTAAGCTCAGCTCATTTTTGATCTGGATGCCAATGAATGTGTGAAAACTGGGATCCAGGTCAACACAATTAAACAAAAGCTACGAAGTGGAATGCATTTGTGGCATTCGGTCTGCCGGAGAGGCGGATTGGTCTCGGCTGCGCTGGCTGGTGGAGAGAGCGCACGCACCCGGGCTGCGTTAGCTAATCAGCCCTGGTACTTAAAGGTGTGCTGCTCTCCACAATTCGGGGCTGAGACCGGGAGCTAACACCGAGAGTGAGTTTCTTTATTTGAGTTTCGTTTGATTTCACTAGCTGGCACAGCCGAGACCAATCCAGCTCTTTGGCAGGCAGAATGCCACAGTATTTAAATGAGGGTTATACACAAGGGTAATAATGCCATTTCTGATAGATCTCCCTATCAGCATGCTTTAGGTTCCCATACTGTTTAAGCTCCATTACCATTATTGTCACTCTCTCAGTAGTTTTATTAGTTGAATAAATTTTCCTTCAGCAGATTTGATTTTTGAGTGGGCAAATGTGTTGATAAAATGTACCAGTATCCTGAAGGTTTGGAAGGTTTGTCAAAAATAAGCCTCTGTTGTCATCAAATCAGAAACATAAGCACCTGGAGCTAAACCTCACTGTAACTTTGATTGGAACTGGGTTCGAGAGGTAGAGTAGAAACAATAGACCTTAAGGCCCTGGATGACCTGTCACTTACCCAAGCTTCTGAAAATGACATTACAAGGTGCACACGCACACACACACACACACACACACACACACACAACACTCAAATAAATGTTTTGAATTACAAATAGCCTTTTTTAGCCTGTATACATCAGAGGTCAGCAATGAGGGCCGTATCTGTTTTCTTGACAAATGCACGAATGACAGCCAAAGACTGTTTTTGTGTCCTGATATGAAACGTTTTACTGTGAACTAAAATATGAGTGAACCAGTGTTAGTGTATACAGCCAATTAGCTCATGGAAACAAAAACCTGCATACAGGTCCCTCCAGGACCGGAATTCCCCATGCTTGATATAGATGTGTATGGGCTTCCAGGTACCTTATTATTTGTTGATTTGTGTAATTTACCATATCACAAAAATTACTCATGACAGGCAGTGGTATATTGTGATTATATCACAGCTAAGAGGTGTTGTTCCCCCATAGCTGTGATATAATCACAATATTCAAAAAATATCATGATCTGGAGTGAGTAATTGCTTTTTATAAAATGGTTACCAAATATGATAATATAGATATTATAGACACAATCCAACTAAAACAGTTTTTATTAACAATTTCATTAAAAGACTAATTTACAAGAAGGTAGTTCCCAGCTGCCTGCACGTAGTGAAATGATGTTCCTTCCATTTGCAAATGCCATTCCAGCCTTTTGGAATATCATGTTCAGTACATTTGTGCTGATATGCTGGAGGGTGATTCTGCAGTGTGCAGTGCAGAGTCACCCTGCTCCAGGCTCAACATTGCTGGACCACTGGGTGGGGTAGGGCAAGGCAGTGTAAGGTGGTGTTACATAAACGTCCTTGTTACTTGCCCCATCCTCTACATGCTAAGACTTTCCCCTTTTGGTGGGAGAAGGCAATGGTTATCCCATTAGGAGGTTATTTTAAGTGGCAGTCTCTTTTTACAGGCCGAAGGCATAAGAGGTTTAGGAAGCTTTTTGCTTCTGCTCAGTCCCTCTATCTCTGCCGGCACAGAGTCACTGCAGCCACCAAGACCATTGCTTCAACCGCATACAGGCAGGATTACAGCCATTTTGGGTCTTCTGGAAGCGGAGCAGCAGTGGCATCGTAGGTAGTGCACCAGGGCAGCAGTTATGGGAAACCACGGCTCCAACCTGGATGACATCTTAGCGGAAGACATGCACCACTGGTACAACAAGTTCATGAGGGAGTCTCCATCGGGTCTGATCACACTGTTTGAGCTCAAGGCCATCCTGGGTCTGCAGGGAATGTCTGAGGACGCCAACAGCTATGTTGACCAAGTCTTCTTCACTTTCGACATGGACGGGGTGAGAGACCAAAGCCAATATCCCTCCCTGTACTATGTCTGGAGCTTTCTTTCACTTTCTCTGATTCTCTCTCTTTTCTCACACTCTCTATTTTGTACCTCTCATACTGGAGGCTGGGCATTTTGCACACTGGAGGCTGAGCATTTGGCTCACTGTGTATTGTGCTTTGAATTGCGATCGTTATGCACTCTTTCACTTCTTGCGGGTTAAGCTCTTCTTCTGCTCTTCTTTTGGACGATGAGATTAGCGTGGATCTGAGCTAGGCAGGAGAGGGCACGCCACAGATCAAGACTTAGAGCTGTACTGTGCTAGCCTCTGCAGGTTCCCTTTCATTCGTATAAAAACCTGGGTGCAGTGGCCCTTCAGACACTGGGGCTCCTCCGTGCAGTGTATTTCAGATGTGACTGCTGTGCATGATCTGCTGAGTTTGAGCTGGGGATTGAGTCTGCTCTGTGCTAAATCAGGTCGCGGCTGACACTAAAGCTCTTAATTTTCAGCCCTGACTGAACTTGCCAATCAAGAAGCTCATCCTCAAGTGAATTTAATTCTGGTTTGCAGCTCAGGTCACGCAATGATATTTCCCATCCAATTTCATTTTGCTTGGTTCCATTGTATTACCAATGCATTCAGATTAGAACTTGTTAGGACCCCAGCTTCTTCTCATGGAATGAAAATCAGGAAAATGCAAGGAACTCACTAAGACAACAAACACTTTACTGAAGAAAGTAAAAGTATTATTGTGAATCACACTGGCCAGCGGGAAGTTCACTGAAACACAACGCAAGTTTGCGGTACAGCAACCCACACCGCACTGGTCTTCTAGCCTGGTTTAAATACCCTCTGGGGCCTTGACTGGGTACGCATGTCCATCCTATCTGCGAGGGCCTATCTCTTTGTTTCCTAATGACGTCTGTTTTGTACATAAACAATCTATGCCCTTAATGTTGCCTGATAACATGTGGCGTCACTACTTGCAGAGAAGAGAAACACTCCAAACCCATCAAACTGTCTTTTTAAGAAAGTGCTGTTTTAGGAGAAAATCAAGTTCAGGGTAATTTCAGGGTTGGATATACGTTACATACATTTGCATCACATTTTGGCATTTTACAAACACTATCCAGACCACCTTATAGAAATGTAGGTGCATAGGACAGGCCATTGCAATCAGAACTTGATGGGTAAGTCTTGACATATATCAGGGATTTGTGAGCCTGGTGCTGTGAAACTGAAGGGTATGGCTGCTTTTGTTTTCATCTTAAAATCAACAAACAGTTCATACCTAAGAGACCTGGTGAGGTGAGTTAACTGCATGATCAACCATTTTAAATTTTATTCTATGAGAGGCTCTCCGAGACCAGAACCCTGATACAGGGGCCCGTTCCCCATTTAATCACTATGCCACTGAGTCAAGGGCTGTAGCGTCACTAGGGTTGGTGTCACCCGGTGCGGTCCGCACCCCCCGCACCCCCCTAGTGACGCCTCTGGTCAAGGGGAGGCTGTGACATACACATGAAATTCACTTACCACAGCAGTTTGGTCTTTCAGCTCTTAGGTAAATCATGCTGTTTAGACTGATGGTGTCATTAAGGCCTTCTTAGTACCTCTAAGCCAAGAATGTCATGGTATATACACTACAGAGTGTCATTCTAACTATGGAGTGTCATGCTATATACACTATAGAGTGTCATTCTAACTATAGAGTGTCAGGCTATATACACTATAAAGTCATACTATATACACTATTCTGTCATCATACATACACTACAGTGTCATACTATATACACTATGGAGTGTCATTCTAACTAGATTGTCATGCTATATACACTATAGAGTGTCATTCTAACTAGATTTTCATGCTATATACACTATAGAGTGTCATTCTAACTAGATTTTCATGCTATATACACTATAGAGTGACACTCCAGTGTATATAGCATGACAATCTAGTTAGAATGACACTATTGTGTATATGGTATGTCACTCTATAGTGTATGTAGCATGACAATCTAGTTAGAATGACACTCTATAGTGTATATGGTATGACACTCTATAGTGTATGTAGCATGACAATCTAGTTAGAATGACGCTCTATAGTGTATATAGTGTGACACTATAGTGTATATAGCATGATAATGCTGGCTATACTGTCCTGCAGAAGCCCAACTGTAATAAACAGCAACCGTTTCAGTGTAAAATTATCTGAGTAAATGTAACTGTAATAGAATTAATTTGGTCCATTTTGTCCAATTGTACTCCCTACCCATCCTTCAGAGTTCCCGCTCTTCTGCTATATCTGCAGTGATGCAGTTCCTGCAGCCGTCATTCTCTGGCCCTATTTGTTTCCTGTTTGCTCCAGAACTTCCTGTAGAACGCTGGTGCATAGTTGGATCAGTTTAAATGAAAGGGTAATTCTAGGTGCAGACTGAGGAGTCTTCCACAGGTGATAGACAGAGGGTGTGTCACTGTGGTCTCAAACCCAGTGGCATGAGGGTAAGACAAGTGATGAGGCAGTAAAAGTGGGTGTAGGAGCCTCAAACAGGCCCTGAGCTTATCAGTAGGCCTGCACTGCTCAGATTAGTGCTCTGCATAAACCTTGTATCTCCTTTTTTTGGTCATTTTGGTTTTTTTACACACACTGAATGTTCTCATCTGGCTCTATGTACGAGTTTCATATTTCACCAACTTTTAAACCTCAAATGATAAAACCGTAATTCTCATTGGTTAATAGAAAATGGAAGTGATTTTTGCTTTTCCCGAGCATTCCATTTTTTTTTTTACAGATGCAAGGTTTTTGCATGACACCAACAATATATCTCTTCACATATAGTCTGGCATTGACAGATAACAGACCTCTGCTGGACAGCTCAGTTAAGGACAATGATTGGTCTTCAGACAAGTATACTGGCTCCTACTGAGATATTTTCATCTTAATTTCCACAGCAAGTAGTTTATTCAGCTGATATTTTGAATCTGAAAGACAAAATAAATTATTTTTGGTGTTTTATTTTTCTTAAACTGAAATGTCAGCCACCAAGCTAAACTATCTGTCAAACTGAGTGAAACTGATCAATACTTCAAACACATCTGGTTATCAAAAATTACACGATGCATCTGCCTACATCTGCCTGTATATTTGATTAACCTTGGCAGTTGCTGGAAAGTTTAATATGTAAGGAATTGTTCATCATAAATACTGAGACGCTGCTTATATTTAAATGATATATACACTAAAACAACATATAACAATGAGAAATGCTGAAAATGCATTAGCAAAGTGTAGAATTAAGACTTAGGGAACTGTTCCAGCCTGAAACCCTGATTGAATAAAGGGGTACAATGCAGGTAGGGGGTTCATATAGAGGTAGTGAACAAAAATGTGAACATTAGTGTAAAGTCAAATAATAAGAGGGTGTTGGGATCTTGCCTTCTATGGGTGCATATCTATCTGTCCCACACCATCATGGAAACATCAAAAACCTATTAGAACACTGCTGTGTTTACGTATTTTGTTCATTACCCGTAGGTATATATACATTACATCCCTATCTTGTGTATTTTTATTGTATCAACATACATACTTTATGCATTTACAGAATAACAATGACAGTTTTTAATGAGCATTTTATTGCTCACTGTACTGTTGGAATATGCAGTATAACAATTAAAAGTAAATGTCCATTCTCATGAGACAACTGTAAAATAGTGGAGAATGCAGTTAATGTCCATTTTAAGAGAAGGGTGTTAATGCACACTACATGCTTTTGAAAATGGCACGGCCATCGCTGAGAGATCATTTTCGTCTTTTATGGTCACATATCTAAATGAAGGAGTACAATCTTGCATTTATATGCACTTGACCACAGCAACAAAGTTTAAGGGTTTACCCATTCTACCATTTTATAAAGTTGGATATTTACTGAAGAAAGTGAGATTAAAACAAAGTAACAACACTGGGATTTCAGTTTGTAATCTCACACAGGGTCACAAGCTGAGTTCCTTAATCACTGTAATACACAGCTGTGCCATTTAGTGCTTCATTTGTAAATTGAATCACTGATGCATCTTTTCTGTTTTCTCTGCCTTGCAGGATGGTTATATCGACTTTGTGGAGTACATCGCAGCCATTAGCTTAATGCTGAAGGGAGAAATAAATCAGAAACTGAAGTGGTACTTCAAGCTCTTCGACCAAGACGGAAATGGGAAAATCGACAAAGAAGAATTGGAAACAATATTCACCGTATGTCGAGAATATTCATTTAAAGAGGTTCCAGACATGTACTTGCCATATATTAACTTGGTAACTGACGGAAAATTCAGTCCACTGAAGAAATTACATTAATCGTTAGTCCATGTGTGATAATCAGCTACACGTGAAATTTTTGGGGGTTTTCTCTCTCTCTTTCTCTCTCTTGCTCTCTAATTCCGGTGGCTACAGTTTAGCTGAATTTAGCTTCCTTTTTGAAACCAAATAACAGAGGCTACATTGTAAATCCAAAGCACTTCAAAAATAACCCATCTCAGCCTAGAATAATCAAAGCTTGGATTAAACCTGAAATTGGAGTGGTGTCTTAATCTGTGGGTGTTCTTATTTATCCCCATTCCAGATCCCACTTCAACATGATCCCGTTGGGTATGATCTCTGTGATCAGCTGTGACTTTGCTTGTAATGCCAACCACCCAAGAACTGCTCCTACACTGATAATACTCACAAAATGATGTTTTTATTGTGACAATGTTTTGACCCAAGTGGATCGCAAACCTGACGAACCTGATAAAAAATTAAGTTGTTTTAGGAGCATTAATAGTGTGAGAGAAATATCATTTCTTATGTCATACTTTGCTCTGTTTACAGAGAAGAATGCCCAGTGTTAATTCAACCCTAACAGTGTTAATTCAATTCTAAGTGTTCATTTAACTCTTAACCGATAACCTTTTTAATTTAACTCTAACTGATAAACATTTGGTCCCACTCTAGAACGTGGGACCAAATGTTTTCTATTGAGTGTTGAATTAACACTGGACATTTTACTGAGCAGTATGATGATGTGCATATGACTAAATTAAAATGGCAAAAATCAAAGACATAAGTACTCATAAATGCCAGAAAAATGTAAAAACAAACCTGTGGGTACCATAGAAGTTTAAACATAACATGTTATCAACCAAAATGTGCAAGCAAATGTAGAATGTAGTTTAGTGAAATCTGGTTTCTTAAAAAAATAGTCTACAGGAGTTTTACTAGTTTCTAGTCTAAAATTAGGGTTTAACAGAGAAAATAAATCACAATTAAAATACGCATCTGAAACTATAAACCAGACCATGAGAAATAAGAGATCATGAGGGGCCTCATTTATTACACTTTGCAGAGGTTCTGCACCAAAAAGACAAACTTTTGGTAGCTTGTCACATCTTTCAAAGATGACACTTCACATCCATATGCAGATGCATTATGTAAGCATTGGGTTGATCTAGCCTAAATGTGCGCATGTCGTGACGTTAGTTTTATTTTTATAAATTCTGAATCCATGGGGAAAGTGACGTACGTCCCTGTGGCCTCATTTATTAAATCATCTCAGAATTCATCCCAAATGTGAGCTTACGATCATTTTCCCAAAATGTTCCTCTGAACTTATAAAATGTCCATACACACTTATAAATGTTCCTAGGCACGATCTCTTCATAAATCAGAAATCGTCGCAAACTTGTTCTCAAATATACTTACCTGGTCAGCTTTTCTTGATTCCATGTACTCCATCTCATCAATGTCATGTGATATGAAATTACATATTTTTGCATTTATTTTTACTAAACCTAACCTTTTATGTTTTGATAGTTCCCAGCAATGTTAATATTATACATTTCAGTGTTGTATAGGTTAATATTTGTAGTCTATTTTAATGTAGCATTGACAGTCGTCTATCTATCTATCTATCTATCTATTATTATTATTATTATTATTATTTGCACACTTGATAATGTTAACGACAAGTGCTACAATCAGAGGTATTGGCTTCATTTCAGCTTTGTGGGAGACACGTTGGTGGACGACCTTGTCTTGCTCAGTCCAACCTTAAATCTGACACGCACAGTAACCAATTCATATGCAAATATTGGGAGTCACATACAGGGTTTCCAGGCCCAGGACAAAATTATATTATTCCCAGACCTGGGACAATAATATTTACCACAAGTTCACAGATCATTGCCCCCGCCACCCCCACCCCCCTCCAGGGCCAGGGACCATGTACCTGGTTGTCCCCTCCTGGTGTTGACTCTGGTGACATGTCACCTTGGCTCCCCCAAACCTATGCATATGGCCAGCCCATGCTGCAATAGCCTATTTAATGGCTCACATTGGTTATCATAAAAATAAGTGAAGTGCACATATGCTATATGTCATAATGCAATATGCAATATGCTATATGTCTAATATGCTTTGTGTTTCCATATGTTAAATGATTGGCAAGTCTGAAAAAATGTGTTGAGCCTGCAGTACAGCAACATTGGCATAAAAATGGAGTTTGGTCACGCATTAGAGAAGGAGTTTGTTCACGCAATAGAACGTTTTTGCATCAGTTTCAGGTTTTATAAATCTCAATATGTGCATCAGTTTTCACGTAAGATCAAATCTGTTCAATTCAGGATCAAATCTGTGCATACAAACGTTTTATAAATGATGACCCAGAACACTGTGTAATAGTTGTGGCTGCTCAATTGGGTTTGTTTCTGATTATTCCTCAACAAAGAGAGGATTGTCATTTAGATGTCACAGTCTCTCATTCTCAGTATCCTAATGTCAGTGTAGAAGTTCAATATAAGTATATGATTTGGCTGATTGTATTAGTGAAAAAAGGAACAAAGAGAAAAGCCGCTGTCCTTTAGATGAACCGTATGTGAGATGTGTGTTTAAGTTATGCTTTTGCTGAAAATCTGAATATCTGCAGTTTATCCATCTGCGCTAACTGCAAGTGCCTGTTTGAACTGCCTTGTTTTCTCTTCCTCAACTCAATCCGATACAGACGTATTAGGGCCTTCCTCCTCCCCAGAGATGTTTTGCACTCCTAAATGTCGGAGATCTCTCCTTGCTACATGAAATAAAGATGCCTTACAGCCCTAAATAGAGAGCGGTTATTTACCACAACATCGGAAACCCTAATCACCAGATTTATGAGCTGGCTAAGGCATCAGTGATGTCGCTTTGAGGACGTGTTTGCAGTCAGAATCAACAGAATTCACCTGAGACATGAAATACAAAATTCTCAAGATATCAACAGGATACTCTGACTCATACGACCCATAAGCATACGGGCACCATTGATCTGCTTGGGGAAGAGCAGAGGCTAGTATCTGCAGTAGTACTGTCTGTTTTACATTGTGTTGCCAGAATGCTGAAGGCAAATTTCTATTTCATGTAAATGCAATGGACAATTAAGTTTTCTTATCTTATCTTGTCTTATCTTATCTGAAGGCTACTGTGCACTTAATCAAATTTAGGCAACCAAATCCAGCCATCTGGTTGTGAGCCACACAGGTCTTTCCAGGGACCTCTTCCCTGAATTGGGAGTTAAAACCTTGGTTGGCCAGCAGCAAGCAAATTTTAACCACTAAGCCAATCACAGTTTGGATGTTATGGTGTGTGTTGGGGGGGGGTTACCTGAGGATAATTTGATTTGCATAGTGCATTTTTGAACACAATACATGATGATAATACTATTATACAGTTTTCTTACAGAAACAGAATATACAGGAATATATTAAAACAATTTGTATATATGAACAAATACATTATTAAATCTTTGCCACTTTCAGAATATTTTTCATGTACATTGCTGTGAAATGTATTTAACATATTTACTAAAGGTGTAATTCATTATAAATATATATTTATTAATAATGTTGCAGAATGTTTACTAAATGTTTGTGTCTGTAAGGGTTCACCATGAAATGAAAAGACATTTTTATTCAACTGACCTAAAGTTGAGGTGCTACAATGCAGAATTTGGGGTTGAAGGGGGAATGCCACTACAAAGATAAAAAAAATTATTTTTAAATTGCAATGACATCATGTAGCCTTGAAAGCTTTAAAAAGGGAAATACGGTTTTAGCTTTGCGGCCCTTCCAAGACTCATGCCTCAATGGAAAGGTGTGTGTCCTGCACCTGTTGAGCTGCACGTGAAGTGTCTTTCTCTAAACTCATGTCTGTGGGGGGCTGACTTGTAGTCTAAAATGTGATAAGAAGCACTGGCTGGGGGGCCTCCAGTGGCGTAGCCCATAGAGCGCTTTCCACATGCTCATTGTGAGCCGTGATGTCGGCAGTTTGAATCCGACTGCCAACCTTGGTTGCATGTCTCTCCCTCTCTCTCCTCCTAGTTCTTCCTGTCCATCTACACTGTCCTATCTAATAAAACTTTAAAAGCCCAAAAAAACATGTTTAAAAAATAAAAAGAAGTGCTGACTGAGATCGCATGCTTGTGAGAAGGGCACATGCTCATCTGTGTTCTCCTGAATCAAGGGTGGAGGTTGTAGCTTTGAAAGCTGATGATGAAAACATTTGGGCATGAGATGAAAGGGAAATATTTGACATTTAAATTTTAAGTAATATAAAATAGTAATATAAATAATATAAAATCATATGAAAGAAGACTTGTTCTGAATATGTAATATTTCTAAGATTTCAGCAATCTTTGTCTAAAAGGATGTAGCAAAGGTAACTGCAGGTCCCTAGGGTCAATGTCTGCTAGCTTTATTTGTGTGTTTTAACAAGTGAATAAACATTTCACTTCCTCTTCGCTGCAGGCCATACAGGACATTACCCGAGTACACGACACTCCTCCAGACGAGATCGTATCCCTCATTTTCCAGAAGATCGATGTCAATGGAGAAGGTAAACAAATGAGAAAACGGAAAACAATTTGGTGATATCCCAGTCAAAGCTTGTACCCACGTACATTAATGAATAGTCTGATCCACCCATCTTGTCATTTTTAAATATTTACCAATTAGACACAGAGCATGCAAAACTTGACTGACATGTAAGATGAAAATATTATTTTTAGAAAAAGAGGTGGAAACTTCCATTCATAATTATTTGCCAGCTACATCCATCTTAAGTGATCTACAGTCATTATAATAATTAGGGATTATACTGTTGCATGTTGCATATCCATGCATACTGTATAATGATCTAAATGATCTGGATGCTTATGATGCTTGTGGTTGTATGCATTTTGAGACAAGCAATGAATTGTGTAATACACTGTGAAATAAACATTCACAATCAGCTTTGACCTTTGACTTTTATCCTACCCAGGTGAGTTAACACTAGAGGAGTTCATTACCGGAGCAAAGAACCACCCGGATATCATGGAGATGCTCAAGAAAATGATGGATCTGACCCCAGTGCTGGTAATCATTGTCAATGGCAGGCGGAAAAGTGTGTGAGAAGTTGGGGGAGGTCTGCACACTTGAAAATGCAGGAATCTAACTGTGTTAATGAACTTTTTGTTTAAAAAAACCCTTCCAAAGAAATGAATACATCAAGTTCGATGAGGAAAAATCAGCTGTGGCCCTGGCACACACCCTTCTCCACCTAATGGAACAATCTGTGGTGAACAGAAACAAAGGTTTCTGAGGCTGTCAACAACACCAAGAAAGAGAAACACTAACTTGGGGGCAGAAGAGGAGACCTGTTTAAAAACCCCACCCGAATGATGCAGGCATCGACAGACTGTTAGTCATCCTGTACCTAACAGCTCTCTAGAAGCTTTACCCGAACCAATCAATTTGGAAAGGGAATCGCAAGAAAATATGCGCACATATGCTCACTCGACACTGTGCCGTGCGTAGTCGGGTATAGCTGCTAGTTGTGACTTAGCTGGAGCCGTTCTCAGCTGCTTGCTGATCCTTTAATGCTATAAGGGTTTCAGAATACTGGGAAATTAGTGACGGAGCTTACTGGGGAGGTAGTGCAACCTGGATGCTTTTTAAGGAAAGGATCAACCAGGAATACTAACCAAGCTTGTCTTGCCTCACTAAGGACTGTTGGAGGTAGACAAGGTGATGCATGTATAAATGTGTATCTAGGTGGTTAAATGTTCTGGATGAGGTCAATGAAAACTCTGGGAATTGGCATCATCTCCCTCTGATGCCGCAGTTACCCCTGAAGACTGGGATCAGACAGGAAGGCAGTAAAATCTCATACAAGGGAACCTGTCGCAGTTTGGCTTGTGTTCTGTTTCCACAGTATATCATTTGGAGGCACATCAAGCCTTGGTTAATATCATTTGAAATACCTTAATTCTTATACAGCAATGAAATTTTTGCAGATTACTGGCACTTTTAAAAAAAACCATTTTTGTCTGTTCAAAAAAAAATTCATATGATATATGTACGTTTGTGGTTAGTGGTATGGTTTGTCGAGAATTTTCAGGGATTTCAGATCCATGGAGTTAAAGTATTTCAATAGCATATTTGACCGAGGTCTGGAGAAGCTTGCGTGCATGACTCAAACCAACAGTTATTACCTTGCGTGAAAAAGGTACACTTGTAATTCTCTAACCTCCTATTTACGGTGCTAATCTGTCCTTGATCCCAACAGGAGTCTCACACAATGGCACATAGCTATTCCTGTGGATTGACTTATAAATAGCCTCACTGACTTACCAAACAAAAATGGGGCGTGCAAGCATTTTGTCCCAATAACAGGAACATTACAATCATTTGATAAAAGTGTACCAAACCACTTTTAAATATAATTGCACTGTGCTGTCAAAGCAAAACAGGTTTGCTCATAATCACCTTTGCAAAAGGTCTGTATTCAGTCGGTACGCAGTTAGAATGACTTGTACTCTTGCAGTTTCTGTGTCAACCACACATTGTCCCCCCAAAAAAATATCCTACATGTTATTACTAGTGTTCCTTCTTGTGCACAGAATAAGCAATAGTTACAAGTGGTGTTGCATTTAATTTCATGACAGTTGTTACATTTTAGGCTGATTGAGTTAGAGACCAAGTGTTGTCTTTGAGGGCAGAGTTAAAAATACAGCATAGTCTGGAATTGTTCAGGTTCATACCCATGTTAATTTTGATCATCTGTCACTGATCTGTGAACGAATGGGCGAACAGCTTTTTGTGGGGGGGAATTCATCCTACTGCTGTTGATTTCAAGCTTTATGTGAATTTGTAAATATGATTTTTTTTTTATATTCTGAGAATGACTGTCTCTCTTTTAAAGGCAAGAGATACCTGTATACCGGTATACATCTTTTTAAAATTCAGATGACCCTTGTTTTTAAATCTAAAAAGGGCATGACGGCATTGTAGGGATAAGAAAGGGCCTTGAGAATTCAGTTATTTTTCACTCACATTTCACACAATTGTGACAACTAGAATGCTTCCGTGTATGTCCTGCAGTTTCTGTTTTGTTGTTTTAATGCAGACAACTATGGGTACAAAACAAAAAGGAAAGTTTCCATTTAGTCTAAATGTCACACTGGAGGGTTCTCTCATCAAGCATCGGAAAGACATTATGTAATGTAAATAACATTATTTGCTTGTTTTGATCAATATGCATTTTGTTCATAAGTGTTGCCTTATTAATAAAGCTTATTATCATTTATTTCCTATCATGTTTGCTGGATTACTTTGGTTTTTTAAACTCGTCTTATACATATCTTGAAATTTAACATTGCATTCCCTTACTGGTGTAATGACAATGAACATATAAACATACCTACATTTTAATGGCATTAAATGCTTTATAAAAATTGTAGGTTTTCATAAAATAATTACCATATTTAGTATCTGAACTTGAATAAAGGTTGCTACTGGAAGTGGTGTTGCTGAGCTACTAGGGGGGAGTGTCACCTTTGGACTTTATGCAAACTTGAATCAGCATTCGAAGCAAGAGTTCAAAGAGTCTGCCCTAGCCCTGGGGGTGGGAAAAACAATTACAGGAGCTGCCAAGCTTTCAGGTAAGAGATTACAGGTAATCTTGTCCAAGTCTGAATACATCCCGGTCATTTAAGATTTTATGGCACATACCACAAGGGAAACAGTTCCAGTTTGGCCGCTAGCTCAACACTTCGATTTGTAAGGAGAGTGATCTTGTGTAATGTGGGCAGTCGCCACACATTGACTGTGATGAACCCAAACCCACAGAAAAATTGAGAGCTTTGCTTTCACTTCACGTTTGCACCGGTGAGGAATAAGAAACCGAAACAAGCAATACATAAGAATGGGCCTTAGATACTTTTTGAAATTGGTACCTTGACTACATGATCGACTCCATTTTGTTTAATGTGGAGAAAGCCACAAATTTTCCCTCTACATGACACAATCAAGGACACACCCACAAACCTAAAAAGGTTTAAATATATTACTGTATACAGTAAACACCACCTAGTGGCAGACAAATGAAACAAGAAAGACAAATGAAACAGAAATTACCATTTTATTTGATAATATGAAAATAAAAAAAGCTGTACAACATTCTGTAGTTGTGATTTCCCCAAAGGTACAGTATTCTGCCCCCCCCCCCCCCCATTTAAAACAAATTTTTAATTACATGGTCCACCTTGGAAAAAAATTATTTGCCACACCTATTCTAAAAATACTCTTGTAACACAATCTGCCCCGATCAGTGGTGAGCAGGTGTGAACCTTTTTTTCCCCCCAGTTGCATTATATGTATCAGCTTGCATTGGCGCAACCTCCATTGTCTATTCTGGAGAACGCGTACAGGCATATGCTCTCCACCACAGCAAGTGAGGTCAGCCACCACTTCTAATCACACTGCAGTTTTACGAGTTGGTCCCACACAGACAGGAGCTGGAGGAAGAAACTTCATGCAAAGAAAACAGGCAGACGCCAGCGGGGGTTAATGGTGTGTGATGAGATGCGTTCATCCAGGCCAACCGAAACCTTCCCATCCCTGAGCAACACAAGAGCCAATCGCGTGCCGCCCTGCGCGGCTGCCGGCCACAGTCGACTTTCTGTCACCCACAGACGCTCTCTGTCCCCTCACTGAGATTTGTCTTTTCCGGGCTTTTCTGTCCTAAGCAATGACAGGTTGAGCTTGATGAAAGAGTAGGAGACCCCAAGGGCGCAGTACACAGACGTCGCCAGCAAGGGGATGAATGGAAAGGATTGTTGCCATGTGGTCCAGGGGTAAACAAACTCACAGAAAACCTCCAGAGGAATCAAGCCTATGAGATAAACTGCCTCCGGAATGCTAATCAATCTGCCTTCATGTCTGTGGGGGTAAAAAAAAAAAAAGAAGTAAAATTACTACAATATATGGGACTGCAAACTGAGAACATGTCCACTATAGGTCTAGTAAAAGTAGTGCAGTTTTCTAACACTGAAGGTGGGTCTATGGTGAATTCAGAGATTTGAACCAATTCAAAAACACGTTCAAAATGATTTAAAAAATTTTAAAAAGTAATGCAAACCATAAGCCACAGGGAAGTGGATGAAAGGAAGTGAAAGGAAGCGCATGTCAAACAAATCGCCACATTCCAACAAACCATCTTCTGAGAAATCTGACCAATGTTAATTTACAAACAAATGAGCATTTCCATCACTAAAACATGCACACTGACCTGAAAAGCGCCTTTAATGAAGTAAAACTGAACAGTGAAAACATCAGCATGAGCAGAATTTTGATGGGCAATTCTGAAAAACAAGAATCTTTTGAGTCATCACACGTTATTCAACACATATCAGCAGAACTCATCGAGTTCATCGTTTTGTGTTAATGATGCAGTTACTCTGTACCCAAGTACTATATACTTAAAGGGAGAGCAACTTACCTGGCGCGGTGAAGAGCAGCGGAAACAGAGAGAAATGACCTGTGGTCGCCAAGATCAGAAATATGCCAGCATCCTCTTTTCTCTCTACTGCCATTAAACTGTAAAAATAAATTTAAAATTTGAATATTATCTCTTCAAAGCTATATAAAAAAAATAAGGGCTCAGTGGTAACTTGGGGGAATTACCTTAACGGAAGTATTGCCAGTAGAACAGCCTTTTCATGCACGTGCCATCCGAACATGAAAGACCCTAACGCACAGATGGTGACACACTGCAGAAAACCTCGAGCCCCAGAGGGCCGGAACCAAAGTCTAACAACGGCAGGCTTGAGGGAGAAAGAAGAGAAAAGAGAAATTACACAAGCGAAAAGAGGGGTGAATTTA
Source organism: Anguilla rostrata (assembly GCF_018555375.3). Lineage (NCBI taxonomy): Eukaryota > Metazoa > Chordata > Actinopteri > Anguilliformes > Anguillidae > Anguilla > Anguilla rostrata. The sequence goes on along the minus strand of NC_057941.1, from coordinate 41,072,898 downwards.
TCCAGGTTAATCAGGAAGTATTCATTTTCAGACCCAAAATGTCTCTCTACCAAAGGCATGTCATTATCACACACACACCAACAGCTTTCATACTCCATGGCACGACTCCCAGAAAACTTTTGGGTATGCAAATCAGTATTTCCCGATTTAACCAGGGAAAAATCACAGCCCTGCTAATAGGGTAGAGTTACCTGAACCATCTTTCAAAAATCTACTGGCAAACAAATCAGCAGTCTCTAACAGTCACCTAATATTATGATGCCAACACACATATTCATCAGAGAATGGTGGTTCACAGTCCACCATGAAAGATACTCACAAGTATTGATATCAGAGTACAAATCAGTGTTGCTAAAGGAGAGATGGAAGGGAGCACAGAATGTTGAAATTCTTGGACAAGGCCACCTGTCATTGAGGCCTTAGGAAGTCTGTTGACATCAAATAGCTTTAGTTTTACACCTGGAACAAGTAAAAAGAAAATCTCTTAATTTTTCAACATGAGTAACAAATGTACCAGATAAACACAATCTTCTGCTGTAATTATTTTCAAACATAATTGTATTGTTTAGTTGATTTATATATTTTCCTAATTTAAAAATAAGTGGCCAAAGGTGGTCAACTTGGTGGTTAAGCCTTTCATGCGTTCTCCACCCACCTATGCATATGTCTTATCTGTTTATCTTGTTTTTGACTATTGTATATAGCATATATTCATGACTGAACGGAATGATGATGATAATGGTGATTATTGTTATTATTATTATTAGAAGCAGTACCCAGAATGGACAGCGCTTTATCTGCCATGTTGTACAGTGCCCAGAAGTTGGGTGCCCAGTAGGCGTGACATAGTCCTCTTTTGAAGGGGAACAGCCTGGACAAAACCTGAGGAAGCTGGCCCTTTAAAACATAAACAACAGACCTGAAAGCAAGTAATCATGGCTGTACATTCGAGAGCACCTATAATGAAATGCTAATTAGAGAGCAAGATAAAATGTTGTACCCCCACCCCCCACACCCCCCCTCCCATTTCTGGGTTCCATATAAAAACTAATATGGATGCAATACAATGCCATAAAATGGGAGTTCAACATTCTACAGCAAGGAGAGTAGAAGAGCTGAGTACAGCAATGTTCACAGAACACACAGAGACTTCAAGACTGCATCACTTTTGCCACTGAACGTAAGTCTATCTCTAATTCTGTCTCCAACACGGTCGTATCATTTGGTACTACAAAATAGGCATAAAACAGGCACAATAAGCAAAGCAATATCAAGCAATAAATAAATCACTTTTACAATATCAATTACTTACCAACAAAATGAAAGGTCCAAATGACAGCGCGAACACAGAGCATACAATTACTCCCAGTGCTGCTAACCGGAAAAGACTGAAACTCCTCCAATTTAAAGACCCGTCTAAAAAAGAGAAAAAAGGGAAATAGTTCATTAATGGATAGTTCTAGTTCTGGTATGCTGACCAATGGTCGATGCAGCATTCCTGCACCGCTGTAATGCACAACATACATCGCCGTGAAATAATATTTGTAGCCTTCCCGATTCCCTCTATTATTGCATACTTGCACAATGAATGGTTTCAGATCATTAGACAAATGTAATGTTAGACAAACGGAAACTGAGTAAACACAAAACTGTGAAGTCTGGAATTCTGCTCTGTACCAGAGAATTATTAAGGAGAGTGACCAGTCATCTGTCCGAGGTGAAGCAGAAGTGTAACTGGGTTATGCAGCAAGACAATGATCCAAAACACAAAAGCAGGTCCACATCTGAATGGCTTAAAGGAAACAAAATTAAAGTTTTGGAATGGCCCCGTCAAAGTACCTGAACCTGATAGAGATGCTTTGGTAGGATGTGAAACGAGCAGTTCATGCTTGAAAACCTACCAATTTGTCAGAATTAAAGCAGTTCTGTGAAGAAGAGTGGGCTAAAATTCCACAGCGATATGAAAAAATAAAGGAAATATTTGGATGCAGTTATTGTTGCAAGGTGGTAAGGTGGTACAACCAGTTTATACTTTATTCACATGGGTGATATGAGTGTTTGATAACTTTTTTCATTAAATAAATTATATAATAATTAATTTAATGCATTTTGTGTGTATTCAGGTTCCTTTTGTGTAATAATACATTTTGTGTAAAGATCTGAAACTATTCACTATATCAAATATGCAATAATAAAATAAATCAGAATGAGGGCAAACATTTTTTCATGGCACTGTTGTTATGTTGTGCCAAACAACATGGCCCTTGACTACATTGACAATAAAGCACAGCTTCTCATTACTGATTAAAAACAGCATACTAAACATGGTGACATTCCCAAAAAACTTAATGAACCACATTACTTTTTGTGGTTGCTTTTTGTATCTGCTTCAAAGGAATATTCTTTAATGAATATGATATGAGAGCTTACCTGGACTGTCTTTGGTGAAGCAGTAGGACCTCAGTAGGTAGATACCATAGGCAGGTGCAATGTATAGGTAAATATGCTTCAGGTTTAAGAGGAGAGCAAAGAGTAGAGCTCCTTCGAGGTGTCTGCCCTGTGGACCAAGCAGCATCAAAAATGTTAGGATGCAGGGATTTGATTTTATCAGATTAATCAGGAAACACTGATTCTCAGACACTGTGTGTCTGGGGCCATTTGTACTTGGCTTTACTGTGGAACAGTATCTCCTATCAGTTGTCAAAGAGAACTGTTGATATGTGTTCTTACAACATATAGTTCTGGGTCTGGTTGAAACATTTAGGTTCTCAAAAATCAGAATTTCCAAAATAATCAGGAAAAATACCACCGTTTAAATATTACCAATATCTTTATTACATTAGAATTCCAAATCTCTTCTAGCAGCTTCTGATCATCTCAAATATAGCTGAATATAGCAAATGTACCTGGAAGTGTCTTGCCACAGAAAGAAGCAGAACACCAAACAAGAACCCATTGTACTGGAAATGAATATCTGTGGAAGACCTTAAGGCCTTGAAACCTGAAACATCTCAAATGTTTTGCATCCTAGACAGAGCCTATAATCATAGACTTATTTACTGGAGCAGAGCCATTTTCAGCGTCTGTCTACAGTGGGGTTTACCAAAGCAAAAGGAACAATCCCCCACCCCCCCCCCCCCCCTCCAAAAATAATAATATTAGTTAATTAATTATTTAATAGATAAATAAATAAAATGAAATAATAACGAATGCTCCAAATTCAGGTTAGAACAGCCAATATATAGGATTTAAGGATACGGTCAACGATAAGGAGTCCAAAGTTCCAGAGTAGCAGCCCAGCTAGTACAAAGGAGGGCTTTCCGAAAAGGTCCCTGGATCCCCTGCTCCCTTTCACACACCTGCAGCACCTAACAAACACAGGGATATCAGGGAAGGTGTCGGAAACGTGTTTTGCAAAACTTCAATCCTGAATTCTAAATCCTAAATCCATCGCAGTACAGAGGGCACTTAAAATGAACCTAAAAAATACTCACTCTTTCACAGCATAAATGAAGACAACATCAGCAAAAATCACAGAGAGTCGTTGAAAGAGAATGGTGGCAGGACTGGCGTAATTTAGATGCTGCACTACCAGCATGTCTTTGTCAAAATACTTAGCAATGTGAGACAGTCCATATTCAAACCAAGCGAACAGAGGAGGATAATCCAAGGTCCATTCTGAGGTTTCCTTTAGCAAACAAAAACAACAGCACTGTGTTAACATGCAATCACTAAACATGACTGGTATGATGGAACTAGTGACACAACATAAACACATACCTCAAAATACCACTGCGAAACTGGTAAACTGTGCGTGACAGCTAACCAGTTCCTGTGTACCTCAAAATCAGTGGAATGACTGTGGGGGAAAGAAACATTAATTAAAAATATGCCCAGCTAACTTTCACAAGCAAACAACGTCAGATATTCTACATTATTTGCAACGCATGGTAATGTTGCAATTTTTCTCAATAAACAATCACTGGTCACATATCGATAATATGCAAGGTAGCTAACGTAAGATAAGCAGTAGTGACGGAAACGTTGCACAAACATAACTAAGATAACCATCAAAAACTAATCTGCTTTGGTCAGCAACTCGGTATTTTTAGGTGAAATTTTTATTCATTTCCATGGTTAAGACACGTATTATTGGATATGACTTCGTGGCGGTGCTAAGTAGTTTGCAAGTTAACTACACATGCTGACTCGGATAGCGTTTAACTCAACCTTGAGTTGATTTATTTGACAGTGTCAATCAAATATTTAGCTTACTATGTGTTTATCAGCAGGAATTTCAGAAGGGAGACTCCAAATGCCAGAGCGAGAAACCAACTCCAGCTTTCAGACATGGGCGCCGCCATGACACGTCACCCACAAACCATAGACATGCATATTTATCTAGATAGGCCCGCTTTCAGTTATCCGATAGAGCTAAACCTATTTTTTACAGTCTCTGAGCTAAACCAAAGAGATTCGAATCTCTTTGGCTAAACTAAGCTTGTGAAGTCCCGGAAGTAAGCTTGTACTACGTATGCGTATGTTGAGGGAAAAACATTGGTGCTCCCATTAATATGTGAATGGGGAATGAAGGCAAAATAAAACGTCCTCGATGATATTTTGAAACTCGATTGACGACAGTAACTTTTCAGAAGTAAACATATGCATTAATGTAGTAAAATATGTACATTTTAGTAAATATTTCTGCTACTTCTGGACCAAAACAACCATTGTTTCAGAAACTGCTACACATAATAAAATGTATGATCACAAAAAAAATGGACCGATGACGTTTTATTTGGTTGTTAAATCACCTTGGATTTATACATTGAATTGAATTGGCCCGCAAGCGCATTTGCCATCAAGCATGCGCAGTAGAGGCTGCTTCCCGTTACTTCCTAGACTTCACCGCCTTGTCCCTCCTACCTCCAGTTCCTATGTACGCTCTATGCCACAAACACAGAAAGTGATAGAAAAAATGGACTAAGTTACGAAGACGTTAACCATTAATTTAGTGTACACTGCATTCATACAGTTTAAGTGACAGCTCCCGCGAGAAAACATTTGTCCGGTAAGCGGAAGCCGTCTCACACTCTACGGTAGCACGTTCTACAACAACAGGGCATCTGGACATTGTAGTCCCAGACAAAAAAAACAAAACAAAAACATTGACCAGTCCACAAGCTGAAAACTTTAATACAGGCAAGCGATGGCCCTCTTTTACACATGATACCACAGTTTTAACAAAGTAGTAAAATATCACCACGAACATAATCACCAAACACATTCATTGTAGGCTACGGTAAGTCGCCGCCTAGCGGATTCCAAAGCTTACAGTACACACGTTGCATTATCACTTCCTACAAATAACGTAATCATACCGCTAAATGTTAGTTAGCGTTGACCGTGAGTTCACCGTTGTATATCACCGTGCTATATGCATTTCGCTTCTAAGCTTCAGCCTACTTTCATTCTAGTTGTTTTACTTATTGACTAGAACGATAGTGAGTGGTCCGGACTCTCAGTAACTCTCACAGTTCGGTGGTTGTCACTTATCCAAGTGCCTGGATAGCGAGTTGGTTGTCCTGCCCGCTACTGAAGTAACGAGTCTAGCCAGATTCTTATAGGAACAATCGAAGTACATCAGCTGCTTTCGTTTTTCTTTTCTATCGAATCGTCGCGCCGTACTCTGTACATTAACTTACTCATAGCTAGCCACAGAGCGAACTTAACATTCACCTATGATTTGTAGGCAGTGTGCAACTCTCTTTGGTCAAGTAGGTAGATTTACATTACGAAATCTCGCCAAAGACCTCAATGTGGGACGATTGCAGTACGTCAGAGGTAGGTTATGAGCATGATTTAACAAGTGAACGAATAGGACAAGCTAACTGGTTTATAAAGCAAACCACATTGAAACATAGGCTACCTTTAATTTGTTTTGTAATAACAATAACAGTTTTTGGTTGAGTCTGTGCACTGATTATTAAACATCCGTAATGCTAAATTTGTTCATTGACTTTATCAAACGCATGGAATGCAGATCAGTGCATCTGCGTCAACATGGCACTTCTTGTTTGACGTTAACAAAACACCGAATTAGAAAATAATAATAATCCGATAACCCCCTTGTTGAAAAAATATCTAAGATATTTCGAGAACACTGTTCGTGAATAGCCAATATAGCCTATCTGGACATGCATAGTTTCGGTCCAACAGAATTAATTTGTGTCGTCTCTTTTAGACATCCATAGAACCTCGAACATCAGAACGTATGACATGAGAAAAGTGGAACTTACTCCCTTGGAACAAAGGAAATTAACTTTCGACACACATGCTCTGGTGAAAGAACTGGAAAATAATGGTAAGCAACTGTTTTGTCTACATATTTGAAGGGACATGGATTTTGATAGTGTCATATCTAGCCTACATATCATTTTATGGGAAAACGTAAGGCTAATTATTTAAGAACTTCCAATAGCAGGGTTATGTGTCGGCCCAAGACCTCACAGCAGCCTTACATCACCCTACCTTTAGACTGGTATGTGATCACATCCCAAATGTGTCCATTCTGTCATATCACGAGGGCTGTATGCTGTGACTGTATTGTATGCTATTGCAAATATATCTGGGGAAAAATAAAGAATTACAGGCGGGAAAAGTAGCTATTGTTTTTTATTGTCTAATAAAGCTATGTTTTGCTGTGTGTTACTCTCATTTTAGGTTTTGAGAAGGGCCAAGCAGAAGTCATTGTGACAGCACTGGTGACACTGACTACAGCAAACTTGGACATAGTATACAGAGATATGGTGACGGGAACACATCAGGTATGCAGTTCAACGTGAATGAATGTATGAATCATTGCATTTATACAGCACTTTTCCTAACACTCAAAGTGCTTTACAGTGATGAGTGGGAACTCACCTCACCCACCACCATGTGTAGCACCCCCACATTCTTTAAATCAGAGGATGATTTGGTATCAAGTTTGAGAGAGCCAGGTGGGGACTTTAACCAGGACACCGGGGAACCCTCAGACCACAGTGCGTCGACCAGAGGGAAGATTGCTGGCCCACCAACACCACTTCCAGCAGTAACTTAGTTTTCCCAGGTGGTCTTCCATCCTAGTACTAACCAAGCCCACACTTGCTTAGCTTCAGCAATATGGCAAGAGCAGGGTGCATGGTGGTATGGCTGCTGGCTCAAATGTGAATAATACACCATGAATACACCATAGATATCCATATTTAACTAGGCCGAACCACAACCTTAGCCAACTTATGCTGTGGAACATCCAGATGTAAGTCTGTGCCGCACATGCATACCTCTTGCCTCCATGCTTACGAGAGATATTTGGTCCGATAAACAACAGCATGGTAAGCAGTTTCAGAAATTAAATCTGTTTGTACACAATCTAAATTAAACATTGGTTGTAAGGAATTTGATAGTCTATCAGAGGGGGAGGAAACATGCATACAGAGGTAATGACCGTTGGGTTACCTGCCACCTCACTAGTACATTTTGTTCTTGGAAAGGGGTATAAAAGCTGGTGCTTGAACAACACTATTGTAATTGACCTACCTTACCTTTACATGGTATGTTTCATACTGCAAAGAAGACTACTTTTGCTTTATTAATAACATTGTTATTGACCTAAACTTTGAAGCTACAAGTTTTACTTTACAAAGGACCAAATTCCTTCACTGGGCTATTTATAGGTTATGGAGTGATGGCTGCTCAAGCATCAGAAGCATGGTGTTTGAACCGGACTACAATGTTTAAAAGACTGAATACAAACAACATGAGACTAACAACTACCCATGTTTTACTGCAAAGCAATATATATTTTAGTCCATTTTGTTAAATAAAAAGTATGAAAATGTATTCATAGGAAAGAAGTGGTATGTGGAGGATGTGGATTCTGTATCAACTCTCCAGTTAGGGAATGGTTAATCATTCACTAAAGAAGTTAGGGTGATGAATGTCACTGCAATACCGTACTGGGTAATGTAGTGGAATGAATCACACTGCCTAGTTCATAATCAGACAGACAGGTTGATATTAATTGCAAAAGTAAACTATCATATTGTGCCTTTCACACTTTTAGTTGCATTTTAAATGCTATGACTATTTAGGTTACATCTCAGCTCAGTTCTATCATTTTGTGTTGAGCATTGCAACGAGCGGCTGCTATTGCTAGGAACTGAGGTAGGTAGCTAGCTAACATTCGTTAATTACAACCATACTGAAAAGTAATGGGAACTGGTTACGTTGGCCTGATCCACAAACAAGTAAGCAAAGAAATGTAGCCAAAATAAATATAAAGTAAACAAAGTGTCTTTCTTTCTTTAGGAAATAGCTCTTCAGCAGATCATGGCTCATCTTGACTCCATAAGGAAAGACATGGTTATTCTGGAGAAAAGTGAATTTGCAAACCTACGTTCTGAAAATGCGGTAATGTCACATATTACAGTCACACTGGTCATTATTATCATTGTTTTAGCGGTAATAAAGGCATACAGATGTACAAAGTACAATTATATTTATGAATTACTTTACATTAATTCACAGTATTATTGAAGCTGATATTACTGGACAATGAAATTATGTAAAAAAAAAAAAAAAAAAACAGTATACTTCTGGGTTTGGAAATTGTAATCATTTTTGTAATTGAAATTTTTTCCAAAATGTATTATTCAATTTTATTTGAGAAAAATATACTTGTTATTCATAAATAAATATTACAAATAATTGTGCATGCATGTGTGGAAGTAAGTGCTTTATGTTCGGTAATATAAGTAATGAAGTGAACATAATATGCAATGTTTTCCACTTACAGATGATGAAAAATGAACTTGAACAGATCAAGAACAGGCTAAATGTAAGTGAAGTTTGAAAATGATAGCCAACTATCAGAACATTGTTACTTTTGCACTAGAGTAACCTTATCAATCAGAGAGTTGTATTTTGAGTGATTACTGTGTTGTTTCTAGAGGGTTCTCACAGAGCACTTGGAATTTCTTTCAAATTCCTGTGCCTTATTTTAAAATAAAAATATAGATCTAATTTGAATAATTTTTGTTTAGGACAATGGTGAAACGTAAGAATTCAACTACCATGTATTTTAAATTGCTTTTCAGGAGGAGAGTCTGAGAATCAGAGCAGATGCAAAACTGGACATAAATTTGGAAAGAAGCAGAGTCACAGATATGGTAAAAAAATATTTGAGTAAACATTAGAATTGGCATGCAAAATGTGCATAATGTGGATATTATTTTCATTAATTGCAACTGATATTTATTAATGCAGACTACTATCAAAGCTATTTTGCAGAAAGTTGTTTACTTGAAAGCCAGCCCAATGCCTGATTGTAAATGTTGTGTTGTTTTGGCTTCTATTTTCTTTATCAGTTCACTGAGCAAGAGAAGAAGCTCATGGAAATCAGTACAGAATTCCACAAGAAGGTTTGACCCAGACAACGTATTCCAATAAGCTAAAATTGTGTTTTGAATGTTTGCATGTGTGTGTGTTTGTATGCATGTGCACGCACATAAACTGAAAAGAATGACCGCAAAATCTTGTTATGAAATTGGAAGTCATGTTGTGTTACAAGTGCAATAAAGCTTTGGTGAAGACTTTCGTAAAGACTTGTGTTTTCTCTGTTTTACATAATTCTCCAGAATGCGGATATTGATCGTGGTACATTGGAGACGACCAGAAAAATTGACATTGAGGTTGCTTCACTGAGAACACTTCTAGAATCTCTGAAGCTTGAAACTATTCGTTATCTTGCAGGTGAGCACTCTGCATGGATGTGTCCATGGATACAAGAGCCAAAACTACCAGTGTATTGCTGATTGATTGCTAGTTCAACATCTGTCCTCTTTAATCCCAAATGTGTATCCTACTTGAGTTATGTTGCTCTGAAAAGTTCTTAAAACTGCTGTAGTCACCAGGCCAACAGTGAAGGGCTCTGTGACAATGTGTAGATGTTGCAATACAAGAATAAAGATTGATAGATTAAATTCTGTATACAGAAAGATCTACTTTGACAGCTAATGTATTATCTAGCAGTGCTATGCTTAAACCAGATTTGAAACATGTCTGAAACATCTGTCTTTGTTAAAATATTTACTTACATTTGTTTTCTCTTTTATTTTGTAGCATCTGTGTTCGCATGCTTGGCTATAGCCTTGGGCTTTTACCGACTTTGGAAGTGACAGATTCAATCTGTCTGTGGCTGAGATTTCCTGACAACAACTCACCCTTCAAAAGGGACCATCTCACCTTTTAAAAGACAACAACTCACATCTGACCCTTTAAAAGGGACCATCTCACCCTTTAAAAGTATTCATATTTAATGATGTGTGAGACAAGCTGCCAACAGTTTATACAATAAAGTGAAAAACAATTTTTGTGGCTTTTGTATATTTTAAGCTTGAACTAGTTATACAGTACTACAATAGTTGTTTACCAAAGAGTTCCTGTTTATAATGCACATGTTGTGCATGTAACTCATATGAAAGCAATGTCAGTATTCTGTCAGTAAAATATTCCAAGGGTAGCAGTTTATAGTGATCAGGGAACTGGGCCTGTAACACTGCCATTGTACCAGTGACCAAGTTACCTAAACTGAATAGAATGTTACAGTGATGATGTCTTTTTGTTGGCCTGCCTGGAAGTTTCTTCCACTGTGGGTTCCCTCTGCAGATTTTCAGTGCATTTTTCCCATAGGGATTTTTATTTCTGCAGAAAATAAGGTCTGTGGTTAACATAAGCTTAAGAGAGTTTCACATTTTGTTTTACGACATAAATTACACCAGTGAATATCTCAACCATGGATTTGGAAGCTGTTATGTGATTTTAAAAAAGTAAGTTGCTAACAAGTTGCTATATTGAAATTACAACAGTAACAAACAGTAACAGAGCTATTATGAAACTTGAGTTGTGGTTTGCGGAATGTGACCATTGTTGTAGTTTCAATATCGCAACTTGTTAGCCATTTACTTTTTTAAAACACATAACTGCTTTGAAAATCTTGGTGGAGATATTAAAGGGTGTAATTTATCTCATAGGACAAAATGTTAACCCACAGACCTTATTTTCTGCAGAAATCGTCATGGGAAAAAGGCCCTATGGGAAAAAAGCTTTGGAAATCTGCAGAGGGAACCCATGGCTCAAAAATGCTAACTTACTTCCAGGTTTTAGGACTACAAACTGTGGCACTCCATTGCTTCCATAAATATCCAGCTGTATATATGGATTGTGGAAAGAAATGTAAGTTTATCTAAATAAGAGGTGCTATATATCTATATGCCTTAATGTAAAGTAATTGAATATGCACAAAATTCAAATAGCAAATTCAATGTGAATTTAATTCAATATGACTGAATTAAATGTCCCATAATGCACCAAGTCTTTCATTTTATTGGATTCTTTTCACAAACACCCCACCAACATCACTCTTTCTGTTCTTCTTCACTTTCTTTTTTTCCCTGACCTGGATGGCCTGGGGATTATCCTCCTGTGGAAAGAGAATTTTTGTTTTGAAATGTTAATTAGCCAATGTTAAGTATTAAATCACCTCTGACAGAATGTGATGATTGGGCTTGCAGCCAACACCCTCAGAAACCAAACATAACTGTTCATGTGCTGTGCTGCACTTGTTATATTTTTGTTTGTTTGAAGTGCCATTTTAAGAAGTATACCTATGTGTTTGGCCTCTTTCACACAGGAGTACCAGCACTGCAGACTACATTACATTACAGGCATTTAGCAGACGCTCTTATCCAGAGCGACTTAGACAGCTTTTACATAGCATTTTTACATTGTATCCATTTATACAGCTGGATATATACTGAAGCAATTTTGGTTAAGTACCTTGCTTAAGGGTACAACGGCAGTGTCCTACCCGGGAATCGAACCTGCAACCTTTCGGTTACAAGCCCAGTTCCTTACCCACTGTGCTACACTCCGTCCTCTGTCCAACCACAAATATTCTCTGTATTATTATTGAAAATCATGCACTGTGTTGCACATGCTATTGTTGTATATCCATGTCTAATTATTTTGCTGCAGCTCATTTTGCATTGCTAAACTATAAGTGCACATACATTTTGGGGGACCAGAACACAGTTGCAATAACTAATCAATGCATTTATGGATGCAAATGATTCCTATTTTATTTTGGTCATGATTGTTCCCTTCTTTACCTGTTATAAAAGCTGAATGTTTCGGGATGGTTATAATTTTGTGAAATAGTGAGAGGCGCTTTGTTTATGCTAGCTTGGTGGGTTCTGGGGGTAGCCTTATAAATTGAATTAGATTTTGATTGCTGCAGTGAGCAAGAGTGCTGGCTTAGCTGCGTAAGAGAGGAGGTAATCTTTAGTTATGAAGAATTTAGTTCTGATTTGTTCCCTTATTCATCTTCCTTAGTGTTTTTTTCTTCACTGTAAATATTTTTCATTTTCACTTCCACACTGCACCTGCTGTAAAGAAGTACCTAAAGTTTTGATGTCCTGTGCCTCACTTCCGCCTCCCTTGGCTGTGTGTGTCCTGGTGTATTACAACAGTATTTTGTACTCTGATACGCTTATATAAACTCTGTTGAATACCGAACATTTTATTATGCACTCAACATTTTACAGTGTCATTTTCTGTATGTTTGAAAGTTAGTCTGATCATTTTGCTATGCGATTATTGTAGTTATTTCTGAATCCATTTAGTGACAAAATTTCTGTTCTGCACAACTTGTGTGTGCCTGTGGACAGACTTACTGTGGTGACGCTGAGGTCCTGCAGGCACTGATTGAGATGCCCGATTTCCGACCTGCACTCATCCAGCTGCAATTCCAGCTTCTCCCGACGTACTCTCTCAAACTCCAGCTGTGTCTGCAGCTCCTCTATGGTTCTACAAATAATTGAAAAAACTTAATAAATCTAAAATTAAATAACATAACATGACGAGAACAGGCCATTCAGCCCAACACGCTCACCATTTTGCCAACTAAATTGTACCTAGGTGCTCTGATTACCTAAAGATTAGCCTACAGATTACCTACAGATTAACACCATATCAAGCCTGGTCTTGACATACTCCTCCACTACATGATCTGGCAGGCATGATCTAGTAACTTCAGTTACTACACTCAATATAATATGGTAATATCTTGTCCAATTGCTTTGAGTAATTAAATATATATATTTAAACCCATGTTCTTTTTGAATTTTAATTATGAAAACAACCAGCTGTTTCATTTGAACACATCAGGATAGTGCTGTCCAAGTTACGGGTTTGTAAGTAAACATACAAGAGTGTTGTATTAAATGTTGATTCAAAATCAATAGGCAATTGCATTCCCATTGGACTGGTGTGTATGCAGGTTTTAGTTTCTGCAGATTACTCAATAAAGTAAATGGCTATATACTGTACGCCAACATTAACTTTCACTTGTACAGTATATTGTAGCAAAATGTTTCATAAAAGACTCAAGAACAGTCTTTGGTAGTCATTCATTAAATTAAAAATAAATACTAAAATGCCGGCCACATCATGTAAATGGCTAGGCTGATTTAATAACGAAGAGCAGAAGTTTGCCTGAAATCCAGGGATGGATACAACTCTCCTTGTCATTCCCTGATGCAGATTGATTAAGTCTTGGGGTCATATCTGCACATCAACAGTATTGTACCTTTGAGCCTCTTTGGCTTCTTTCCACTGGCTTCTGTCCTCTTCTAGCAGACCTCCAAGCTGCCTGTAGTTACTTTTTGCAATCTCCAACAACTGTTTAAGGTCCTCAATTTTTTGATACGCTCTCACTGAGAAATCAGAGAATTACTAGTTAATATTACTCAAGATCAACCTCTTCCACCTCTGAGGTAGATAATTCAGATGGGTGAAGCCATAAGAAGTACCCACCGGTGTCAGGGCTAGGTCGGAAAGTGTCGGAATTTCCTGGGGTGGAAACCCGTCCCCATATATCATTGCAACCCTTTGAGGGCGAAACCTTTTGCTCTGACTTAAGGTCTGAGGCTACTACTAATGAGCTAATGTTGCTAATGGTAAATTATTTTCTAATTCGCTTTGGCTAATGAGATAATACAACACCTGGTAGCGAGAAGATGAAAATAAGCAGTTTTTTGGATGACAGGGATTGTTTTTCTGTAGCCTCTATAGTACTGGGCTAAAACGAAAACCTATACCCACACTAGGCTTTTTAAGTAAGTTTGGTCGCCCTTGTCTTAAACCAACCTGTTTTACAACTGCACTGCAGGTGTGTTACCACCTGTAGTCCAAAAATTACAGATATTGAGTTGGAAGCCCCTTAATTAGCATCTAGGCTTATCACAGAAGCTTGACAATTGTTCATAGACAGCAAAATAGGGCACAGTGTATTACAAAGGGGTGTAAATGTGGTGCACATTGTAACCACCAGTTCTAATTTTTTTTTAATTGAAATATATTTAACAATTAACCGGCATCTAAAGAATTCAAGTATTCCAAACACGTTTGTCCAGGTCTGTTCAAGAAGCTTCCCGTTTTACTGGGAACTCAGACACTGACCTCTTTGCTCCTTCCTCTGGGTGGCATTCAGAGCGACTTCTTCAAAGCCGTCTGTACTCCCCTCCACACCATGTTTATCAGAACACGAGGGGTCCATTATCCCCACCTCTTCATCTGAGTCCCCCTCCAAGCCTCCTCCCCCCAGCACCTTCACTGCTGCTAACTGAGCAAACCTGTTGGTGAGCAGGTGTCCAGGTTAAATCCAGTTTAAGAATACACCTGAACACATCACAAATGTTGTTATTATTATTTTTTTTACAGATTCGAAAGATTAAAAAATCTTACTGTTTATTTTTTTTAATCTCCAGTTCTTCCAAATAAAATGAATGTATTTGTATTTTTTTAAAACCAGATATATAAATATCTGCCATAAGCAGCAGTAATTTGTATGTTTGCTTTACCAATATATTGCAATATATTGTTTTATGACCTTGATAATATATGTTGTTTAAATATCCTGATGAGTGTTCTATTTTTGTAAGGGGATGGGTGCTTGTTAAAAATAAACCTTCTCGCTGTGTCCTTTGGGTTCTCCCCTGCATTGTCTCTGATGTCCTGATTTGCACCCATCTCCAAAAGCCACTGCAGGCAGTTCAGATGACCTTTCCCAGCAGCTGGAATTGAACACAACAAGTGATAACAGAAATCAAGCCCTTATGTCTTTGGAAACTATGCTACAGAATACAAAGGAGAAACAGACAAGGTAAGGAAGATACAGATATATGGAGAGCTCAGAGGTGTATGTTGTTCGTTGATTAGCGTTGCATGCGTGTTGATATTCATGTTTCATTGTTTTCAGGTGTTACAATAGGTTTACTGCTTTTAAAACCATAAAAGAAAATAGCTGAGTCAAGACTAGTCTCCAGTGTGAAAGGGACCTCAATGTCCCATCACATATGGTTGTAAAACTGGAATATTTTGCACGGAAATCAACAGGAATTTATGGGAATTAATAGGTCTTTTGCAAAGCAGTTGCTTTTTCCAGTACATTACATTACATTTATTAGGCAGACACGTTTATACAATCCATGGCATGGGCACAGGTTGGGTTCAATCCGATACTGGTGCTCACTCATGCCCCACAGAAAGTTTGTACTTTTAAAGTTAAATGTTGAGGATGAAGTGTAAGACTGGCTATAACTGTCACACCTTTATGCATGGGAGTTGAACCGCTGTCATCTCTCTCGTTGATGTTGACGATTCCGCATTCCACCAGCTTCCGCAAGGCATCCAGATCCCCTTGCGAGGCTGCTCTGTGTGCTGGGAAGGCTACAGCTGACAGGAAACAAGGGTGATCCAATTTTGGAATCTTATCAAATCATGAGAGGAATCCCATTTTCAACATTCTGTTCAGCTTGACCAAAACCATACATGTTTTGAGATCACGAAAGGTGGTATATCAATATAATTTATAATTACAGATGTAAAAATTATAGAATATTATAATAAACCACACAGGTGAGGTTTATTTTCATATGTATACAATGATCATAATGACATGATCATTAACATGCTCATTTGCATGTTTTATGAATGGTTCATTTTTAAATGTGAATAGTCATACTTTCCTGCTCCAGAGGGAGATCCTTATGCTTTTCAATCAGTTCGATGTACTGTAGAACAGGTTGCTTGGAGAACCGCCGGGCCAGATCTTTTGGGGTCTCTCCCTGGTTGTTTCTGGCTCCCAATGTATGGGCTATACTCATTCCCTTTGACACCAGGAATTTAAAGCAGAAGACGTGGCCCTCCATGGCTGACAAGTGAGCTACAGGGACCAGTGGTGAGAAAGACACTTCATGAGTCTACAACAGATAACCACAGCACTCAGAGGTCTGAAAGAAAGTTAGGTTTCTGCTACATGTGAGTAGTACAGTTGGGGACAATTCTAGGGGGGTCAAACGTTCTGGTCACAAAATCACAATGGGCGTCCCACACACAAGCATAAAAAATTGACGTATTTGCTCATTTTAACATGTCATTTGACAAGGAAATATTTAATATTTGAGTAGATTAAGATATGATATTATATCACAAGTGCACTTACAGTTCAGTGATGTTCATTTTTTACTTTAGAAGCCAGAAATCATGTTGCTAATTTGGCTTTTTATGAGCATTAGTGCTTGCAGTTAACACTGTATGGAAATCTGATCATTATAAAAACTCAAAACCACATTAAAGGCATTAATACACATTTTACTACACCTTAGAGGCTAATTAGTCATTATTTATTGTTACTTTGTTAATTTAGATGTCTTAAAAATGGTAAGGCTGCTAGCATCCTGAGCAGACGCATAGTGTGCCCAAAATGTTTTAGGGGACACAATCTCAAACAAATAACATGTAGATGGTTTATGTCAACAATCAGAGAAATCAAAAAAATTTGAGGGGCATGTGCATAGCTTTGAAACAATTCCTTTGAAATTCTGTAAATTATTTGTAATTAATTTGATTCTTTTAAATATTTCTATAAAGTCTTGCCATTTTTAATTTAATGAATTGAAATTTGAATTAAGTTCATGAATTGACTGAACTGAAATGCAATTAAACTCAGTTCAAACCATTAGAGCCCCTTGTTCGTTCTACATTTTTGTTGCATCTATTGGCAACAGTTGCAATAGGCCTAACATTGATCACTTTACTGTGTGTCTTGTACATAACTCTTTTACAATAATGCTAACTTTACTTTCACAAGAGACACTTTGAACATTTAACATTCTTAAAATAGTCCCTTGTGGTGTTTTCATACCTGGTGTGTTGCCATTGCTATTCACCTCGTCAACATTTGCTCCCCATTTGCTGAGGGTTTGCAGGCAGCCCACTCTCCCGTGGAATGCAGCGTAGTGCACCGGCCTCCAGTCGTTGCTATCAGCACAGTAACAGTCCTCCACAACAAGGAAATTATAGAAGCGCATTTCATCTAACTGGCAGTTCATTAATCACACCTGAGGTCAAATACTGTATCTGCAATACTTAAACCCTTTAGACCCTTTAATTCTTGCAGCATACTGAATATTTTAAAAGAAACACCTATTTCCACCAATAATCATAAAAAGATTATTTTATTTGATTGTACAGTTTTGCAAATAATTTTTTAAAAAGTGTTTTAAATTCTCAGGGGCTTGCAGGAGAGTGTTTAAATGTTCCCAATATAAAAAGGGTTCAGGTATTTCAAATTTGTAGCTGTTTGACTCAGGATTGACAATAACACAAAAGATGATATCTTTTGTTCAGAGAAAAAAGATTCCTTGTAAGGGTTAAAAACTAACCACTGCACCACGTAGGACTATTTGGAGAGTGTAGGAGTGTCCGTGGGCAGCTGCAAGGTGGGCTGGAGTGCATCCTCTATTATCCTGTGCATTGAGGTTGGCCCCATTCACAGCGAGAGCCTACAATATTGGGAGGATACACATGCATCGTCACATTACATTTTACATTAAAGGATTTGGCCTTTTTTATCTAGAGTGATGCACATTTGTTAACAATCCAATTTATGGAGCTGGATATTCACAGAAGCAACTTCAGCGATTACACTGTGCTCAAGGGTACTGAAATGCCCCATTAGGGTATCAAAGCTGCAACTACCTAATTACAAGAATAGTTCACTAGCATTTCACTAACTATTTTCCACACTCATTCTTATTTTCCTAAACAACAATTCTACAAGTATTATGTGAATTGTCTCATTAGAGAAAGAGTGAATTACCTGCATACATGCATCCTGCCCCCTAATGGCTGATATGTGCGCTGCAGTCCAGCCCTGAGGTGTTCTGCAAGTGTTGTCAGCGCCATGCCACAGAAGCCAGTGCAGGCACTGTGAATAAGCACAGAATGGCAAAAGTTGTAAAACTATAATTGCATTATAACATTAGCTTCCACGAGATATATTTTATTTGTATACACTACCTCCAAGCTGCCGGCATGTGAAGCCCAGTGGAGAGGGGTGAATTTGTGTTTTTTGTCCACATCGTTAATGTCAGCACCGTTTTTCACCAATAGTGCCAGTTCTTTCACGTCTCCTGCCCTCACAGCGTCATGGATTGTCCTGGTCTGACTTTCTGTTCATTGATTATTGCATGGGGTTAAGATTACAAACAGCACACCCATAATTGATGACTGAAATGTAGGAATGTTTAACACTCAATCGGCAGCATCGGTAGAACGAAACGCATATTAATTCACACAAAAAACAATTTAAATCCAATTCTAAAACATTTTAAATTAAGATTTTACCTTCTGTTGGCTTTGTTCCGACAGGCATTTCAAAACTTGAACGTGAAAATCAAGATCCGCAATTCATTGTTCCTCCGTCCGCGGTTACCAAGGGGTTTGTTTGTGGTTACGCAAACATCCTGTGTTGATCACCACTTTTCAGCCAACATCTACCTTTCCATGCTGTAAGCGATTTTGTCTGACTACACTTGCAGTTTAAGGATTTTTGCAACAAAGCCTTTTCATGTGCGCATGCGACTACATTTTGGTCTTTATAGATCAAACAATTTCAAATAGTAAAATTTTTATATAGAATAATAGCCTGCCCTACATAGATTATTTTACCCAGTTAAAGGTGTTGTGGCACCATTTCGAAATTATTTTAACCCACTTTATACCTTCTGTTGGACGAAACAATAATGCATTCGTTTTTTAATTCTGTATTTTCATTTTCTGGATTGATGTTTTCAGTTTTATCAATGTTTTTAACTCTCCTGTTATGTTGCGGGTCAAATTGACCCTTTTTAAAGTTTGAAAATCTAGGAAAAATACTTAAAATTATTTTTTCAGTATCAAACTTCTTCTACTGGCCTTAATTAGTGTAATCAACATTTTAAATGAAAATGGTTCATTTCATGTATTTGCAAACCCCCCCTGTATGGGGACTGACCCGGGAACATTTTTGCTGTACCTAAAAAATGAACAGAACAGGAGGGTTAAAAACATCACAATTACTACATATAAAATAGTTTGGTATAAATATAGTAGACAGCCATAGTAGTGGTATATTCTAAACAAACCTTTTATCCATCTATCCATTATCTATACCTGCTTATCTTGGGAAGGGTTGCTCGGGGTGTTGGAGCCTATCACAGCATGCATTGGGCAAGAGGCAGAAATACACCCTGCACAGGACAGCAATCTATCGCAGGGCACACACACACACACACTCATACCTATGCTTATGGGCGATTCATAGTCTCCAGTTAGACTACCTGCATGTCTTTGGACTGTCGGAGGAAACCCATGCGGAAACCAGGAATAACATGCAAACTCGACACAGAACGGCCAGGCCGGATTCAAACCCAGTACCTTCTTGCTGTGAGATGACAGTGCTACCCACTGCCACTGGAATATATTTAATCTTTTAAGCGTTTATAATCTGTAAAACCTTTATATTCTTACTAACATATTATTATTATTATTATTATTGTTGTTGTTGTTGTTATTGTGTCTCTACTTCTGTCTCCTGATAGATGTTCAGTGTCTTCTTTAGTAATGTTTGGTAGACTACTGGATCAGCAGCAATTGTGTGTTGTTATATATGCATTCTCTCCATGAGTAGTGAACACAGTAGTGAGAATCAGCAGAATAAAGGGCCATGTACTGGTTGTATATAGTTATGGTTATCCTCCTGCAATCGAGTGCACAAAGTTTGAAAATGGACTAGAATTTAAGAGGTTTCTTGTGGATTTATGTGATTTGTGTGCGGGAAAACTTGGTTAAGGCCTCATCTAGATTATGTGTTGCAGGGATATGAGGTTGTGAGGAAGGACAGAGAGAGAGGAAGTGGTGGTTGTGGAAGATGCGCTGCCTTTGTAAGACTAGAAGAAAAAAATTTTCAAAACTTTTTTTCTACTCCAAATAGATCATAAACCCTTGAATATAAACGTGAGAAATGTAAACGTGCTTTTTATCCAGTGCTTTTTAACAGCTCTGCCGTTTACTTGTTTTCAGGCCAATCCTGCCTGGTCCAATATGGCGACGACGTTGACGTGCGATCCAAAGGCCAATGCGGCGTCTATATCTTTTACAGTCTCTGGTCTATATATGTCTATGGGTGTGACAACCGCCAATGAAAAAACAAAGTTGTTTCATCAGTGGACCCCCCACTCCAGTCCCGAAGGTGGCGGTAATGGACCACAAGTTGTTTTTAAAACTGCCATTAAATACAAGAAGAAGAACCGGTTGTTTTATAAAACAACTATGCACAGTGCATTTAAAATGGTTGCCGTTTAAATTAGTTAACTGTTATTTCGTTTATATTCAGGGAGCTTGAATTAGGTGATTAACTAGTTCTGAACTACTCCACTAAACTCATGTATGATCAGTGCTGTTCAGAAAGTGCGATTAACAGATTGATAATTTAAACTAGTTTTACTGTTTTGTAAAATGATTGTTAGATGCCAGGCTAGATAACAGCAAGCACACTGACCCAACTTGCTACTTTTTATTTTAATTGCACTTATCCAGCTTGCGTTCCATGACTGCGCTACAGTATGGTCTCTGGTCATACGCAGCTCATATGCTCGGTGTTGTCTCTTCGAGATTCTTGTGTTTTGTATCCCTCCTGTCCACAGTGCGTTTCCAGGTTGCAAAAGAAGCATCCGGAACTAAGGTAACTTTTACAGTAGTAAGTGAGCTGGCTAGCTATGCGGCATCAAAAAGGCTAACGTTAACGCTAGCGTTAGTTCAATTTGCGAGCTAGAAGGAGTTGAAAGATTTGCCTCTTTTACAAATACTGACAACGGAGAATTTAAATGTTTAAATGCCTAAAAATGTCTGCATTGGATATGTTGTACATGTGTAAACATACAAAAGTGTGAATTGTTACATTTTAAAAATATATTTCTGACCAACAAAAAAGTAATGTCAGTAAAGTCCAGTACATTGAATTTCCCAAAAAACGACGAATATGAGGTTAAAGTTCAGACTGTCAGGTTTAATTTGAGTGTATTTTCCGGTAATCCATATACTAATTGTTGCCTTTTTGACACGTCGTTCCTCAATTTTAGGGGAGCAAAAGTAGTGGGACAAATGACCATTCCTGTTAATGATCTGAAATCAAGTATTCGTATTTGGTAGGCTACTTGGTTGCGAATCCTTTGCATTTGATAACTTCCTGTAGTCTGCGACAGATAGGCCTGACCAGACACCAGGTATCTTCCCTGGTGATGATCTGTACTGCTGCATTCTTCGGTTCCTGTTTGTTTCTGGGGCGTATTGCCTTCGGTCTTGTTTTCAGCAAGTGAAATGCATGTTCATTTGGATTCAGTACTTAACCAGTCAAGAACATTACACTTTTTGTGAATGTGAATGGGACATAGAGGAAAAACAGGTATTCAGTTTGCCCGTAAGGTCTGACCAAGGGTATACTTTTTCACCAGATAATTTTTTGGGTTAGGTTGGGGTGAAATTATTCTTGGCGCAACATTGGCTAAAACAGTTTGCAGAAATTCAGTAGTACACATTTCTGGGACAGGCTGAATTAATGCAAAGTTTTAAGTTTAGTATGTATTGTTTTGTTCTGTTTAACAGATGCAGCTGCCAAAAGTGTGGTTTCGCCTGTATGGAGGAAAACATCAGTTACAGATACCGGTTGTCACTCAATGTGAAAAGATACAATGATATTTTTGGAGTGACAGTTTTTGGTAGCTGTCTAAATCCATACTTTGGTATTCCTGCTGTTGGTCTTCAGAGGTATTGTTGTACATGTCAATTTTCTGTTATGTAAGCTTGAAACGATACATACGAAACTGAAGTTTTGCTAAATTTCAATTTCCTAGCGTAAGAACTAATACAAACTGACCATGATAATTAGGAATGTGGTAAACAGAAATGATCATCCCATTAAAGGTCAGCCTCACTAGTCAAGCTCATAACTGTATAGCACTCTGAGCTGAACCAGTTTTTGATGTGAGGTAAGTCCACTCAACATCTAGTAATATGCTTTACTCATGAACCAATAGCTTAGTACAACTTATGATGAATCATATTCTTATGCAGGTGTGGCTCCACTTGGAGGTGAGTGTTAATGATGGCTAAATCCTAGTAGAACCAGACAGGAAATGAATACTACAAAGTTCAAGTACCCTTTCAAAATGCTTGAGATGGAGAGTCTGGGGGTCAAAACTGTTCAACAATAAACATTCTGTTTTCCTTTCCTTGTGTCTGTGTGCAGGTTTTATGATGATGCACTGAGAACTGCAGAAGATCCACATGGTGACTGTGTACGTAGACTGTTACTCAAGGCAGTGGAAGACTGCTTTGTTGGGCGACAGTTTGAGTTTGGAATTAAGGTAGTGCATAACTTATTGCCTTTTAGAGAATTATCAGAAATCGTAAAATATTTGATTGACCTCCAGTCTTGGTTTTGATCATTATTTATTTTTCCTTATGAGTTCTCAAGCAGGTGTATTTTTCTCTTTTCTTTAAAACAGCTAACTGGACATAAAACAGGGGAGAGATCCTTGTTTAATGAGCAAGGGCTCCCTGAATTGTTTGCCAGCAACAGAATCTCTGGAGAATTTGTTGCTAGTCGGATCACCTTGCCAAATGGAGCTGCTGGAGGAAGCTCCGTTCTCAGCTACTTCAAGAAACTGCTGCAGGCGTCATGTGTTGTTCTTGACTGTGGTTTGCCGAACCCTGAGAGGCCTTCAGTCTCCCTAGAACACACTGACTCCCTGGCACCGAAAAGCTTTGATTGCTCATTGGCCTCCTTCAGCGGATCATCTTCATGGCACAGCTACAATGTGCACTACTTTCCCAAGTACTGGAAAAGATCACCTGGGATAATCAATTCTTCAGCAGAGCAGGAAGAGCACTCTTACTCGATGCAACAAAATGGAACTGATGTTGGTTCGCAGTGGTGGTGCAGAAAATCTCATAAATGTTCTCCTGGTGCCCCCTCTTATGTCTTGTCCCCTCAGAACTGCTCACTGGATGTAAAGGGGGAAGAGAATTATAATGACTGTTCCCAAGGAAGCGGAATGGGTGACTCTAGAGAAACTGCTGAGTCCTCACCCTCAAATAGCTTCCAGCGCAGTCACTTCTCATTGCCTGATACTCTTGAACTAACATCATCCGTCACTGAATCTGAGAAACACAAGTCTCCACACCCTGGCAAGGTTGAACAAGTTGAACTTGGACAAAATGAACATCTGGGTTTAAAACTTAGGTGGAGAGGTGTGTTTTCTCTGGGAAAAGATGACATGTCTTCTTTCCAAGAAGGATTATCAGTTTGCGGGTGGAACAGCAAGTTATCAAATTCTTCAGCTTGGGCGGATCTCCCTTTCTCTGAAAGCTGGGGAGAATTTATCAGTGAAGCTAACAGGCCCTCTGAGGTATCTCAAGAGAACAAGGCATGTGATTCAGCCAAGAAAATAGAGGCAAAGTTAAGTGAAGCAGGCTGCGTTGATAAAATACACAGCTGTGCAAATTTCCATCTAGCTAATGCCAGCAGTGCCACTGAGCATTCATGCAATTTCATAATCTTATCAGGAGGAACCACTTCATATCTTTGTAGTGCCCAGGTCAGAGAGCAAGACTCTGTGGCTGTGGTGCAGCAGCCTTTCATAAAATCTCCTGGGGTGTGTTGCACAGAAAACAGCAACTTATCTGCAAATGACCCTGATGTAAAATACAACAATGTGTTCAGAGCTCACATATCTACCTCAGATCATCTTGGTTATGCCTCAGAAGATCAGGAGATACGAAAGGGGGACTTGAGCCGCTCCGTGCCAGGTTTAAGGGGTTTGACTGCTCAGGGTCAGTGTAACAACAAGGTCCAAAATGAAATCAAAGAATTCAGTTGTGTGGGGGGTGAGGCTAAGACATGGGGCACAGTTTTCCATAAGGACTACTGCATTTCTGAACACAAGCTGGATGGACATGGTGCATCAGTTTGCGATTTTGGATGGGAAGAGCAAGCAATGCCGAACAGAGGACCCTTTTATGGCAAAGATGCTTACAATGCCTCTGCCGATCTGTTTGGCATCTGTCAAAACAGTGTCAGCATTGTAGAGGAAGGAGACAAAAGGGCAACACCACAATCAGAATGCAGGGCATTGAAGTTTTTGAGGAGCTGTCGTCCACTTGTGGATGCATACTGTGGGGATCATTCGATGCCGATAGAGAAGGTACATAAACTCAGAACCGACAAGTGCAGGCTGGGATCAGAAATTTCTGACCCTCTGGACTTTGTCCCTTTTTCGCAGTCGACTCCCATTTCAAGAAACCTCATTCCTGTACGTCGTCTTCCACATAGAGGCAAAGACCAGACACCCAGCAGAGGTAACGTGTCATCATGGCATCATGGATGCTCCAAAACAGAGTCTGAAAATACCAAAGAAAATGTGAGAGACCGTGGCTCTGAAGATACAGTTCCTTTGTCAATGGCTAAGATTAGATGCTCATCCACACTACAGAGTCTGACCAGAAGCATAAAGAGAACTGACCCTGTAGTCAGATATCGCTGCAAAAGAATCCTGTTGGCAAGCAGGGGAAGAAAATCATGCAGGAAGATTCTGAGCAGCAGAATTGATAACATCTGTGAAAACACCATAGGGACTAAGATTAGGTGTACCTTAGGCGATTCAGTGTGTGTTCCATCTAGCCCAAAGTGGAAGAATTGTGTTAAAAGTGCACATTTAGGAAGTGAAGGACAAAGAGTTGCAGAGGTGGCAACCTCCTCTAAATCTACAGCTAGTGAGAACACCAGTACCTCCCACCTCTGTACTGATCCGGGCGGTATGGCCCTTGATTGGTCTGCTGACCTTTTTGTGGATTCCTTTGGAATTTAATTTGCAGTAAAGAAGAATCTTGCAGCCTTTGGACAGTTTTTGTCGCTAATCTCTACAAATTATTTAAAGGTAGCATGGTAAAATTGTATTTTAGAGAATACCCAAGTATGTGCATACACTTAAAAAAACAACAAAAAAAAAAACCACGCAGAATCACTTTATTACTGGGTGTGAGTTTGGGTGTGAGCTTTGATCAGCTCTTTATATTCACAAATTATGGAACACATACAAAGAAACACTATGACTAATATTGAAGCAAAAACTTGGTTAAGTTAATTAACTGCTTTGACTGGCCATTATTTGTATGCTTACTGACTACATGGTGAATGATATTCATTATTAAACCAATGTATTCCATACGAGTTACCATCGTTACAGTCCTTAAACTTTGTTCCATCACAAGACCAGCAGTAGATACCCTTGGCAGTATACTCAGTAAGAAGAAAGAACTTAAGGATTGAGAACCACCGGCGAACATGTCCACGAACACTGTTGTCAGTATACTCAGTGAGAACACCACACTGTTTAAAGTCACTCCATGCCGCTGGGCTGTGAATAATTACGAATAATTACGAGGCAGCTATTGACCGGGGCTGCAATCTCGCCCAGACCTGCGTCTCGCGGCTACGCCATGGATGTATAAAGAGAAGGGCTACGTGAGATCACAACACAAAACAAAAAGTTTAAAGTGTTTAAAGTGGCTTTAGTTCATCTAGTTATGCAAAAGTAGAAAAAAAGGGGGAAGGGGGGATGGTACGTTCGCCCTCTAAATCAGAGTAGGACGGAGAATGGAGAGTTTTGTCTGTACATTCGGCAAATGCGGAGTTTAGACGAGGGGGTCCACTTTCTCTTATTTCCGAGAATGTGTGCTAGGCGTTTTGATGACTTGCTGAAACGAGTAGCACCATTCATCAAACATGCGGGAACTCACAGAATTCCCATCTCTACAGAAGAGGGATTGGCGTTGACTCTTCGTACATTAGCATGTGAAGTCTGCCCTCTGAACACTCAACCGTGACCTAACGAACCATGTGATGTGAACGGACCAATAGCTGAGAGGGGGAGGTCAGAGAACAAGAAAGAAGTTTTCCAAAAGTTCTCCCTGGAGGCCGTCGCACACTGCACCATATGAACACACAACAGCGCGTCTTTTTGTTCTTCAGTTGTTCTCATTGCTTCGTTTTGCTCAAAAGGTTCTACTTCTTACGAAGTATACTGCCAACTTTAAATATGCTGCAGTGAGTATATTTAAATATATGTGTTTTGTTTAATCCTAAAAAAAATTGCCAAACCCTGATAAATTACCCAATTTTGGAATGTATATATTTTTTATTCCCTGCTATTGGCTAATTCAGAAGATTTTTTCTTTTTTAATGGGTAAGTTGTGCAAATCACTACAGAAAAGAACTTGTGGCTCACGCAAAAACAAGCAGAAATGAGACACTGTCCAATGATAAAAACTGGAAATGTGTATCTTGTGTCATAACTGTGCATTGGGCCCATCTAAAATCAGCTTGTCCTTGTTCATTTTGGAGAACCAACTCCCAACTCTCAATTAAAAAAAAAAAAACCAAACTCTCAACACAAACTGTATGTTATCTAGAATGTGATAGTCTAAAACGGCATTCATCTAAGTACTAAAGTTGAAATGAAACACAACATTAATCCTGATTTCTTCATGAAGGAATAGATGGGAATAATCTTTTAGATATGAGTGTTGTAATTATTGGTATTTTGTGGC
Source organism: Anguilla rostrata (assembly GCF_018555375.3). Taxonomy (NCBI): domain Eukaryota; kingdom Metazoa; phylum Chordata; class Actinopteri; order Anguilliformes; family Anguillidae; genus Anguilla; species Anguilla rostrata. The sequence goes on along the minus strand of NC_057941.1, from coordinate 41,045,805 downwards.
CACGATGTAATGACATTCTATTGTGCGCCATTATGGAATTTCCCTGAATTGCAATGAATTAAATTCCACTTCCTGCCATTCCAATTAAAATTCCAGTTCAACATCCTGTGGGGTCTTGGCCAATTTAGTTCAAATTCCAACTAATGGGTTGAATGGAAACAATTTTTAAAATTCTGAATTTTGCACAACTGTGGCTAACAAAGTAGCTGACATTCAAATCAGAAAAGAGAAACATCTCATCTTACAGCACTTAGCCCTGAGGAAATAAAATATACTGAAGTATATTAAAATTTATTTTCAAAATCAGAAAAGATATTGCAATACTTAGCAATGTATGGGTAAACACATTACTGGAACTTTTGCTATTTGAAATAAAAATGGATCGTTTTCTTTAGCACTTCAGGTTAAAAACAGAAGTATGTAAATCTAATCCAGTGACGATGTCCAAGATCCGCAATTAACCTTTTCTTAAGATCAGACTGAAAGATTTGAGCATTTTGACAATACTGAAACTTTTGAACCTTAAGTTAATCTTAGCTAATAATTTACTGATCTTTTTTGAATGCACATTCAGCTATTGAAAAATATATTTTAAAATACAATACTGTATAGTTGTCAATCTCTGCCAAAGATCACTTAAAGAATAAAATATATGGATTCAGCACCAAAAGTGACCCAAATCACCTTAGAAGATAGCAATTCAGTGGAAATTATAGTCAAGTATGGAGAAATTGCAGTTCTGGCATTTTTCAAAACTAACTGAAGCTGCAGCAGTTCCAAGTAGGCTAGATGATGGCGTTTCCCTCTCCGGGCATTGGTGAGGCCTCGTTGTTAATCGGTGCATTCTGTTTTGCTTCGCGGATCAGTTCACATGCCATGCCAAAGAAAAGCTTCTCCACATTGTCTGACTCTTTGGCTGACGTTTCCAGATAGCACATACACCGTGCATCAGCAAACTCTTCTGCCCTCGGTCTGGAAGCAATTTTATTTCCTGCAAACATATCAGTGAACACTAATTAGTGATCATGACAATTCACCTATACACCAGTGAGCCCACTGCATTACTTAACACCAATGAATTGGCAGCAACTTAAAAATAAATACTTTACTGTCAGTGGAGGTTTCAATCAATTCCTGCCTTTCCTGTTGAGCAAATACAGTATGCTGTATGTTTTATGCATGAATGTTCAACTGTCAGCAGTAAAGTGACATGTGGTCCACTGCCAGGCTGTAAGAGGAAGAAAAGGTCATTGCAGCTGGCTGTGGACAAGCAGAAATGTGTTATTTCTTATCGAGTCTGGTCCACATGCTTGCAATGCTGAACAATGTCCCAAGTTTTTTTCTACTGTGGTTTAATGATGCTGAATCGCCAGTAACAGAATGTTTCATCCTTCAGATTACTAGCAGTGACCTAATCAACCCGATAAATCAAGGTGAAAGCCAAAACAAGTTACAAATAAAAAAATTACACGAACTTTGCCAAAAGTCGGCAAGACCTCTGGCAGGAACCTGGATACTGATGTACAAGTTGACTTGTAGGTGAAGTTAGCACAGATTCTCACTCTTTAAAGGTCCGCAAGGTCTACAAGGTATATTATTTCCACAAGCTCTACCAAAATGTTGATAATGTTTAAAAAATATGTATAATTACAAAACATTTTTTGAAAAAACGGCAGTTGAGCCGAGTCTCCCTTTGAGTTGAACAGGCTGTTTTGGGTGTGTGTTGCAGGTTTTTTCACACACTCTACCTTGACTGGTCATCTGACTGACAGGAGGGAATGACAGGAGCGCACCCCCCATCTCCTTCCCATAAAACTGCTCTAAAAGTGAACATGCCATTCAAAAGTTATCTGGCAGGGATTACACCATACATTAGGGCTGCCACCTTCAGTGCCAAAAAAAGAATCCCCCCATCAGAAAATCTGGACAGACATGTTTACACGTGATTTTTTTGAAAGCAAAAATCACGTGTAAAAAGACAGCCAAATGAGAGGCCTGTCTGAGTTGTAACTGATGATATAGACATTTACAGATCTATGTACGCTTTTACAGATCTGTGTACACATTTCCAGTTTTATGTACGTATTTACAAATCTGTGTACGCATTTACAGATTTGTGTATGCGTTTACAGATTTATGTACGCATTTACAGATCTGTGTACGCATTTGCAGATTTATCTATGCATTTACAGATCTGTGTACACATTTACAGATCTGTGTATGCATTTACAGATCTGTGTACGCATTTACAGATTTATGTACACATTTACAGATCTGTGTACACATTTACAGATTTATGTATGCATTTGCAAATAATTTAGCAGATCTGTATACACATTTACAGATTAATGTACGCATTTGCAAATAATTCTGCTACAATAATAGTCCCATACATTACCTACCAGACCAAATCGCATCACAGATTTTGGTTCTTCATTTTGGCACCGTCTTCACTAACATTACAGTCGCTCTGTTGACTCAGTCAGTGATGGGAGAAACTGTTAGCAAGCTGCCTAATGTTACTCGGTCAAAATGCCAAAAGAGAAACTGTCTAAAGCATGGCTGTATTTTATCCAAAAGGATTTAAACATTGAATCACCCCTTTGCAATAAAAAAGTAATTTATTAATGTCTTTTAATTAATGTTTTGCTCGTTCTTTTAGGTAGACTACTAGTTCAGGCACTGTGTAGGCACTGTACTGTTTCAAAAGTATCATTTTAGCATGGATATCAAAATATAAACAATAACTTCTCCCTACTCATAAAACGATATTATGCAAAGTCTGCATGTGAAATGACAGAGAATGATTATACAGCTGTAAAAGCAATAGTTAGAATTTTTATGGCAATTATAATTAGCAAGCAAGCTCTTCCACACAGAACAAGAATGGTGACCACAAAGTTGTTAAAAATGTGTTCTATTGGCTGAAACAGCATCACATGTGCACTTCTTTATGTCCATTTTTTAGCTGCGACCTCAGCTCTATAGCTCTGTCTGTCGGTCGATCGGTTGGTTGGTCAGTTGGTCAGTTGGTCCACAAAAAGTGTCCCACCCCGTAGCGGCCACTGTTTTTGCCCCAGGAGGCTGAAATTTGGCATGGACGTTGGTCATGACTGAAGGTAGAGCTGAGTAACTTTCAAGACCAATTAACCAAGAGGGGGCCTGGTGATAGGCGTGGCCTATCACAAAAAGGCACATAACTCCCAAATGGATTCACAGATTTGCACAAGATTTTGTGGAAAGATTGGTCATGAGCCAAATAAGAGGTCACATGTTTGTGTGAGGGTGTGTGCGTACAAGCATGCACACATGATGGATGCATGCGCGTGTGCGGTCGCAGCTATTGTGGATTCGCGCTTGGGGGGGGGGGGGGGGGGGAGTAAGAACAAAAAAGCAATATAACCCAGTTTGGGACTCTATTGTATCTGAAGTTGTATCACAATTCTGTGTTTACCTGAGGTCAAAAAAGTCTCAGCCTAAGGGCTGAAAGTCTGGACATTCTGATAGCAGATTCACGGGTCACACAGCATGGGAGAACCAGCCCTTTGAAATTGACTAACTTTTCCTGATGCTGGTGCTAGGTGCATGGTCCAATCAACACGAAATTGGGGCAATTCAATTCAGGTTTATTTGTAAAGCACTTTTTTTTTTTACAGAGAACAAGTGGGAGCCCATCCTCTACCTACCCGCCTGGTGTAAAGCACTGGGGAGGGGATAATGGCTTTACACTATCAACAGTATGCCAAGTTTAAAAAAGCGACCCAGCCCAAATGGGTCACCTATAGACAGTCAGACACTCACTGCGTAATATTAATAATTGAACATACATAACAAATTAACATTGAAATTGCAAGCAGAAACTGTATACACGTCATTGTATCCATCGAAAAAGAATTTAGCGTTGAAAATAACATGGGCATGGGTATAAAACCTGGAGAATGTGCAACCAATAGAGACGTGCTGACTACCACATTCGAAAATACGCGTGATAGTAGTTCCCTTGGCCGATTACAACGCATTAAACCCCCATTGGTAGAACGAGTCTAACGCTTTTTTTGACCAATGAGAGTCTCACATGCTGTGTACTTGATTCCAAAAAAATCGTCCGGATGAAATCAGGCAGAGAAATACAAACTAGCCAATCAAAATCTAGTGACGTAATTATGTATAAATAATTTCGTATGACGCTGGTTTGCTGAGCCTCGGCGGCCATCTTCTACAGCAGAAATTTCTGTGTAACGACTATAAGGAAGAGAAAGGGAAACGGTTTGACGTTATTTTGAGAAGACATAACGAAAAACCAAATGTTCGGAAGGACTGTTTCGTAATAAGTGGTTGGTTTAGTTTGATAGGTGTCGAATTTAAGTTCAAATAGACGGAAAGATGTCGGACGACGCGGCGAGGGAAGATGCTTGCAGAGAGTATCTGTCGTCCCTGGAAGATTTGACTTTCAACAGCAAACCTCACATCAACATGCTGACCATTCTTGCCGAGGAGAACCTGCACTTCGCCAAGGATATCGTCGCAATAATTGAAGCACAAATCGCCAAGGTTTTTATAACATAGAATTTTTAACTTCAGCCATTTTATTTCGACGTAGACGGGCTAACTAGCTACGCGTATTTAGAAAACAGCCTAGGCAATATGGCGACCTCATTGTGTAACTCGCGTTGCTTAGTCACTTCGCTGGATAGTTATGAGCTAGACGTTGACCACACGCTAAAATGCCATTACAGTTGGTATTAACTTAGGGGACAGACGTATTTGAAATTTTAACTTTAGATCGACATCTGTAGTTGGCGAATTAACGGTTGTACAGTTAGGCGTATTTTACTCCCATGTTCGCTAAGCGGGCTGAATATGCATTTCAACTGAAGTGTATTTCGACGACTAGACAAAGTTAACTGTCAGCCAGTTTAGATCGTAGTACCGCAACAATTATTTGTATGGGCTGCAGACGGTAAACGTTTGCAGTGAGATGATCAAACGGATGTCTTGCTTTTGCTAACTAATTTGTCTTATTTCGATTTTGTTTAACCTAGCTACCAAGTTGGCAGATGGCAACAATATGGCGACAAGTGTAACAGAATCAATAACTCGGCCATTTCTTGCTACTGGCTAAGTTGACAGCCTGTCGCACGTGTAGCAGGCCTCAATTTGTAAAATTAATTTCAAGTAACTGTTAACTTGGATATATAAATGTGACAGTTCGTTAGATAAAGGTTTCAGATCAGCCAGTTATCTAGAATGGTAAGCTGTCGCTACCAAGCTGTTTCTCTGCATTTTCAACCACAAAGTTTATTTCTGTAAAGTTGGCTAGCTAATGGTTAGCTAACGTAGCCAAGTCGGCGTTAGCTAGCAAGCTGGCTTGGCATAAAGGTTCTTTTGAGAACAACGGGAAAGGGTCTATTATTAATTTGTTTCAAAACATAATCTTAAAACAGATACACTTTAGATAAGCTAAAATACGAAGTCATTGTACGAATAGGAATTCAGGCGGCGTTTCCTGGTTGAAAATGCAGGGCAGCTAACTTGCCAAGTACGTTAACGTTGTGAGTATTGATGTCACTTATGCGCACGTTTTTGGTTGGTTTAATGTTTCAAAGGAAGTAATGAGGATTTTAGACTGCTGATTGCTCGTCGTAATCTGAATTTTTGGAATGTGAATGAATGGTATTTTAAATGTCACAATAAAAAATATGAAATACGGTTTTGTCTTTTTTTATTTCCCAGTGTAATTTATTGGTTCGAAACTATGGTAATTACTTCCTTTTCGATGTAACGTTAGTGGAGTGTATAATCTTGGTCCAACCAAACTGTTATAATCTGCTGGAAGTTATTGTCATTTGGGAAAGGGAACTTTATTACGATGCATTTAGCTCATGCGTATTTTTTCATGTGGAATTAACGGTAGCTGCTGTCTGGGCCTGAAAAAGTTAAATAAACCAATTTAATATTAATATAACTAACTGCCATAAATCTTATGACAGATCTGTATGTTTTTCAGTTTCATAAAAAAAGATTTCAGTAAGTCATGACGTTGAGATTTTGTTAAAATACAGATCTCTCTTTAATTGGGTTAAGGAGAATTTCCAAACAATAGTGAATTACTTTTTGTTTATGAAGGAAATTAACTGTGTGTCCTGGATCTTGGGTTTGATTTGCTTTGAGTCACATCTAATCAGAAGGTTGTCAAAAGTGTTTCCCCTCTTTTTTTTCCTATTTTTTCATTGAAGAATTTAAGGGTTGGTTTCATCTGTAAATATGGAACTACCATGTCTCATTACTAATAATAGTGCCTGCTGCTTTTTTCCACTTTTTGATGACACATTTTTCTTCATGGACTGTGGGAATACTGAATGAGGACATCTCGGGATGGATATGTTTTGTTGACCATGGATGACTCCACTTCAGCCGGCGGGCAGAATGTTGGCTTACTGTCATGGAAACCTAAAAAGATGCAACGTGATTAAAAAAGAAAAAAAACTTTCCACTTCTGCTGGAATGTATATACAATTCCAGTTTTTCCCCTGCAGTGCTGCAATAGCATATTGACTACTTTTCTTGTAGTGGATGTGACTCTTGGGGGCAAAATAATAAAGTTGGTTAGGCCTTGGTTAAAAAAATTAAATAAAGGGTGTGCAGTTAAAATCTGATGGCGGCTACAAAGCTACAAACTGACATTGAAAGAACTTTATTAATGGTGAACACTTGGTACTTTACAGCTGGGCTCTCATTTGTAAATTGTGTACTTTCCATGTGTTAAAATATGTAAATCAATGTTACTGATGCTATTTTTAAATTGTCGAATGTACATTTTTGCTTGACTTCTAAACTCTCAAGTTTTCTATCACTCTAGGCACCTCCAGCAGAGAAGCTTCCAGTTTTGTACTTAGTGGATTCCATAGTGAAGAATGTTGGGGGCGAATATCTTGACGTTTTCGCTAAAAACCTAGTCTCTTCGTTTATTTGTGTTTTTGAAAAGGTATATACTTCTGTCTCTCCTTGGTCTTTTCTTGAACATTGTCACTAAGCCATTCCTCTTGCATAGTACTTCCCTGTGATTATGATTAGCTTACCCTTTTGAGTTTGTTGCTTTGGATTTTGTATTTATGATCATAACTAATTGGGTCCATTTGTTGGGGCGGGTTAAACAGAGATCAAGATATTTATCTTTGCGTACATTTAAAGACAAAGCCAGCATGTCATTTTCAGGATTGAATGGAATGAAACTGCTCTCTAAAACTTATGAGTTGTGCGGTTTGTTGTAATTCATGGCTTATACATGCTCACTTTTAAGAACATGTGTTTGTTTGCCATAAGGAAGCATTTGAAACATACACAGATTTTGTCTGCACTTAAGTCCTATACTGGCATACTTTATGCCCAGTCTCAAGTCTTTTATTAAGCACAGAATTGATAGATTGCTCAACTTTTTAACATCAAATCTTTGTTTTGACTGCTAAAAGCAAGCATGGAAGTTGGACTTTGCACCAAGTTGTGTCTTTTCATTTTAGGTTGATGAGAACACTAGAAAAAGTCTATTCAAATTGCGATCCACCTGGGATGAGATTTTTCAGTTGAAGAAACTTTATGCGTTAGATGTCAAAGTGAATTCTGTAGATCCTGCATGGCCAATCAAACCACTGCCGCCAAATGTGAATGCCAGCATCCATGTGAACCCCAAATTTTTAAAACAAGTAAGTATGTTGGGAGTGTTTTTTTTTTTTAAATACCCTTTGTGACTAAAGAATACTCATGGTTCGGGGGAAATGGTTGCACAAGTTCAAACACACTATTCATAGGAGTATCTTGAAAAAGGTCGGGTATATTATTGTCCCAATAATTGATTTTTATTTTTTTCATGTAGACTGAGGAAGTAACAGCTCCAAGAGCCAAAACCCCACAACCTCTGAGCCACCCAGTGGTGAGTGAGAAGAATTTGACCCAGGAGCAAGTAATAAGGCAGCAGTTGCTTGCAAAGCAAAAGCAATTGCTTGAGCTACAGCAGAAGAAGATAGAGCTAGAACTTGAACAAACAAAAGCTCAACTGGTGAGTGTCGGCTTGTTCCCTCCCCCCCCACACACCAATCGGTTAAGGCTACAGCATACCATTGCAGTGAGTGTAGAGAAATTTATTTTTCGTTTTTATGTTCACTGAAGAAAAAAAAACAGGATATTGCCTATACTTTTGTTTCTTCCTGCTGACCCTTGTTTTTGTGACAGTATAATTCTGTGTCCATATTGTTACCTCTTCATGCCAAAACCCTCAGTATCCAATGGCAAATGTGGCATTATTTGCTTAATCTATATTTTGAAGCTTTGTCTAGTGTGTTTCTATGACAATATGAATCAACTTGAGCTTGAATGTGCAATGCATTGTCCTTTTTTTTAAAGGCTGCTAATCAGTTGGTTTCTACAACCAATCCATCCGTTATTCCTGCAAACCAACCTAGTATTGGGGTGAAAGTCAGTCCACTGACCACTACACAACCAATTAAACCCTATCTACCACCACCCTCTGACACCAAGGTTCCCACAAGAGACCCCCGCTTGATCAGAGGAAGTCAGGCCACTGGCTTTGTGAAGGAGCAAGTGCCAAATAAAAAGGACAGTCGTGGATTTGGAACTGCCGCACACCCGTCAGATAAGAAAGCAAATGTATCAACTGACAAGCAAAATAAACTAGAAAAGACAAAAATCCCTAAAAAGGAATTTTTATCTGAGGAAAAGCCTAAATCAAAATCTCCTTCCCCTTCGACAAAAGGGGTTCAAGGAAAAAATAAAACCCCTGAACTTGAAAATGTTAAAGCGACAGAGGTCAACAAGAGGGACCCGAGGTTACGAAAACATCTCCATGATAAGACTGATGTGAAAGAGGAAGATGTTAAAGAAAAGAAAAGGGGTTCTGACAAAAAAGAGAGGGATGACTCCACCAAAGCCTTGGAGCACAGATCATTAGGCACCAGAAGTAAACTTGCAAATGGTTCGGTTAACAAGCATGAACCTCTGGAGAAACTGGACTCCAAACCAACTAAAGGCAATGCAAGGAAAAGATCTCGCTCAAGGTCTCGTTCACCTGTGCTGCACTCTCCGAAAAGGAAAGACAGACGGTCTCCAAAGAGGAGAACCAGAAGCATTTCTTCATCTCCTCCAAAGTTTGGGAAGGGAAGGCAAGCCGTAGGCAAACACGCACACACAGAAGACTTTCCACAGCATGGTAATGCAAGGGAAGAAAGAAGCACTCTCAAAAAGAGCACAAGCGAACCAAGGAGGACCAAACGGTCACTGGAGGAAAGGCCTGTTGAAGCAAGAGAATCTCATTCACCGAGATTACCTTTAGAAACTAAAGAAAATGCCAAGAGGTGGCGAAGTGGATGGGAGGAAAACAAACGGTAAGTACCTGCATTGACCCTTGATGCATATTGACCTGAGTGAACTTATTGCTTCCAAATTGTGCTGTTTATGCTATGGCTTGGGTAAATACTAGATTCTGATTGGTTCAGTGGGTGTTCACACTATCTATTGTTTTTAATGGGGGAAAAGGTGTAACGTGTGACCATGAAGTAGTTCTAGTGAAATTGCCATTACTCACAGTTAAAAATTACTACACAAGCCTAATCAACATGTTACTCAATTTCAACAATCTATTTACAACAGGAAATAATGGCAAAAAAGTAGAATATACCAGTCAAGATTATGCTATTGTATGGAAATGGTTTTTTACTCTTTCTCTGTTTCTTGCTCTTTTTCTGCTACTCTGTAAAGCGTCTTTGTGGAAGTTCTCTGTAAAAAGCACAGTACAGTTAAAATTGATTTGATATCTTTCCATATTTGGTGGAAAATAGAATGGTGAGCTTCCTTCAACATCTGTCATTGCATGCAAGAATATTTAATGTACTGTTAAATGTCTAATCACTTCATGTTTTGTGCTCCCCCAAAGCCTGAAACAGCCTGAAGAGAGCCTTCCACATGGAAAATCAGGACAAAGACACAAAGCATCTTGGTCAAGCAGTCCGAGAGTTACCACACCTCGCACACCAAAACAGCATCGCCTCAGCGTCGATGCCAACCTGCAAATACCAGAAGTGCTTAACTCTGCAAGTAAACATGACCTTCTGAAAAAGGTACTCAATGTGTGGTGCTGTATTGTGAAGTTGCTTGATTCTGTGTGATGGTCATTTTCCTAATAGTTAATTTTTTGTTTGTGTTCATGATAGACAGGGTGAAGAAAGTCTATTCACTTAAAATGAAGTAATACAAAAAAAGATACTCATGGAAGTAGGTTGTTTTGTAACTAAGTGACTAAATTCCTCACACTATATTAATTTTGTGAGTTTATTCCTCATTGAATTATAGTGTTCATTGAAATTGAGTAGTAACAAATTTGAGTAGTAAAAATTGTTCATAAACTGCATTCGGGTAGTTTTCTGTGCAGTCAGAGCTCTGAATAAGGAGGATAGTCTAAAAAATATAACGGAACTATGGTTTACTAAAAATAAAGATTAATAATTTTGTTGAGCTCCAGAACTCAACCTTTCCAGAATAAAACTCCCAACATGGCCTGCTCCAGTTTTATGAACTAGATAAAAGGCAAGTCTGACCTGTCGTTTTGTTGCCCAAGTTAGCAGGAGGAAGTGGGAATTTTAGAAGGAACCTCGGTTTAATGTCTTATTTGAAAGAAGTGAGATGGGAAGATGCACAGATTTTCCGGAGTGCTCAGACTTGTTTTCTGATCTGTTTTTAGTGACCACAAATCAGTGATGTGATATTAGCTAGTGCTTCATTGCAGTTTTTACTTCCATCATGAATGTATTTTAATTCTTTCATCACTGTCTAATTTGGGTTTCTTGAAGTGATGGTTCACTTTCTTTGGTTTTTAAATACTATTTCAGTTTTAGTGTATGTTCTTTGATTGGCCAGGCAGTTCTTGAGTGAATTATACTAGTGGTGTTTACAGAAGTTCTGTAGGTTTTTGAATGGCTTGATATCAAGGCATTTGGTGTTTGTGGTCTATCACAAGAAAACACACTCAAAGTATTAAGTAGTGGTAGTACCATGACATTATATGTCCAGAGGTTGTAAGTTTGTGTATTAATGACAAACTGTTATATATGTTGGTAATTGTGAATAAATGCTATAAAATGAGGGTTCATGTGTTACAAACTTGCTGTTAAAACTGCTGTTTGTTTGAAATGTATATTCTTGGACTGCAAACCCCTGAATTGCCCTAAACCTGAAATTTTAAACCCGGCAGATCATGAGAAGCTTTTCTAAAATCTGGAATATCCTTTATTTCACATTAAAAAACCTGGACTTATCATAAACATACACTAAAACTGAAATTATATTTGAAAAACTCAGTGAACTAATCCTTTCAGTTTGAACCGAAGGAACTTATTCAGCTTCCATTTTATTCCAGCAGATGGGGCTGTAATATGTCATATTTTCTCCTCCATACCTTGAAACTTTGTAAAATTGTGCAAAAATTTTCAGGTGGTTTATGTTAAGAGAATTTAATAGATGTGCTTGAAACTTCAGCCTTCGTTTGAACATGCACATTTAAGCAATTAAAAAATTTTCATATCTTACCTTTTAAATGAGAATTCTAAATATTCTCTTCATTTAAAGTTGTCTGTTTTATCAGTATTCACGAAGGAGAGCCTAATAACCATGAATAAAATACCTAGGATTAAAATGGAAAAAAAAAAAAAAATCAGTAACATTTCATGGTTAAGAGTGAGTGAATGCCAATTTATTATTGACATAGGTCTTCAATACAGTACGATACAGTTCCATACAAATCCATAAAATATTATGATGCATATGTCTTGATTTTTTAAATTTATTATTATTTTCTATATAGGCTAGCAAAAGACTTGCTGATGGTGAAATATCCCACGATGACTTCCTTGGTGTGGCCCATCAAATCAAGCAGCTTTTTCAGTACCAAGAGGAAAAGCAAAGATCTGACTCTTGGGAAGGAAGTGAAGACGGACAGCCTGTGAGCAAAAAGAAGCCCTTGCTGGCCACACCCCCATCGCAGCAGGGGAATCTGTCCGATGCTGAAATTACTTACTATGAGCATAAAGCTAAGTTGAGAAGAACCCAGGTCCAGCGTCAAGGTAATGATGTTTGGGATGCAGACGACAGCTTCTCGAGTGAGGAGGCGGTTGTGAGAGAAATTGAGTTCCCCAAAGGACACCCCGGAACAAGGACTGGGGATAGCCACTTTAGAAAACATGATGAGGGTACTGAAGGACCTGTGTGTACCTCCCCTATAAAGAGTAACAGGCCAGAAGGACCTAAGCGTTCCCAAGAAAATAAAGTCATGTTTGAAGAGCATGCTACTTTAGATGTTAATAAAGATTTGCCTAGTAATAAAAGGGGAGTTCTCAGGCTGAAAGGACAGCCTGGACAGGATTACAGGAAGAGAGGTGATCCTCGTGAATATAGTGATGAAAGACTAAAGGTTAAGATGGAAGGCAAGTGCAAAGTTCAAGGTTCGTAGATGAAATACCAGCTTTATTAAAGTGGCTTAATTGCTGATGATGTCATTCAATATCTTTCCAACAGGTGGAAGAGATAATCACTCGCCATACAGTGAGAGACTGCAACTTCAGAGGCCACCACATGAGGAAACTGATCAAGGAAAAAG